>NC_134575.1:119215562-119521945 GCF_050947875.1 Dermacentor variabilis
GTAGGGAAACACAAAAACGTAGGCGTGCAAAAAGCTCACAACATAGACTGAGAAAGTTTGGCTATGGTAATTCGTCATGAATTTCTTTTACTTTTTCTTTTTTTACAGAGGTAGGACACTAGACAATATAGTAACAAGAGCTTGGTGACGCAACCCGGCTTACCGCTCCAAATGGGAGGCTCATAGCACCCATCCGTGCATCAACAGATCCATCCATCCTCCCGGTCCCCGCCGGGACGGGAGCGGACCAATCAGAGGGCGCGCCGAAGAGGGGGGCAGGAGCCAGCCAATCTGGCCGCGCGCTGGGGGAGAAGGCAAGAGAGGGGTATAGGAGGAGGTGTTTCACCGGTGCGTGCCCTTCCGCCCCATGGATTGCGCTCGGCACGAGCGCTAGCCGTAGGTCGCGGGGGAGCGGTAGCGCCGACGTCACGCAAATCACCAGCTTCGAGAGCGAGAAGCAAAAGCATAGCGACAGCAAAGAGAAGCCGCTACCACTGAGCATCGAGAACAGCAAGCGCATGCCAAGCACCGGTGCAGGGAAGCCAACCCCCACTTTCACGAGAAGGAACTCCAAGCCAACCTCCAGCAGAGGCAAGCTTAGCCTCAGCTTCGAGAGTAGGAGGCCGAGCAGAGAAGTCGACGCAGTGAGATACCTCCTACGAAGAGTGCCGATTCAAATTTCTGCGTTTAGATAGACACTGTATGAATGCCTGGAATGTAACGGCTTCCTCACGTAAGCATTCTGTGGTATAGAGTTTGTAAACAGGGATAAGGCTCATCAGAAAGGCTGGCAAACGTAGACTTCGATAGGAGGACCTATCTTCGTCATGGACCTCGCATTATTAAATGTAGTGCAGGTAGTCGTTAAATGTGTAGTGCAGGACTCACGTGCATTTGTCGTCGGTGACAGTTGGTTATAAAGGAGAGACTTCAGAGGTAATTTGCACTGTCGCCGGACGTCTGTGAGCGCTATTCTAAGCACGAGGGGACAAGAGCGGGAGAGTGCACTCGCGCACTGACCGCCTGACCGGCTCTTCTAATTCCACAAGGAACATGCCGCCAGTGACACGTCTGAATGCTCCCTAACCCCTCGCTTCCCCAACGCCCTCACATGCCCCCCTTCCTTTTTTTCTTGTTCTTTCTCCCCCTTTCTTTCTCTCTCGTTTGCTTTCTTTTCTTTTCGCCCCGCCTTCCCACTCTCCCGCTCTTGTCCCCTTGTCTTAGGAACGACGCTCACAGACGTCAGGCGACAGCGCTCATTACCTCTGAAGTCTCTCTCTTTATAACCAACCGCTACCGACGACAAACGCACGTGACGTCACTGCACTAACCTTTTAAAACTAACATGCCGAGGATGACGAGGCCCCTAAGCCTTCTGACGAAGATAGGTCCTCCTATCACTTAACGTTGCCAAACTTCTGAGCCTAACACTTATCCATCGTTCACCCCTTATCCTACTTGCTATTCTAACTTCACGTAAGCAATGTTCATATGGTAAAATGTACTTCATTACTCCAGAGTCACGACTAACTGAATTCGTGAATCGTGAACCTAGGCGCGGCCGCACTTATAAGTTGATCGTCAGAAAAAGAGTGCACTATAGCATTTATATATATATATATATATATATATATATATATATATATATATATATAATATAATAAGAGTAATGGGCTAAGCGCATTCATTTACTCATGCAATCTACTTACAGCTTCTCTTTGTATTCCCCCCCATTCAGTTAGGTCCACTGTAGATTAACAACCCTGAAGCTCATCTTATTGACCTCCCTACCTTGCCTTTGTTGCATTTCCCTCGTTTTTCTTACAAAAAAAGGAGACGAAGAGCTCCGGGTCAGAGCGAGCGCCTGAGCGCGTTGAAGGGAGACTGGAGCCGTCTTTAAGTTCTGGGTTCAGGTGGACTAATGAAACCTATGTGCCTACGTCTTCGTCGTCAACTTCTCAGTCCATTGAACATTCATAGACTAATTTCCTATCCTAAAGTCCCATTTCCATAGAATTATAATTAGCTAAGCAATCATCAAGTGACTCTTATGCATCCTAAGAAACATACAGCGAAGTGAGCTTTTACTGAAATCCTGCGCATTTGTTCTTTTCCAGGATTCTTCATGTGAACGATTAGTAACATGAGACAATATTTTGGTGAACATACGGAACAGAAATTCTGGGATGTGCATCTTTTCTGATTAGGACTTCTACGAATTAGCCAAAATAGATCTCATGGTGTCTAGTTGGATCCTTGTTAGGTTTAACTGAACACTCGTCAGGCACACATGAAGCCGCGCTAGAGTCAATCAAGAAGTGTCTCACGTAAAGAAGAAAACCATCACGTCATGCCAGAAGTCTCACAAAGCATCGAGTCAATCCAAGAAGGACTCCAAGTAAACTAAGACATCCAGTCACGAATCGTTTAAAGTGACTCACCAAAGATAGATATGCTAGCTAAAGGGCATCACTGTTGAGAATAAACCTATTAAACTTTATTGGCGAAGTAAATTTGGGCAGAATCCATCTCGCGATCACTATCGACATTGTTACGATTAGCAATCGACTAACACAGCACCACACCGTCTTGCTGAAGACACCTGTATTTACAATCTGTGGAAGCTATTCCGCATTCAGTTGTTTAGGCATCTGATATACATTATATCTGGGTCAGCCCCAATGTGCTGCGTCTTTCGTGTGCCATAAACAACCGTTACCATAACGGCATGAGAACGGCTTTACAAAGACTACGCGATGAAAACAATGAATGACGAGGAAAAATTGACCTTGATGTAGCGACGAAGACGGTATGATGACGAGGGCTTGATGACAATAGGATGGGGATATTGAAATTCCAACGATGGTGCAACTGCATAATGACAATGAGCTAACGGCGAATGTATAGCAAAAATGGATGAGAATGGGATGACGAAAATCGAGTCACCGCGACGACATCACGACGACGGTATGACGACGGTGGCATCATAAAGACCGAGTGACGAATGTGTGACCACGATGGGGGAAATGACAACGACAGCTCAAAGTCGATGGAAGGGTGATGGCGGTTTGACGACGATAATGTGAAGACGACGGCAAGATATCGACTGCACGACGACGATGGCGTGATGACGACTGCATGACGGGGGCTCTATGATGACAACGGCGTGACGACAACGACATTACGAGAATTTCAACATCATCATCATCATCATCATCAGCCTAGTTACGCCCACTGCAGGGCAAAGGCCTCTCCCATACTTCTCCAACTACCCCGGTCATGTACTAATTGTGGCCATGTTGTCCCTGCAAACGTCTTAATGTCATCCGCCCACCTAACTTTCAGCCGCCCCCTGCTACGCATCCCTTCCCTTGGAATCCAGTCCGTAACCCTTAGTGACCATCGGTTATCTTCCCTCCTCATTACATGTCCGGCCCATGCCCATTTCTTTTTCTCGATTTCAACTAAGATGTCGTTTACCCGCGTTTGTTGCCTCACCCAATCTGCTCTTTTCTTATCCCTTAACGTCACACCCATCATTCTTCTTTCCATAGCTCGTTGCGTCGTCCTCAATTTCAGCAGAACCCTTTTCGTAAGCCTCCAGGTTTCTGCCCCATATGTGAGTACTGGTAACACACAGCTGTTATACACTTTCCTTTTGAGGGATAGTGGCAACCTGCTGTTCATGATTTGAGAATGCCTGCCAAACGCACCCCAGCCCATTCTTATTCTTCTGGTTATTTCAGTCTCATGATCCGGATCCGTGGTCACTACCTGCCCTAAGTAGATATATTCCCTCACCCCTTCCAGTGCTTCACTACCTATCGTAAACTGCTGTTCTCTTCCGAGCCTGTTAAACATTACTTTAGTTTTCTGCAGATTAATTTTCAGACCCACCCTTCTGCTTTGCCTCTCCAGGTCAGTGAGCATGCATTGCAATTGGTCTCCTGAGTTACTAAGCAAGGCAATATCATCAGCGAATCGCAAGTTGCTAAGGTATTCTCCATCAACTTTTATCCCCAATTCTTCCCACTCCAGGCCTCTGAATACCTCCTGTAAACATGCTGTGAATAGCATTGGAGATATCGTATCTCCCTGTCTGACGCCTTTCTTTATAGGGATTTTGTTGCTTTCTTTGTGGAGGACTACGGTGGCTGTGGAGCCGCTATAGATATCTTCCAGTATCTTTACATATGGCTCATCTACACCCTGATTCCGTAATGCCTCCATGACTGCTGAGGTTTCGACTGAGTCAAACGCTTTCTCGTAATCAATGAAAGCTATATATAAGGGTTGGTTATATTCTGCACATTTCTCTATCACTTGATTGATAGTGTGAATATGGTCTATTGTTGAGTAGCCTTTACGGAATCCTGCCTGGTCCTTTGGTTGACAGAAGTCTAAGGTGTTCCTGATTCTATTTGTGATTACCTTAGTAAATACTTTGTAGGCAACGGACAGTAAGCTGATCGGTCTATAATTTTTCAAGTCTTTGGCATCCCCTTTCTTATGGATTAGGATTATGTTAGCGTTCTTCCAAGATTCCGGTACGCTCGAGGTTATGAGGCATTGCGTATACAGGGTGGCCAGTTTCTCTAGAACAATCTGACCACCATCCTTCAACAAATCTGCTGTTACCTGATCCTCCCCAGCGGCCTTCCCCCTTTGCATAGCTCCTAAGGCTTTCTTTACTTCTTCTGGCGTTACCTGTGGGATTTCGAATTCCTCTAGGCTATTCTCTCTTCCACTATCGTCGTGGGTGCCACTGGTACTGTATAAATCTCTATAGAACTCCTCAGCCACTTGAACTATCTCATCCATATTAGTAACGATATTGCCGGCTTTGTCTCTTAACGCACACATCTGATTCTTGCCTATTCCTAGTTTCTTCTTCACTGTTTTTAGGCTTCCTCCGTTCCTGAGAGCCTGTTCAATTCTATCCATATTATAGTTCCTGATGTCCGCTGTCTTACGCTTGTTGATTAACTTAGAAAGTTCTGCCAGTTCTATTCTAGCTGTAGGGTTAGAGGCTTTCATACATTGGCGTTTCTTGATCAGATCTTTCGTCTCCTGCGATAGCTTACTGGTTTCCTGTCTAACGGAGTTACCACCGACTTCTATTGCGCACTCCTTAATGGTTCCCATGATATAGTCGTTCATTGCTTCAACACAAAGGTCCTCTTCCTGAGTTAAAGCGGAATACCTGTTCTGTAGCTTGATCCATGATGAATTTCATGATGAAGTCAAAATACGGGCAAATTCGCCGCGGCGGCATCCCGTTGATGTACGATGCCACCGGGGCTAATTTGCATTAATTTTCCGTACTCGTGCCAAAGCACCATTATGGGTGGCCGTATCTGAAGATGACTAAAAATACAACAGTCGGATGACAAAACTGCAATGACCACAATGACATGAACACGACGCTTTCACGACAACGAGCACATAACTCCTTGTGCTCGAGTACATAATGAAGCTACTCGACAACATGAGTAACTAGACAGGCGTAAGAGCCTTGATAGATAGATAGATAGATAGATAGATAGATAGATAGATAGATAGATTGATAGATAGATAGATAGATAGATAGATAGATAGATAGATAGATAGATAGATAGATAGATAGATAGATAGATAGATAGATAGATAGACTCAACGTGCATTAATTAGGCAAAGAATGCTAATCACGTTGATAAAACAACCCTATGATCACAGTAATACGGCAAACATGTGCGAAAATAGGAACTCTATGAGGTATCTACTACATACGAACAATTATGACTACAAAATAAAGCAAGCGTAAAAAGTTATGTAAAGAATATCACATTAAATTTAATAGTGTATAAAAATATCATATATATGCGGACATAATATATAAGCACAGAGATACGCGCATGAATCGAATAGATCTGATTCAGAATGAATTCTTATATGAATTGCACTGCAAATATTTCTGGTGTCATAAGAAACAGCAAATGCACAAACAGTGAAAAGCAATTTTGGACAACGGGTGGCATAAATAAAATGCTTAATGTGTAAAATGTAATGCAGATGATAATTTATGTTTGTTGTTAATACTGCAAAGGTAATAAGTCATTAAACTCCGGCTATGGAACTGAAGTCATTTTTTACTTGGTTGTTAGAGAGTTACACATTGGAACTGCTGAAAAACGGCATAGTTTTGCCAAGCTTCGTGAGTAGGAAAAAGATAGTACTGACACGAAAAATGCACAGAACAAGCAACAGCTGTCCTTAATCGTTGAATAATATACACGCTCACGGTGGGGATTAAAATAAACAATAAAACGGCAATATAGTATTATTATGACGTAATAGTTCTGCGCGAACCAGCAAGGTGAAGAGAAGTAATTTTTTAAGGGAAGTTGAGGCATCCACCAAATCGCAGCAATTGCTACAAAGGAAACCCGCACGGGTTCCTCGAAAGAAAAGCCTTGCACTTGAAGAAACGTCCTGGTCCGGGAGTCGAGCCCCGGTCCACCGCGTTTCCGGAGTAGCTGCTCTACCATCTGAGCTAACCTGGCGGCTAGCAGATGGCCGGGCGAAGTCGAATTTGTTAACAACTCGAAGTAAAGACAAGAGATGATGTAATAGTTGTGCGGAAAACCGCTAGGTTAACAGAAGTAATTATTTAAGTAAAAGTGCGACATCCACCCAATCATAGCAAATGCTACAGAGGAAATCCATACGGATTTCTTGAAAGAAAAGCCTCGCAGTTGAAGCAAAATTCGTCCTGGTCCGGGACACGAACCTGGGACACGAACCTGGGACCACCGCCTTTCCGGGGCAGCCGCTGTACCATCTGAGCTAACCAGGCGGCTAGCAGATGTCAGGGCGAAGTCGAATTTGGCTAGTGGCGAAGTCGGCTTGTGGCGTCTGTTTTGCAGCAATGCGAAATTGCGGTGCCTAATGTAGTGGAAGAGTGAGGATCATATTGAACATCTGGGGTCCTTGAACAGGCGGAAAAACTCTACCCAAGAATCGAGCTACCGGAAAATTATTGCATTCCGCCTGCATCAGAAGGCAGGTATTGTGGTGTGCATTAACTTCGCACTGTTATGCGCATTTTTATTCTACGCGGGGCACAGGTAACACAGAGAAACTTCTTGTTACTGCACCACAACAGAATGTCACCTCACTACACAATCAACAGTCACCTTGATAGCCAAGTTTCGTTTTTTTAATATACCGGGCAAACCGTCTGCATTCAACAACACATGTGAGCACCTGGACATGTTACGCATGTGTTGGGGCTTGCTAATATGTCACTAATTAGTGCTCGTCTTTTATTTCACACAGCACAAAGGTGGCACAAAATAAATTTTAATACAGCAGGACACAATGATAAACGCGAAATAAGGGCAGGAATGTCAATCGGGGACTCTCGTGTTATGCGGTTTTCAATGAAGGTTTTTATCTGAAGGTAGCAACCATAAACTTCCGATTATTAGGAGTTACATTACCTCGCATATTCTTGAATTTTTTGGAGCTGGCTGTCGCGGCCCATCTGCAAAAGATATTGCAGTTGTGGTCCAATGGCTAACCGTGCGCACAGTATATAGTGAAATGCCTTGGCATTCTCACTACACTTACTATAGCAATTGCAATTGCAGCAATTGCCACTGCAGCCTGTAGGCTATTGCATCCAGTCTGAAAACCGAAGTACAGGCACAGCGCAAGAGTATCTTAGACGACTCATCACAACATCAAATGCAATGGAACAAAAGCTGCGCAGGTGTCAAAACGACGCAGCCAAAACCAATAGCTAAAACTGCGCTGCGGTGATAGCGATAGCGCTGGTGTAGGCATGATCGAAAAGAGGGATGGCGTCGCGCGCAACACGGAGGGTCGGCAACTCTGCTATATTTTGGAGTTGTGCGTGACTGCGCTCGGTAAAAAGCAGCGGAGCGGTGCTGTTGCTGTGCGCGTGGTATTCCGCGGTGTTATGACGGTGCACGCCGAGCAATCTCTCCAGGGCAGAGATTCGTAAATGCCGGCCTCGCTCAGTGGTTATGCGCAAAGGGCAACAGGCGTGCTATTTTGTAGGAATTCTATTACTTTTTTTATGCCTTTTGCGGCCATTACCGCGCATCCATTGGTCGAAAATGACCGGGCCGCGCCCATTTTGTCTGTCAATCACGCGACGTCAGGAAACCGCGGAAACCGTAATCGTCATAGTAAGGTTGACGCACTCATTATGCGGAGCATAAGGCACGGATTTTTGGCACGGCCAGAAGCAAGGTCGTTTCCGAAGGAATAAAAAATGCTGCCCCTCTCATCGCTATGGTCGTGGCTCTTCGTCGTCGCCGACGTCAACACGGAGAGCCAGACGACGCGTTTGACATGCCGGATTACTATTTTCGACGGCATTTTCGCCTCTAGAAGGGAACGGTGCGGTTGTTGTGCGAGGAACTGGCGGGGGAACTAGAAGCGGAGCGAGCGACGGGACTGTCGGTGGAGCGGAAGGTACGTGCGCTGCGCTTCTTTGCCACCGGGAGCTTCCAGGCGTCCGTTGGGAGCGATGAGACGATTCGTGTGTCGTAGTCGACAGTCAGCGAGTGCGTACGATGGGTGGCAGAGGCTGTTGTGAACGCCGGGGCGCGCAACAAGTGGGCGCGTTTTCCGAAGGCGGCCGAGGAAAAGGCAGCGGTGAAGGAGGGTTTTCTTCGGCGCGGTGCTATCCCCGGCGTCATAGGATGCGTCGACGGCAGCCTCGTAGCTATTGCCACACCGAAGGGTGAGCGCAAGGCTGCGTTCATGTGCCGAAAGGGATACTACGCCCTAAACTGCATGTTCGTAAGTAAACCTCACGTTTTCTGGGGCCGATCCTTTTTGACAGTTATGTTGCTCATGTCAACGGGCACTTTCTCTGTTTACGTTTTACCAGATCTGCGATGTGGACATGAAACTCTTGGCCGTGGACCCTCTGCGACCGGGGTCGGACCACGACGCTTTCGTCTGGCGGACGACATGTCTGCGCTGGCGGTTTCAAGCGGGCTGTATCGTGAATCCCGGGGAATACCTCCTCGGTGAGGCAAGACACCTTCTTTGGCGCAGTCACGCTTCAGTAGCGCAGAACGCCGTGTCCGCTCCAACCCAAACTTCTAACCAAATTACAAGCACATAAGTCGGGAGTAAAAAAAAATGAAGTCATTGACTGCCACCATTGTCAATGTTCGAAGTGTGAAGTCACAAGCACATTATGGGTGCCTGCAAGGAGCAGACGAAAGCAACACGTATTAGTGCTGCTATGGCACCCAGTGCCTGCCAGAAGCAGAAGAAATGAACACACATTAGTGCTGCTACTACTACTACTGTCATTGATAGCACCAACAAGTGTTGATTTCTTCTGCTTGTGGCAGGCACCGAGTAGCGCACTTGTAAATTGGCTAACCATTTGTGTCGGGTATGGACATGCTCAACTCATACTTTTACTTCGGATTCACCTCTAAAGTCTGCTGTAGCTTTCCTAAGTTTACAACTTGCCTCTCGTCAGAGGAGTACTCAATGTACTATTTGCATGTTCGTGCAGGTGACAGTGGCTACCCATTCAAGCCATGGCTCCTGACTCCAGTTCCTGGCCATCCTCCAGTGCAGACAGCCGAGGGGCAGTACAACAAAGCACATGGCGCCATGCGTTCCGTAGTGGAGAGGTGCACTGGGTTCCTAAAGAGCCGCTTCCGCTGTCTTCAGCGATATCGCACCCTCGTATACGAGCTGGAACGTGCAGCCAACATTATCGCAGCATGTGCTGTGTTGCACAACCTTCGCCTTTCTGAAGGCGACATAGAATCGGGGGATGATGACAGCGATGACGACAGCAGCAGCAGCAGTAGTAGTGAGCTCAGCGCTAATGGCGACCCCATTCCGCAAGGTCTACCCCGAAACACAGGGTCGAGAATGAATTATTTGAGAGGGCGGGCTGTTCGTGACTCTGTGATTGGCATGTTTGGCACAACCCGTGCGCAGCACATACATTACCTGAGGAGTCTGCGGCGGCCGCAGCAACGTCAACAGCAGCGTCAGCATCGCTAGGTACATGCACACATCTGTAGCGTAACATATGCCAGATAATTGCATTGTGTATTTCATGCTGTGAAATTGCAGACACATTTCCCATGCTAAGTTGTAGTTGATGTTTACGTAATGCAAAGCGTTCATGACTTGTCGAGAAATGTAAAAGTTGTGTAGTGAAGCGTTATGTAAGGCCTGCATTTATGCTAAGTGAAACAGTATGTTTAGTGGTGACATATAAGATTGAAAGCAAGCTAAAAATAAGTGCATTTTCAAAGTGTCTGCCACGACTTTCTTGTTGCTGCTGTCGTCACCTAGATTCCCTGCGTGCCATGCATGTAGCCTGCAGTTGTCATAATTATTTTTATTCGTATCGGTGAGAGTTCTGTTGTTCCCTTACGCATTGACGGACATAAGCGCGTGTCTCCTCGCTTTCTACTCGTGCAGAGAAGCTCACAAAAGCCAAAATGTACAGTGTACGTCACACCTTCCGCTCCATTGAACGTGCTGTTACACGCGCACCTTCTAGTTCCTCCACCATTTTGTCTCGCAACAGCCGCAAAGTTTCTGTGTAGTGACGCAAATGCCATCCAACTGGTCATCCGACATGTCAAAAGCTGTGACTCCCGTGATGTGTGTGCACGCATGAGCAGTTGATAAATTTCAACAAAGTGCCCTCAATTGTGAATAGCAGAACTCGGTGAATGGAATATTGCAGAGTGTGTAATAACATTTCCACAGTGCAAGCTAGCACTGCAAATATAGTAGCGACATGCAAATAAAAGCAATAGAGGAACACTGCACCTTTCTGTATTATTTCACCCTTCAATATACAGACATTTTTTATGGTAACATTTGTTTATGTACACATCACGTGTGAGAGTCTCTACATTGAATAAGTGCGAGAATCATGACTACTGCAGTAGTAGAGACATTTGCAACATATCACAGACAAGTTGCAATAAATATTGCATCACATTGTTTTTACATGCATCTGAAAGGTTCACAAGTAACTGCATCATAAAATATCACAGGTAACGGCAGGCATCGTTTAAGGAAACTGTTGTACACTGCACAAGTATGCAGAAATAGCAACTGGCTTAAACTGCAGCAGAAAAAAATGTGCAGGTGCTTAAATCACACACCAACAGAAGCATATTTATCACTGCGAAATGTGTAGGTACATCCCTACATGTGAAAGGAACATGCTGTCGTGGAGTTCCATACTAGAAAAGACAGTCATAACATCTTGCTTTGATATTGAGTAAGAGAAACTGCATAAATATTGCACATGGGGGGTAAACGTACAATGTATCACAACCATGACAGAACACTGAATGACAACAAAACGTGGTAATGAAAAGCAAGAAAAGAAGACATTAAGCCCTGTATGCTACGACAACAAATGTATATATATACGTATAAACCATGAAAGAACACTGAATGACAACAAAACGTGGTAATGAAAAACAAGAAAAGAAGATGTTAAGCCCGTATGTAACGACAAAAAAAATATCAACCATGAAAGATCAGTGAATGAAAAGAACACGTGATAATGAAAAACAAGAAAAGAAGACATTAAGCCTTGTATGTCCCGAAAAAAATAAATATGAACCATGAAAGATCAGTAAATGGAAACAAAACGTGATAAGGACAAACAAGAAAAGAAGAAGACATTCCAGCCATGTACGTCAATAAAAGCATGTATATATGTACATAAGTATGCAAAAAATACACATTACAAATGAAGTGAAGGCGCATAGGCAAGGAATTTTCATAACCTTTTCATTTTGCTGTGTATATTCGAAGGTTCCTTTCGACATTACATTAAGGCGCGAAACTGTCACCATTTGATGACACAGGATTAAATTGTAGAACATTTGCAGTGTTGCTTCGTGCTTAACTTGACATGACAACAACTAGGCACCTCAAAATTGCAATGCTGCAGTCAGACTAATGCACCACCAGGCTTGCTGGCACTTGTGCAGGTGAGCGTGATAGTGTGGACGCTCTTATTGCTGAAGTGCAACTACAAGCAAAAAATCATGCTGCAACGGCTATGCTACTTGTGGTTGCATGAAAAGGTGACTTGAGCAATTATTTCTTGCAAACTAGCAATATCCGGCCTTCATATCATCATTACTACAACATGAAATTTTAAGCTAATAAAAAATGGTGTAAAATTCCTTGCCTATGCTACTACCTTACTTATTTAAATATGTGGGACCTGAGAGGGGTGAGGGACTTGGCCGCCACCATGAGCCAGTGCAGCCAGCAGCAGCTGCAGCAGGCGCTGGTTCGTCTCCTGTGAGCGCCGTTCCACTGCCAGCCGCTACTGCTGAACGTCGCGCATGCTGCCGACCTCCTCCCTCAGTTGTTGCAGGCCTTCCATATGGACAGCATGTTGCTGCCGCAGGACCTCCATATGGACGGTATGTTGCTGGCGCAGGACCTCCAATGGGCCTCGTGGAGCTGTTAGCGAATAAGATGTGTAATTAGTTTAATTATAGAAGCTCAGTAACAAGGCCTTGGTGTGTTGCATTCATCCGCATTTGCAGGCTATTCTCACTGCATATTGAAACACTGAATATACCTTTCTGGCCCATCAAATTTGTGCAGTCCCATTTCATTAAGATGTCTTACATGGTTATACCTTCTTTCCTGAACTTAACGCCACTTCTTTCTTTTTGCCACATAATTGCGTAGATATTGACACATATTTCATGCAAATGTGTACAAGATATGATCACCACAGCACTGTATGCATACATTCTGCTTGTTTACTGATTAACTTTTGGAGAGGTCAATTGCTGTTCAATTTCATACGCAGAAAAATATACGTCTGTGGCCTTACACATACTCGCTGGTTTTGCTCCAGCATTTGTCGGCGGAAGCGGGCCTCCTCTTGCGGCCTGGCTTCCGCCGACTGGCCCTGCCGAACGTATTTGGCAGTAGCCCTCAAGATCCTGCTGCCTCGACTGCTTACGGGAGGGTCGGCTGCTGGAGGGTAGGCTGCTGGAAAGTAGCCGGTTGCTCTTCATGCAAGAAAGAAAAACACTGCTCATAAACTGTTATTCGACCCACACAGCTTGATTGTCCTAACCAGTCACTTCGAAATGTCATTGTAGCTGCATAGCTACAATAATGATACATAAGGCAGCCGCACAGTTAGAGCAAAAGATGCCACAGAAAGTTGCTGGCTACAGTAACCTACAGTAAGCACAAGGAATCTCTATTACAACATCATGTCATTTGTAGGCTTGCATTTCTGCTCCATAAATAAGAGCTGAATGCTAGACACAAAGGTAATCACAGCACAGTGGGCTACTTCATAGCAAGGTCATACAGCAACTGCAAACAATGCTACTACAGGAACTGGGCCACTGACTTACGTGTAAGTCCACTTGGCCCAGCAACAGCTGCAGGGCCCGACACCACGAAGGCAGTTGTTGCTGGTGCACTGCGGGAACCTCTGGGCCCTGCAGCATCCTCCGAACTTGTGTCCTGCAGTCAGAGTAGTGTTCAGACATTGCGAGCAGTGTGTGCAATGCGCATCATTTACACAAGTTGCTGCTCAGAGTACATAACCTATATTGTCACTTGCACAAAAAACGAAAAAAATATGGCATAGGAGATTTTGCAATATTGTGTTACAATGTAATGCTGAAAATTTCTGAGACCACAGCAGGTCACACAAACAAAACTTTTTAAACCCAATGTACGCACCTCGCTATCGGCGAAGAATTGGGGGGGGGGGGAACAAGGAGGCCGCCTGTCCTCGAAAGAATGTCGAGGACGCGGCCATCCACCCCACCCACTTTGCCGCCTCCAGTGGCCCTGCAAAAACGGCAACAACGACAACAACTACGTGAAACGACGTTAGTGTCAGCATCATTAGAAAGCTCATCTCTTCTTGCTCGTGGCCCTGGCCGCTTCTTTTTTGGCTTTATGAGCCATTTTGGCCCAGTGGTTCCTACAACGGCTAGTTGACTTCACCGCTGGGCCGCGTCCATTTAGGACTGCCGCCACTTCCTCCCATATCTCGTTCTTTCGAGCAGCAGTCATACGCGGCGAGAACTCTGTAGAAGCTCTCGCCAGGTATGGGTGCTGCTCGATGAACGGCACCAAAATAGCGGTTTGTTCTTTCGACACTCTGGGACCTTTTGCTGCCGCCATTTTCGCTTTTCAAACTTGGGAATTTCAGCCGGCCCGCAACACAGTAAGACATTTACTGGCAAACATTCTGTCTAAGCTAAGCGCCTGCATAAAGTGCGCACTACGAATTGACTATTTTTTGCCTTTTTATACCACTAATATAAACAAGGTGAAGTCGCTACTCACACTTACCGTTGTAGCGGCTTCTTTCTCGGAGCGTAACCGTCAGTGCAGGGGCGCCACGCCCAGAAAGTATTACCGTTGCTGCGATCACTTTGACGAAGCTATTGTTCTGTCGTGGCGGTGCTCTATTGAAAGGTGCTGAGTGACTTGACAATTCTCGATCCACTATGTTGCAAAGTTTGTCCTCGGGTGTTACGGATAATTCTTGTTGGCCCTTCGTAAAGAAGAAATTATCACACATGCACCGAAAAACACACGACAACGTAAGCACTACACGAGAAATATTCACTCACCTCACTCCTGCTCTATCTCACGGCTCCTGCAAGCAGCGCAGATTCTTCTCAGACGCAAGACGCAATTAGTTGCGCTGCGTTACGGACACCCTAGCTGCTGTCAGCTATCGGGTAAACAGAGGCCGCCATTTTGCGTGCGCTCAACGGCATGGCTTGGATGCACATCCGACCAATATGTGGCTACGGCTTCGAAAATAAGAGTACTTGCGTTTGCATTTCTTTAAGCTGCGGCAGCTTTTAGGCTGTAAGATTACAAAATGAATTTGCTTTACGCAGCATGGAAGTCCGCTTTTATTAAGTGTTGTTTTATAAAACAAATTTGCTATACAGCCCCGGAAAAAGAGAAGAGAACACGAAAGAAACATCCGGCCAATGAAGGGAGCTTCTGATTGGACTATCCAAAAAACGTCGTGTGTACGCAACCACCATTTTCAAAATCGGTGACGTCAGACGAGAAGGCATTGGCATAAAAGAAAGGCATTCCTACAAAATAGCACCCCGGCAGTACAGCAACACAAACATAGCAACAAATGCTTCCGCCACTCTTTCGGCCGTGATGTCTTGTAGAGGCATCGCCTCAGGCCTTCTTGAGTAGCGATCGACACACACGAGGAGGTACCTGAAACCATGGCAGGGCGCAAGAAGCTCCACCAAGTCTAAATGCACGTGATCGAAACAGCTATCTGATAGCGTAAACGGCCGCACCGCTGGACCAGGTCACGCCGAGTCACTTTCACGGCTTGACGGGCTTGGCGTATTCATGCCCAGCTTCGAACACCTTTGTTGATTCCTAGCCAGACGAAGTGGTCTGTGATAAGTATCTGTGTCGTTCTGATGCCGGGATGGCTTAGCCCGTGCAGTAAATCTAATATTGGCCGCCGGAACTGATGGGACACGAACGAGCGAGGAGCCGACTGCGATATGTCGCACGTGACCAATGTTGTTTTGAATGGAAGCGGCACCTCCGCAAGCAGGAGCGACGAGCCTTTTCCCTCGATTGGTGAAGCTCGGTGTCGTTTTGCTGGCCCTAGGCTAGCTTGGAAATCCACAGGGCCATATGGCATAGCGCCGAACTGCGACAGTACGACAGGTGCCTGATTTTTCTTCCCAGAGTTATGGCGAATGTCCATAGCAAATTGAGAGATAAACGATAGTTGCCGAAGCTCACGTACTGAGTACGTGGAATTTTCGTTCTTGAAAACGAAGGTTAACGGTTGTGGTCGGTCAGAATGTAAAAGCTACATGCTTCAAGATAAAAAACGAAATGCTTGACAGAACAATTTCCCTCCCTTAGGTGCTGTAACGAGCTTCTGTAGTTTGAGGTGCTTTGAGAAGAAACCTAGTGGTTTCCAGTCTGTTCCATTGTGCTGCGGCAGTATCGCACTCACTGCCGTGGTCGACATGTCTACCATAAGATGCCTTGGCGCGTCGGGCAATGGATGAACCAGCAACACTGCGGGTGCCAACCGCGTTTTGGCTTCCTGGATGGAGTGCTCGTGCTCCAAGGACCAGTGTAGTAGGCGTTTCCTTAGAGTCGCCTGGCAGCAGGTCGGTAAGCCGCTGGAGAACTTGCACAGGATAGTATAAAGCACCTGTGAAAATTTATGAGCCCCAAAGGCTCGCGCAACTTTCGGAAGGAGGTTGGAGAGCGGAAATCCTCAGTTGCCCGCATCTGTGATTCTAGTGGCTTGACGCCTTGGGGTGATGGCTGAGAAAATCCAGGGCTACAACTCCTAAAATGCCTTTCTGTGACTTTATGACCAGGCCGTGTTCATCCAGTCGCTCAAACATAAGGCGAAGGTGTTCTTTGTGTTCTTTGTCTGTGCCACTTGCAATGAGAATGTTGTCAAAGCAAACGAAAATGAACGGCAATCCGCGCTTAACCCCCTCCATGAACCTTTGAAATGCTTGTGCCGCATTCTTCAAACCGTAAGGCGTATGGTCAAACTCAAGTAGGCCAAATAGAGTAGTGATTGGTGTATTCGGAGTATCGCTTGGTTCGACAGGAATTGGGCGGTGCGCGCTCACCAAATCAATCTTGCTATATATTTTGGTTCCTGTGAGACGGGCGCTGAAGTCCTGTATGTAATGAAGGAGATATTGATCCCGAGTACAAATGGCATTCAAAACTCGGTAATCCCCACAAGGCGGCCAGTCACCAATCTCCTGCTTTGGAACTAGATGTAGGGGTGCAGACCAGCTGCTGGAGGAAGGACGAACTACGGTCAGCAGAAGCACGTATTCTAACTCACGGCGGGTTACTTCCAACCTCTGTACAGCGAGCCTCCGTTACCGGGCGGCAACAGGTGCGTCGTTGGTGGTGATATGATGCGTCACCTTGTGTTTCACAGGCAGCACATCGTTCCGGGGCTTCGTGAGTTGCTGGTACTCACCAAATATGTTGTTCTACGTTGAGACTGGCCAAAACCTACAGATTTCAGATGAGGGGAGGTTGGACTGCAGGTAGGTTGGGATGGCTGAGGAAATCCATTCCCAGTATGCCAAAGTTGACGTCGGCGATCACAAACACTCATCTGTGCAAGCGCCGGAGTCTGATTTCTAGTGTTATTGACCAAAGCCCATATGACGAAATTACAGGGTTGCTCACTGCGTGGAGCAGGGGTATGGACTTGTCGCGTTGGCGATCTGCGGCAGTGGCGGTAACGATAGACAGCTCGGCTCCGGTGTCAACGAGGAGGCGGGTTCGGTGATGCGGTCGTGTACGAAGAATAGGCGGCCTGCGCAAGGGCCACTGTCGCATGCCACCGTTAGCGACTCCGCATTTCGATGGGGGCGAAATGCGAAAACACCCGTGTACTTAGATTTAGGCGCACGCTAAAGAACCCCAGGTGGTCGAAATTTCCGGCGTCCTCCACTACGGCGTGCCCCATAATCAGAAAGTGGTTTTGGCACGTAAAACCCCATAATTTAATTTTAATTTAGCCGTTAGCGACTGGCCGGTGCGTTTCCCGTCCAGGAACAGGGCTGGGTGCAGCGACTTCCTTATTCGCGAAAGCGACGGTGGTACGAGCAGAACTGCGGCGGCAAGTCTCTAGGCGCTCGAGGTGCCTGGAGACTAGAGGCGCTTGAACTCAAGGCGCTGCAGGACCGTGTGTTTCAGGTTGTCGTATGGGGTGGCTGAAGGAGTAGTCGCTAGAAAGTTGTCTATGGCATCGTTGATGTCGCAGGGTAGCGCGGTGACGACGTACAGGCACTTTGCTTTCTGTGAAATGATGCGCCGGAGCTGAAAATGGGCCTCTACTTGCATAAACCAAACTCTGGGATTCTTGGGTCAAAAGCTGGGAAGCTGAAGCTCTGCGGCGATGACGGGAGACCTAATCGTGGTGTCGTATCTGTCTGCAGGAGTCGGAGCAGCTTCGTCCATGGCCAGTGTTAAAAAACGTGAAGGTCCTCGGCTGGGTCACCACTTCTTGCGAGCGCGGTCTAGCCGAGGCAAGAAATACATGTTTTGACAGCTTGGGAAAGGATAGTCGACTGGCTTTTTCGAAAAGTAAACACAGGTTTGCCAAGTGGCAGTGGTGGCGCCCCAGTCAGGCAGTCATTTCGGTGCAAGCAGGGGCAATGTCCCCCACGGCGAGGCGCAACTGGGTTTCCGGAGCAAAGGGGCAATGACCCCACGGAAGGTACAACAAAGTTGCGGAAGGTCACTACAAGCTCCAAATTCTACATTTATTTATATCGACCTCATTTTACTTCCGACCGTCATCTCCAATTCATGTTCCAAGACTGGATAGCTTTATCACTTCGATGTGATATTGTCTACATGGCTTCATCAGCGAACACTACAGCGCAGAGAAGCAGACAACAGCAGTCGCTCCGAACGTCTATTTTTCGTGTGCTCCACGTCTTCCGTTCTTGCGTCTATCATGTGCGCGCACGAGGCTAAGTGAAATTCGTCTGTACCGTCGGCCATGCTTCAAGTTTCCAGCATGGATTGCAGCCACGCAACTTTGCATGTAGTGAATTTATGCAGCAGTGCGGTCATAGATGGTAAGCCGTCCAGCTACCAACCAACGTCTCTGGCGGCTGGCACTGGCTGTTTCGCGCTGGTCCTAACTATTGCCAAAGATTATCCCGTCGCGTTTGAGTGCGTACATACGTTAAAGTGGGGCAAGAAAATAAAATATAAAAAATAAGTAGGTAAAAATATAAATAGAACATATAGAGAAGAGAAAGAGAAAAGGGGGGAGCCCCTCCCTTGCCACTAAGTATGACTGGATAAATGAAAAAAAGAAAAAAGAAAGAAATGAAGAGAAAAGACAGAGGACAAAAAAAGAAACAAAGGGGAGAAGGGGATAGAGCTACTATCCGGCTGGCCACGACCAAGGGAACGGACAAGAAATTCAGCGGCGTTTATTTGACCATTCATTTACTGTACTCTTTTCACTTGCATCTTCTTTCGGGGTTCTTGCTTGTCTTGTCTTGTGGCTTCCTGCTCCTTGCTTATCATGTAAGGGGCCTATGCTTCAGCAGAGACGGAATCATTCTTCAGTGCTTCTGGGTTGTTCTTGTTTATCTGCAAAAAGCTTAGAAAATATCTTTAAGCAAATTTCGAGAGGCAACTGATCATTCTATTTATAATTTGTTTTTCGTAAGCTCTTTGTAAATCCTCTTCTGTCGATGATTAAAAATTTGGTCGATTTATATAGGAATTTATGTATACTGTGCTCGGTACATGAAAGACACCAATAAAATGAAGTAATATATTCTAACTAGTTCGAATTTCTTTTCACATTTAGGTACCTCTGAATTATATATTCATAAATATGAACACATTCTTTATTTCTTTATTTCCCTGTTTTAATTTTGTTTATTTATTAGATTGTCTATTTCTTAGACAAAAAATTTGTAAAATATATGGACGTACTTGCCTATAAAGGTCAGTACTATGGTGCTAGAGTTTTTCATTTGAGTTCTTTTCCTTATATTACGCGTTATGATATTTTAAAAGTGAAGAATAGTTTTTATTGATGTGTATAATTCGTAAGGTGAGAGCATTTATTCATTTTTTATATTTAATATCAGTCAGTGAAACCGCCAACATTTAGTAATCCTAGGTCTTCTTGCCTACGTTGGCTATTTTGACTAAATTGTTTTATTGAAATGGAATGGTCTCGGCTTTTCTATTGTATTATGGACTTTCCAGCAAAACGATATTTGTGAAGCTGCTAGTTTTACAGATTTGTTGATTTTATTTTGGTGGCGAAATCACTAATGTGAACATGCATTAATTTATGTTGTGGTAACAATGGAGTGTGCTTTTCGGTCCTCCGTCCTCTAACTCCCCGCTCAACCTCCTGGAGCTTCGATCGGGTCGCCGATTGTGCCAGCTGTCCGCCAGCATGTCGCAGGACGAGCCAACAGGCACTTCTACTTTCACCATCTCGGCCACGGCTATCCGAGCCTCCCCGTATTGGATTGGAAGTGGACACCAGCGTGATCCCCATCTGTTTGCTGGCTGGTGAAGACGTCGATGATTGGCTGGACGACAACGACCGAGTGTGTTCGGCCAACCGTTGAGACGATGCGTCCAAGCTACGTCACGTCGTCTTTTATCTGACAGGAGTAGCGAAGACTTGGTTTTTCAACCATGAGGTTGATTTCACGAACTGGGGCGCTTTCAAACGGCAGCTCCGCCAAATCTACGGCACACCGGCTGTTCGTTCCGCCCTCGCAAAAAAGAGGCTCGACACTCGCAAGCAACAACTCGGAGAATCTTATACGTCGTACATCGACGATGTGCTTGCTCTTTGTCGACGCGTGAACACGGTCATGACCGAATCAAACAGGGTTCGCCACATCCTCAAAGGCATCGGAGCTATTGCTTTGAATGCTTTAGCCATCCAGAACCCCGCTACCATCGCTGATATCGTCGCTACTTGCCAGCGCCTTGACGAACTCGAATCAGTACGGTTGCAGCGAGACACCACTGCGAACATTACTGCCGACGACCCTACTTTACGAGCAATGATACGCGCAATAATTTGAGAAGAGCTCCAGTATGTTGGCTTAGCCGCAGGGCCTATGCCTTCTCATGCCTCCGATACCAATCCGCGAGACGTTATCAAGGAAGAATTGGCGTCCATGGCTGTTGCAGCGTACACGGAGCCTCTAACCCCTAGGGCCCCATCAACGTACACACAAGTAGCCGTAGCTACTCCAGTCATTGTTGCACCGATGCCTCCAAAACCAACACCGGCCCACATCGCTTCTATGACTACCAGCGCACCTACCCAAACCAGCTATCCGCAGAGGCATCCTCCTCGTCCCATCTGCTACTACTGCGGCTATCGTGGCCACATAGCGCGTTTTTGCCGCAAGCGCCAGCAAGACGAGCGTCGCGGATATGACGTATACGAACGGGATGACTTTTCGCCCGGAGCTACTTTCCAACGTCTAAGGAGCTTCCATGACCAACGCCGTCCTTATGGTCCACAGCGCGGACGCTACCATGGCCTACTGTAGCATCCGAGACGCTGCTCGCCGTCACCCCTTCTCCGCTCTACGTCCCCACTGAGACCTGCTTCTCAATTGGCCGAGCATCGTCCGGAAAAGTGAATTATGCAGCTTTTGGAGGAATGGAGGAAAAGCGGCATTGAACGACAGGACAGAAATTCCTCCATCGCGTCCGTGCAAGGTGATATTGGTTGTAGTAGAAGGTGTACAAGTAGAAGCTTTAATAGACACTGGTGCTAGTGTTTCAGTCATTCACCGTGAATTGTGTTCGCCACTCCGGCAAGTTACGACCCCCTATGATGGACCTACGCTACTCGCTGCTCAAGGGGCCGCCATTCGACCTATCGCCATGTGCACTGCTCGTATTTCCATCGATGGATTTCTGCATTACGTACAATTTGCAGTGCTAAGTTCGTGTGCCCAGCACCTCCACCACTTGTGACGCAGCAGTTGTCACTACGTTTATTCCGAGTCGAAGATCCGGCGAACCGATCACGCCCACAGCACGGATCACACTCGAGAGCAAGCCCCACAAGCGATGATGAAGAAGAACCCTATATGAACCCCACATGAAGATGATCATGTACAGATGACAAAGAATAGCTTATAAATGGCCACGGTATTTAAAATTTGATTTCTCAAAGCATCCCGCCAAATTACTTCTGTAAACCTGCTGGCTTTCCTCTCTTTCCGTGGGCGTAATTGCCCCGGTGAAACATTTGAACTTGTTGCCTGCATCGATAGGAACAACTGTGGACGTTCATATTGTTCATATTGATTCTCCGACGAAATCACCTTCGGTGAACGTGCCGGGTAGCTTTGTTGAGTGGTACTGTTTTGATTTTTATTTTTAGGGCGGCATCACCTACAGTGAACATGCCCAGTTGGTCATTTATGCTTTTTTTGCGAAATCACTTGAGGTGAACATGCCTATTTTTTTATATTCCTGGGCAATTCAAACGTTTTCGTCTTTTCTTCTTTCCTCCAAATCATGTTCCGTGAACTTATTGGCTTTCAGCTTGTAATCACCTTAGTGTATTGCCTACAGCTTTTATTTGAATGAGATTCCTTCATTAGAAGAGAGTTCTCTGGGGTTTGTCTTCTAGTTTGGACTCCCGACGAAATCATCTTTGTGAACGTGCCGGCAGATACATATTTTATTTTATTTAGGAATACTGTAGCCCTCGCTTGAGGGCCATTACAGGAGAGGAAAAAAAATAAAAATAAAAATTTCAACACCGACAATACAACGTTATACATCATTGTCAAACGCAAATTACAGGCAGGATGAACAAATATACACAGAATAACAGTAAGCATGATCGATTCTTAATTATCCCGTTGCCTGTAGTACAATTCCAATAGACTCTAAAATTCGTTAGCATTTTGTGCTGTTACAGTGCAGTCCGGAAGGCCATTCCATATATTAATACACGAAGGAAAGAACGAATATTCAAAACCATCAAGGCGTGTTTTATAAGGCTGTACACTAGCACTGTGGTTTAAACGCGCATTGTGTTTTAAAGAGGGGCGAATGTATGTTTCTTTGTTTATTTTTATTTGATTTCTGGTTATCTGGAAAAATAATTTCATGCGTTGTTTTTCTCGTCGTGTTTCTAGCAATTGCAAGACACAACATTTCAACATGTGTGTTACAGAATCGGCTCTCCGATAACGCGAACAAACAAAACGCACCGCGGTTCTCTGAATTTTTTCGAGTTCATCTCGCAAGCACAGTTGGTGAGGGCTCCAAACTGAGGAGGCGTACTAATTGTTCTTTTTTCTTTCCTTGACATTGCGTAATGTGAACATGGCCTTTTTAATTCTCTTTTCATTTTTGCTGGTTTATGGCGGAATCACTGATTGTTAACATGCCCTCATTCAATTACATTTTTTTTTCATGTGCCTTGAGACCGTTTACGTGTGTGTATGTGTGTTTGTGTGTGCATTTTGTTTGGTGATAAAATTTTTTGAACATGACGGCTGTCGAATAGATACTACATGAACTTAATTGGCAGTGGCACTAAAAATGTAGTGGTACTACATTTTTGGCAGTGGCAGTTGCGGCGGGCTAAACAGCATCTAATTCTCCTGCAATCTGTTCCCAGGCTGATTTCTGCGTGCTTCCGTGGCTATCTTCACGTGCGACCATATCAACTGCGCAGCGCCACCTAGTGGGGCTCGTCCCGACCGGCTGCGTCTGCGTAGACTGCTCCCTGGACAAACTATAAGAACCGCTGCAAGGCACCAGTCTTCATTTGGCAGTGGCAGTTGCGGCGGGCTAAACAGCATCTAATTCTCCTGCAATCTGTTCCCAGGCTGATTTCTGCGTGCTTCCGTGGCTATCTTCACGTGCGACCATATCAACTGCGCAGCGCCACCTAGTGGGGCTCGTCCCGACCGGCTGCGTCTGCGTAGACTGCTCCCTGGACAAACTATAAGAACCGCTGCAAGGCACCAGTCTTCATTTGGCAGTGGCAGTTGCGGCGGGCTAAACAGCATCTAATTCTCCTGCAATCTGTTCCCAGGTTGGTTATACGATCTTTGTGCAAGACTTTGTAGCGTTTTACTCTAGCCGCAACTGCTGCCCAGTTACACTTTCCTGTTGCTCAATTCTATTGTCTTGTGCTAAAGAATGCCGTCAAACGCGGAATTATCCAAAAAAATTGATATGCTTGAATCCTTGTTCAATGCAAAGATGGAAACCTTGGTAAGCGACCTAGTATTGAAAATCAAGGATCAACTGTCCGGCGAGGGATTGAACCAGCCTATTACCCTCAGTGCGAGTGTCGAACACCTAAGCGGCGTCTTCGATGAATTGATGACGAAACAGGGCGAACTGCTTGCAGCGAACAAAGCCCTGACAGCACGCAAGAACGAGCTTGAAAAGAGAGTCGCGCATCTCGAACAGTATTCTCGAACGAATAATATTGAGATTAAGGGTGTCCCGTCCACCGATGGGGAGGATTGTGTCGCGATTCTCAAATTAATGGGCGACGTGATTGAATGTCCCGTTTCGCCCTCTGACCTAGACACCGTACATCGCGTGCCTACGAAGTCTGGCGAAAAAAACATAATTACCCGCTTCTGCTGCCGCGACAAGAAAACCGAATTTCTGCGCAAAGCGAGAAAGGCTCGCCTACAAACTAACCAAATTGGTTTCTCAGGCTCCACTCCATCCCCAGCTCCAGTCTTTGTAAATGACCATTTAACTCCCGACAACAAGATGCTTTTCGCAAAGGCACTCGCGCTAAAGAAGGATAGCAACTGGCAGTTCCTGTGGACAGATAATTGCCTCATTAAAGCTCGTAAGACCAGGGACAGCAAAGTATTCCGCATTTCATCTGAGGCGGAGCTGCGCATCTTCACCTAACCGTCTTTCATTCATCTTTCCTTGCGCGTGCGCACCTTAATCTGCCATGTCTTTGATATCCCCACAAAGATTTAAGTATCAACTTTCAAATAATAATCGTTCACTGATCCATTTTAACGCTCGAAGCCTTAGGAGGAATCATGCTAACATAAGTAACTTTATCAACAATCTTGATCACTCTTTCTCGTTTATTTGTGTTTCTGAGATCTGGCTTTCTGACAACGATTTCAATTTATACGGTTTTCCATCTTACATATCTGAGTACTGTCATCGTTCGTCTAATAATCATGGAGGTGCTGCTATTTTCATTGCTTCGGACGTCACTTACACCCGTAGGCACGATCTTTCAATAAATGTTAGTTCCTGTGAGGCTATTTGGATTGAGGCTGAACAACCTTTCTTTGCACATAATCGGAAAAATCTTATTCTTGGTTCCATCTATCGCTCCCCGTCATCTTCTGTCACTGACTTCCTACTTGCTCTTGACGTCATACTTAACAAATTATCGTTCGAGAACAAGAATGTTTTAATCGTTGGCGACATTAACATCAACTTACTCGATACAAATACCAGCGCATATTCTGCCTACTCGGACTGCTTTTTCGGATATGGCTACGAGTCGCTTATTAACTCCCATACCAGATGTAGCCATAACGGAACGCAAACACTTCTTGATCATGCGTTATCTAACATAACACCGTCCCCTGTGTCGGGAGTAGTGCGTACTGATATAACCGATCATTTTCCCATTTTCGTTACATTTAACAGTCTAATGCCAACCCCCAACATCTCTTTCAGTACATCAGTATTTAACCAAGATACATTTATTGATACCATTAGCAATACTAATTGGACTCAGGTCAATCTATTGGAAGATCCGGCAGCAGCAGTTGATAAATTGTCTGCGTTGTTTTTACATGCCGTATCAATAAGCACCCGGACCGTTAGGTGTAAGAATAAATATAAGTATGCCTGCAACCCGTGGATGACGTCCGCATTACTGACCAGCTTAAGGAAAAAAGATGACCTATACAGGAAAACTAAGCGGCAACCTTTTAACTCTAAGCTGGCTCTGCGTTATAAAAAGTATTGTTATGTTCTTAACACGCTACTTAAACAGGCTAAAAGGCGCTACTATGATAATGAATTTAATAAACACAGCAATAATCCAAAAAAGCAATGGAAGCTTTTGAACGAATTCATGAATAAATCTTCTACGCCTGAACAATGGTCTAAAATTAACCTGAATGGTACAACTTAGCGCGAGCCCACTCATATTGCCAATGCCTTTAGCGACTATTTTGCTCTGACACAAATAAATAACCGCCCAGTCACTCAGCCAACCTTGTCTAGGTTACCTCACTCATTTTTTCTTTCCCCTTTTACTGTTCCAGAGGTGTATTTAACAATCTGTAGCCTCAAAAACACAAGTCCAGGTTTAGATAACATCTGCGCACACCATTTAAAGTTAGTTGCTAATATTATTTCTGAACCAATATGTATCATAACTAATCGCATTTTCGAATCCGGCACTTTTCCTCTATGTCTAAAGAAGGCTAAGCTTATTCCCGTATTTAAGAAGGATACCAAAGACCTAATTTCTAACTACAGACCAATATCTATTCTTTCGTCTTTAAGTAAGATTACTGAACATTTATTAGTTAAACGTTTAAATAACTACCTTGAAAAATTTAGTATAATTAATCCCTGTCAGTTCGGATTCCGTTCCGGTAGCTCTACTTGCTTAGCATTGCTCTCTTTAACCGATTTTATTAAGAAATCTATAGATTGTGGTAAATTCGTTGGCTCTGTCTTTTTGGATTTCACCAAAGCTTTTGACACGATTAACCACAGCATTTTGTTCACTAAACTTGAAGCATACGGTATTACTGGTCCCGCTTTAACTCTATTAAAAAGCTATTTGTTGGATAGGCAGTACATGGTTTCTGTAGCGGGTGCCCTTTCTCAAACTAAAATAATTAAATTAGGTGTACCCCAGGGGTCCATTCTCGGTCCATTACTATTTATTATTTACATTAATGACTTACCCGACCTTTTACATTCATCTCACTGCGTTTTATACGCCAATGACACCACCTTATCATTATCAGAGACATCATTAATCTCATTAACATCAAAGTTAAATGCTGCGCTAACTAACGTTATAGAATGGTGTCTCAGTAATTACCTCATTATTAATCCAGAGAAAACTAAATATATTATATTCAATAGTGGTCACAGGGTCCTAACTACTCCACTAGCGTTAACACTTGGTGCTCATCAAATTCCACCCGGTGACTTGGTTCTATTCCTCGGTGTTCTCCTGGACGCTAACCTCAAATTTGACTCCCACGTTAACAATATTAAGAAAAAAACGGCATTTGGCATTCGCGCTCTAATAAAAGCACGCGCCTTCTTTTCTCGCAAGGCTCTTTTATCACTTTACTTTGCTTTTATCCATAGTCATATTAACTATGGAATCGCTGCCTGGGGCAACACGTACAATTGCCACCTGTCATCAGTTCAGCATTTACAAAATCAAGCCAATCGTATCATTACTAGCAGTCCTCGTCAGTCAAATGCACCCATTTTGCTCCGTCAAAACCTCATTTTAACGACCGTGAACTTGTTTCAATATAATTTAACAATCTTATTTTTCAAGTTACTTAACAACCAATTGCTTTACGAATTCGTTAACCTAAATGATTTACATAACTACAATAGAACTAGGTTTGCCTTTAACAGAAATTTTTTACTGCCTCGTGTCCGTACCAACTATGGTAAACTAACATCATCTTTCGCTGGCATATCTTTATGGAATCACTTACCATCAAACATAAAATCACTCACATCATTCTATGCCTTCAAAAAATCCCTTAAAGAGTTCCTTTTGACGCAGTGATGCAATATTGGTTCCAAATGTTTTATTTGTTGTCACTATTTCTCTTATGTTTTCCTGTTCACATGCTTGCCGTTGCCTTTAGTCGTTTTGTTCATAATGCTTCTTTTTATGTATTCTCATGTTTTTTGTGTCTTGAAATTTTGTATATGTATATTTCTAGCACACTTATATTTTTACTTCATGTTCATCTCGGCCTGCCGATCATATTTTTCTCTATTTCGTTCTGTTCCTTCTTTACATAATTTACAAGTTGTGTTGTACGCCGATATTATTTTAATTTTTTGTTAGTAGTACTGTACATTGTAATCATAATCACTTTTCTGTTGTTGCACTAGAGCTCTTCGTTTCTGTTAGTGTACATTCTATAAATTTTATTTCTGTCCTGCCACCTACGTAATTTTTTTTCTTATAATTACCACCGAGGGTCCCGGTTACAGTCTTCGACTTTGGGACCCTCGTCTGTAAAACGAAAATGTAACCGTTTCTTTGTGTGTAATGAATAAACTTGATTTGATTTGATTTGATTTGATTTGATTGGATTGGATATTGCTTTGCATAGCCTATTTTTACCAAGGGTATTATTTGGGTTTTCATCTGATTGGTAGTAGCTGGCGAGATCACTTCCTGTTAAAATGAAATTAATTTTTTCTGCCGTTTATTCTCATTTCAATTTTCTTGCAATAATTTAAAGTAAATAACCCATTTAATAATTATTATCATTTCTATAGGATCGGTGAAATCGATTAAGGTGAAAGTGCCTTTTTATAGTTTTGTTATTAAATTTCTTTGTGCGCATTTTTGACTACTTTTATTGAATGCGACTTATAAAAGGATATATGTTAATGGTTTATTTCACAATAAAATTTTTTGAGCGCATGTGCTTTATTTATTGCATTCTTACCCTTCTTCGTTTTCTTTTTTTAATGACAAATAGGAAGAAGGTTGGTGTTATTAGGGTTCTCCTATGCTGAGCATTGTAGATTGATGTGCTCCATTTTTTATTAGTAAATGAGTTCAAATGATTTATTAGTTATTTAGAGCTACTATTTAGTGAGGTTTTTCTAATTGTAATAGCGATTCACTTTAGTAATTATCCTATATTTGTATATTGTTTGAGTATACGTGTTCATTCATTTTTTCGTAATTTTTTCGGTGACTTTTAGTCCAGCAGGACTCATAATAATTTGACGTTTGTTAGGTAATTTGTTAGTTTTCGGAATTTTGCTCAGCCCTTTTCTTTCTTCGTTAGTTTCAATGCATACAGATAAATAGTAATCAAAACCTTTTGGAGAAAAACCACACTTACACTAATTTGTTTCTAATATGTTAAATATGGAAAGGTAATATGGAAATCTTCTATGGCCCGAGACAGCTTGCGTAGGGTAATAATTTAAAGGAAAACGTGCAAGTATGTTTGCCACAGCTTCAATCCATTCTGCTGCATATAATTTGTTAGTCTTCTTTCAATAATTTTTTATTGTTCTGTGCGTTGTTTAGATAATAAATTTTCAAGAAATAATTTTGTCATTGGTTTTGCTGTTTGTACGCCATATTTCCATGCAGTTTTAGCCAGTTCATCTGCCATTTCATCACCTGTTATTCCTGAATTTCCCTTTATGTATGTAAATGTAATGTGGTGATTTATTAATGCATTTTTATTACATGAATTCTCTAGACTTCGTAAAGTAGAGAGGCTGTCAGTTAAAATGTGAAAATGATCTCGCTATTTTTGGTTTGATATATATTTTACTGCTTCTAATATAGCCGTAGTCTCTGCTTCAAGAGACTAGAGTATTCTGGAAGGGAGAATTGTTTCTGCTCATGAATTTTGTGTTCTTTAAAGATAACTATGAATGCTGCACCGCTTTTTTCAACATCTTTGAGCCATCCGTATACATATTATAGTCTGCATCGATTGGTTCAGTTCTCTAGTCTAATGAAAATATTTCAGCTGGGTCTATATACCATGAATATATTTTGCTAGCTATGCTTGATTGGTTGAGCGTTCTTTCCTTCCATATGGTATTGCTATATTTGTGTAAGATGTCATATATAGCGTTTTCCTTTTCTATTGTTAAACGTATAGGTGTCACGTTACATGTGACTTCAAGAGCAATAGTTGAAATTATGCTAAAGCCTTTGCATATTTTTATTAAAAATGCTCTCTGTATAGATGATAGTTCTCCTATTATGTGAGTATGTTGGTTGTATCATACTTGACAGCCGTGGACAATCACTCTTTCTATGCATGTTATATATTTGTCCTAATTGATTAGGTTATTTATGTTACTCAATTTAGAAATTTTAGCTGCGACTAAAGTCATTTTGTTTTTAATATCTTTAAGATGTTGTACAAAGGACAGCCCTTTGTCAAAAATGGCACGTAGAATCTTTCATTCTTCCTTATTCTTTACACTCTCATTGACTAGTCGTAGTTTTGGTGGTTTGCCTATGTATTTATTTCCCAATACTATCTACTGGCATTTTTTAAGGTTAAAACTTTCTTTATTATTCTTAGCCCATTGATACATTTGTCTATGGTGCTTCATTGCCAATTCTATCTCAATGTGGTCTACTGATGCCTCTGATTGTTCAGGTGACGTCGTCTGCAAATGCTTGTATGGTGACATTATTTGGCATTTTTAAATTTAAGAGTTCCGGAATAGTAAGATTCCATCTGGCTGAGGGGTGATCCTCGAGGTGAACCACTTTCAAGTTTTTTGCTAAACTTAACTGTAGAAGACTTATAGATTATTATTCTTTCTGTCAATATGTTGGCTATAATTGTAATGGGATATGTAGGCAATTGTAGCTTCTTCATGATATTTATTATTTCTTTATTAAAGGGGCATCACACCCAATTTTCGATCATAATCTATATTATGTGTGACAATCCTTGTGCGTTCAAGAACACGCTAGTGAAATTTCAGCGCATTTGAGCCAGCACATAATTTGTAATTTAATTTTTTGTATTACGCTCGAACGGCATAACAGTGGAGCAACACTGGCACCCTCGCGAGCCGTGACGTCTCAGGCTGCGCGATCACCGAGCGAGCATGTATATACCGGCGAAGAATCGGTGCGTCAGCTGTGCGCGCATGCGGGGAACTTCTGCTTTGTTCAGCTTACCATTGGAATTGGTCAAATTGCAGCATTTGAAACAATGCCACTGCGGCGCCTATGCAGCGCTGTTGGGTGCTAGAGCGAACGGCGCAAGGAATGCTCCGTATCATAGTTCACGTTCCCCAATAAGCCCGTCCAGCCTTTTGGAGATGAGTGTGGACAGGAAGGACTGACGCTTATCTGACGCATTTGTTTTGTTTTCAGAACACTACAACATCTACAACGACGATTTGCGCCTGCTCGCCGAGTTTGGTATGCCCGTAAAAAAGCTGAGGCTGCGGCCAGACGAGATGGCGACCGTGTTCACGCACCGACCCATCCTGCAGGCAGCGCCCCGGCCAATCGTTAGCCTTGCTATTTTTTTATCAACATTTAGTGTAATAAAGCAAGTTCAAGTATAGGTTCGGCCAAAATGTACATCGCGCAAAATCCACGTGCCGCGGACACATATGCGTGAGCATTTGTTTACATATGCTGCGCCCAACTACAGAGGCAAAAAGAACTGGTGGGAACGGGGCTCAGCTTAACAACACCGTAGTTGTGTTGAGCACGGATCCGAGAGAAATGCATGCCAGGAAACAATCTACGCTCGTAACAATTTGCATAGTGCGAAGTAGCGCCAGACTTCGGCTTTCGTAAATGGCTGGCTAAGCAGGAGAGGTATTCTGTTGGAGTCCACCTAGTGGACATGTCCATTTCGTCTTCTGTTGAAGTTCTGATTGGCTGGGCTGGGCTGCCCGTCCACAGCACCGAAGCGCCACAGCCAATCAGCACTACAGCAGCAGATGAAATGGACATGTCCACTAGGTGGACTCCAACAGAATGCCTCCCCAGTGCTGCACGCATTAAATTTCAACAGTGAGGAAAGGCACCAGCAGCATTTCGCGCAACAACAATGTCGCCATCTACACTCTAAGGAAAGTTTACACCCTTTGGAGTGTATATTTGCCACACAACAATAATCGTCATCTCTCTTGCCCGCATTTCCTTTCTTGAAAACGCTGCGCTCGTTACTTTCCTGTCGGGAATACTATGTTATGCTGATAACGCGCATGCCGTTCGTTGCTGGAAAGTACCGGGCTCGCCGCGTTAAGGAAAGGAAATGCGGACAAGACAGATGCCGATTGTTGTTTTGTGGCAAATATACACCCCAAAGGGCGCAACTGTTTTTAGAGTGTATGTTGACCGCGTTTACTACGCTTACTTCGTCCATGGCCTCCAATATTTGCGCACACTAGCCGGCGCACGCCAAGCTCAGAAGCCCTCTTTGTTTCGCCTGACATAGTGGCGATGAGGTCGAAGTCAAAATGGGGGTGCAGCGTGTACTATGCCATCGCTGCATCTGCTCCTCAAATATTCGTCGGCTGCTTCATCACGCGAAGAATGCGCTGTCAAAGACGTGGCACGCGACATCTGGAGCCAATACGGCAACAAACGGCAGCTATGCCACGACCTCACATGGTGCGGTGGCGGATTTTGCAGCAGGCGATAGCTCGGTTCCAGGCTCGATGACTCGGTTGTACTCTTGCAATGCTGCTAGGTACACTTCGTTAAAACGTTTTTGTAGTTCTCCTTTGCCTTTTGATACCCTCTTCTTAATTCTCTTACTTTCTTCCTTTCTATTTCTAATTCATTGTTCTACCATGATTTTGCTATTGAATTTCTTGGTTTTATTATTTTGGTGGGTTTGTTTACTGAATTTTCGATTTTTGTGTAGAAGGTATTGATTATCGTTTCTATCTGGGTAGGATGTACTATATCCTCTTCTATTATTTCTTGGAACCATGTGTTTTGTTTTAGTTTTTCTAGTACTTGATATTCTCCCTTCATAGCGGGGCGTTTTATTGGTTCTGAATGTTTATTCAACGCTGCTATTCATATATACCTATGGTCACTAAGGGAATTTTCTTCCAGAACCTCCCATTCTTGTATTTTATTTGCCACGGTTTTATCGACCACAGATAGGTCAATCCAACTTTTTCCATTCTTAGATTCAAAAGTAGGGAGTGAATTTTCGTTGTTGAAGATATTTAGTTCGTTTCTGATAATGAATGCAAAAAGCTTCTCTCTCCTTGTTTAAGAAATAAAGCCTCCCCATACTGCGTTTTGGAATTTTGGAATCCTGTGGAAAATGACTCTGTAAGCTATTAAGTTGTGTTGTAGCTTTAATTGATCTAGCTTGATTTACCTGAAAAATATTTAATGACTTATTACACATATTTATTACCATTTAGTAAAAAAATTGAAAAATACGAAATATATTATAACAAAAGTAGATTAAAATAGTTACTGCGAGACAAAACTCATTCTCGTCATCTGCGCCTCATGTGCTTCATCAATTGCCTGGCATGTTGCATCCCACAGTGAGTGCTTATTATAATTGAAACCCTTTTTTTGCACATACAGCAGGACTTATTAGTTGCCTCACATTCGTTATAACTGTGGGCTCCAACACATTCTGTGCATCTGACCTCTTCAGATCTGCACTGCTTCTCAGTATGCCCAAATCATGCACATCTCGAACATTTTGTAACAAGGACATTCTCATACACCTTGCAGTGATTCCACCCGACGTTAATGTGACCTCCTTTCACAATTTCGCTTGCGAGTTCTCTGTTCCTAGTTGTTAAAATGGCGGACTTTGATGACTCTTTTTTTTTTTGTCTCCCATACTACTTTGACATCCTCTTCGTTTCCGACCAGGCTGTATTGATGAATGATTCTCCCTGGAATCTCCATTTTCATTTACTGCGAGGTCCACACCAACAGCTTTAACCTTTGGGGAGAAACTCTCGCAAGTACCTGTAGAAAAGTAGCAAGTTTCTTGGTTAGTCTTAAGGCCTAACTCTAATTTCTTTATATCTGTGACATAGCTGCAACTACTGCGACGCTATTTTTGATGTTTTCAACTTCTACATCTATCAGCCCGAATTCAGCTGGTTCAAAGTTCTTCTCCAATTTGTCTCTTGTTTCACGTTGTGAGTTTTCGTTCCCTGTTGTATAGTCTATCAAAAGTGCTAGTTTCGTTCCATGCATGCTGTTATTTGATTCCTCACCCCCCCCCCCCCTGAAACTGCCTGTGAGGAGGTATTGTCATGCTTGCTGGTTTTATCGTTTCCAGCCAAATATACATTGTACTCCATTGTCCGTAGAGCCACTGTCTTCATCTTCTGAAATTCGTGCAAAAGGGCATTTAATGCCTCTCTTGTCGGTGGTTAACCTTGTCGGATATCTAGCAATGGTTTTATGAAGCGTTCATAAATGTCCATGACACATTTCATTTGCCTTGATCCTTCTCTAGTTTCCATGTTGCGTTTGGTGCACGCAAATGGACGGTCTCTGTGATCAGTTTCACTCAAAAGTTCACCTGTAGAAACAGAGTCTTCATGGATCTTTGCATCTGTTTCACAAGCCTGACTCTTGCTTTGAGTCTTCGTGTGAACTTTCTTTGGCATCTCCGAGTCTCCATCCCACCAGTCAAAATCTTTATCCATCAAAAAACTGCGTTCCAACTAGTTGTATGCAGTATACGCCTATACTCCAACAGGATAAACTGATCGTACTGTGCAGTGTGTGCAAAGGCTAGGCTATTACTGAATTTTTCTTAATGCAAAAAAAAGGGTAAATGATTAAAAATATTGTTACTCGCGCTCTGTGATTGAATAATTGCGCTCGGCGGGTGATAGAAGTCGGCTGGCATAGGCTATAACGCGATCATGTCCACGCTGGTGTTGTGCTAATACTGCTCCTATGCCGTGACCACTGGCATCAGTTCGAACTTCCGTTGAAGCAGACGGGTCAAAATGGGCCAGAATTGGAGGCGTGGTAAGGAGAGTAGTGAGCTGCGAAAAAGATGCGGCATGGTCAGGTCCCCAAGAGGGCGTCTTTCTTCAAGAGGTCGGTAAGGGGACGGGCGATGGTCGCAAAATCCTTCACAAAGCGTCGGAAATATGAGCACAGCCCTACGAAACTACGAACGTCCTTGGTAGACTTTGGAACAGGAAAGCTCGTAACGGCGCGAATCTTGTCCGGGTCAGGTCGCACGCCTCTGGCGTCCACGAGGTGTCCAAGGACGGTGATTTGGCGGCGAGCGAAGTGACATTTTGACGTGTTCAACTGGAGACCGGCGCGGCGGAACACGTCAAGTATCGCTGAAAGGCGGTCTAGAGGCGTGTCAAATGTGGGTGAGTAAACGATGACGTCGTCCAGATAGCACAAACAGGTGGACCACTTGAACCCCTGAAGCAAAGAGTCCATCATTCGTTCGAAGGTGGCGGGCGCGTTACAGAGACCGAAAGGCATCACCTTGAACTGATAAAGGCCGTCAGGGGTAACAAATGCAGTCTTCTCTCTGTCCATGTCGTCGACGGATATCTGCCAGTATCCGGACCGTAAGTCGATAGAAGAAAAATAAGTGGCACCGTACAGGCAGTCTAGAGCGTCATCAATACGTGGCAAAGGGTACACGTCCTTTTTTGTGATTTTGTTCAGGTGGCGATAATCTACACAAAAACGCCACGTTCCATCCTTCTTTTTGACAAGTACGACGGGAGAAGCCCAGGGACTACAGGAAGGCTCGATAATGTCCTTTGCAAGCATCTTTTGGACTTCCTGTTGGATAACAGCTCGTTCTGACGCAGAAACACGATATGGACGACGGTGAATAGGGTTCGCATCGCCAGTGTTTATGCGATGGGTCACGACGGACGTTTGACCTAAGGGTCGATTGTCAAAGTCAAAAATGTCGCGATAGCCTTCAAGAACGCGGCAAAGGGCTGCAGCTTGAGGAGGTGTAAGCTCAGAGGAGACCATCTTCTTCATGTCGACGTCAGTACTGTGCGACGACGTCACGGTATGGGCTGAGCTGTAACGATCTTCCACTGTGAATGGCTCGACCTCATCATCCTGCAAAGCGCGAATTATAGCCAAGGAGATCCCCTGAGGCAGAACTTGCGCGGTTAGCGCGAAATTGACGAGTGGAAGGCAGGTGCGGTTACCAGTAATTTTCAGCACAGTGTGCGGCACGATAACACCATGTGTAAGCATAACGGCCGGAATTGGTGCGGCCACGTAATTGCCGTCAGGTACCGCTGGTGCGGACAACAAGTCAACGTGTGTCATAGAGTGAGGTGGTAGGCGAATAAAATCTATGCAGCTCAGATGGCTGGGAGGCGGGTCCACAGGGTCGGCAAGAAGAGGCAAGTCAAGGCGAAGTGAGCTGGCCGAACAGTCAATGAGGGCAGAATGATGGGCAAGAAAATCCAGACCGAGAATGAGTTCGTGAGGGCAATGCTCGATGACGGTGAAGAGAACGACGGTGTGTCTCTCAGCAATGGTGAGTCGGGCAGAGCACATGCCAACAATAGCGACAGTCCCTCCGTCGGCGACTTGTACAAATCGGTTCGGGGCAGGCGTCAGAACTTTCTTGAGCCGACGGCGAAGAGCAGCACTCATAATGGACACATGCGCCCCGGTGTCAATCAACGCGCACACAGGAACATTGTCGACGAGAACGTCCAAAAGATTCTTGTTCGTCGGTAAGGTGAAGCGAGGATTTTGAGCCAATGTCGTCTTTGCAGCTTCACCTCCAGAAGCTGCGCTGTCTAGTTTTCCGGTCGGGGGAGCGGCGAGTAGGTCGGAGAAGGAGCACGGCGAGACGGGGGCGAGCGAGATTGACGACGGGAGGGAGAAGGCGAGCGGGAGTAGCGGGGTCGTGTCAAAGGCGTCGCAGGGTCAGATGATGGGGTGGGCATAGAAGGGGCGACGGAAAAGGACGCACTAGAGGGGCGAGGGTGGTAATTAGGAGAATAGCGTGTGGGGGAAGTCCAGCGGCTGCGGCGTGGCGAGCGACATGTCCAATGCGTCGGCAGTTAAAACAGATCGGCTTGTCGTCCACGGTTCGCCATTCGGAGGGGTTGCGCTGTCCATAAGAGTAAGAAGGGCGCGGTGGGGCCGTGCGTGGAGAGAGAGGTTCCGAGCTTACGGAACGAATGGAGTGCAGGCCGACGTTGGATAACTCTTGACGGACGATGGCCTGGACCAAGGAGATTGTCACCGGAGAATGATCAGGTGACGGAAATGAAGGGGCCGCCAGTTGTGCCGCTTCGACCTCACGACGAATAATGCGGGTCAAGTTGTCACAGCGCGACGGCTGGTGGAAGAGGTCGTCACAGGATGACGTAGCAGCTGTGTTGGGAAGTCGCGTGATGTGCTGGGATAACCGGCGGCTTTTAGCATGCTCAAGACGGCGGCACTCCTTGAGGATCGTATCGATGCTGGTGACGTTGGTAAACACCAGTAAATTGAAGGCGTCGTCAGCAATCCCTTTGAGGACGTGATTTACCTTATCGTCCTCAGACATGGTCGGGTCAGCCTTGGCACAAAGGGCCAAGACGTCGAGAATGTAGGACACGTAGGACTCGGTCGACGTCTGTACACGTGTGGCTAGGGCTTTCTTGGCATTGACTTGACGACCGAAGGGATTGCCAAAAAGGTCGCGGAGCTTCTCTTTGAAGAGATCCCAGCTCGAGATCTCCTCTTCGTGAGTCTGGAACCATGCAAGTGGAGCTCCGTCGAGGTAGAAAACAACGTTCGCGAGCATAATAGTCGAATCCCACCTGTGACTGGTGCTGACACGTTCGTATAAGCGGAGCCAGTCGTCAACATCAGGACTGCCGACTCCGTTGAAAACACCAGGATCCCGAGGTGGGGAAATGGCGACGTAGGTCGGGGCTGCAGGCGGAGACGGTTGCGTAGAGGAAATGCCGCCAGCAGGAGCCGAAGTTGCACTGTCGCCGTTGCGACCGCTGCGAAGCTCCATGACGGGTACGGGGAACGTCCACCTCCACCAAATTAATGTTACGTGTCGCTGACGTACGAGTCTACAATATATTTACACGTAGACAAGCGGTGGCAATGATGGCGACGCTATATCAAGCGGTGGCCACGTCGTCTTCCTTCTCCACAGTGCAGCCACACTGTGGCGGCTGTTCCGTAGCAATATTGTTTAGAATTAAGAACGAAATATCTTTCTACGTTCTTTTGGAGCTGATTGGTGTGGATGAAATATGCGATCTATGGGCTTCAATATGGCCGCCTTTGTTTACATATTTAACGTGCTTTCTCCGTTGCTTACAGTAGAAATATATCAATAAACTAAACTGAAATAATTGTTCTTTTATGTTAAATCGAGGTAAGAGATTCTTAGTTTTAACTTTTTGATGTCAGATGATGCCTCGTTGTTTGGGATTGAGTGGATTAGTAACCGCTACACATCTGATTGATAATTCGGACGAACACAGGAAATGCAGTTGCATTCATTAGCGAATAACTTGAGTTCTAAATGTAGCTGGCTGATTAAATTTTCACTGAATATTCTTCTCGTTACTTGTAACAAGGAATAGAAGAGGCCAGCATCACTGCTTCAAGGGTTTTACAACAAAAAAATTAAGAAATACTCGTTTTTGCCTCGAAGACTGCCGGTTTGCTTACATTTCTTCTTTTGCGAAAAACAAAGTCAAAAGTGAACTAAAGTAATGAAACTTGTTCTTTTCTTGATCTCGAAAGGTCTATGAATAACCAGGTTTGACAATGAAAAGCGGAAAAAATCTAAACTTATGAACAAAAAAGTGAAGAACACTTACACTGCTGTCGCTCCTTTGGGTGGCCAGCCAGAGAAGTGTCGGGTACGCACATCATGAAATCCTACACATTGAATACCCATTCTGCTCAGCCATCGCACGCTTCTTCGCAGCGTTGCCGCTGACTGATAAAGGATCGCCGATGCACTCGAATGGGCCGAGCTCGACATTTTGCGCGCTGATGAGTAGTCCTTGTCCGAAGGTGGAACAAGTGTCACCCATTTTGAAGCCGGCGTCTCGTTCGCACCTGATCTCTTGCCGTGTCTTGCGATAATATATTGGGCATATTGCACGTCGATGGGCGGCTCTTGCGCTCCTTGCAGTCCAGCAGCGAAAGAATGTTACCGCATTCGGTCAACGACCGCAGGGAAGTCTGGAGGTGTAGTTCCGATGGAGTCAGCAGTATTTCGTTTCTATGATCCGTGGACAGACTGATGTCGTTGAATGGTGGAGCTGCATCATCGAACCTCGATGAAGTGCGAAATGATGGTTGATCCTTAACCGCGGCATCGTAAGATGATAATGGGCCCGCCATACTAAGCAGGAAAAAGACTTTGTTCCCTACGCCGGTCGTTCTAAGTCTAGCTCCAGTTACGGGACTGGAGGCCTCTCGGCAGTGGATCATATAGGAAGCAGTGGTCCACCAAGTGCGGTATCTCGGCTGGGTTGGAGCTGACGTCGTCACCCGGTTACCTGTCTCATGTATGTGCCCAAGCGAAGGCGAGCTTGGAGGTTGCGTCACCAACTCATCTCGGGCTCTGGAACTCGTGGTGTGATGTAGGGTGCTGAACAGTGTACGAGACCTGCGGTAGAAAAATTAGTTCGCAACCGCGGCCTACAGTGAGGCAGGCCACGATCCCGTCCGCCAAGGCCTCTTCGGGCGCAGCTGCAGCGGTGAGATGGTACGGCTCCAAGATATGCTGGGTTGTCATGTCAAAGTTGCAGTGGTGATCACCGTGCCCTTCCCACCGTATGATGAACAAGGGCTTGCGTGAGCGCAGCCTGCCGGCCTCTCTCTCGAGGCACTGCTTGGAACGACTGCCGCGTTGAGGCGACGTACCTCATAGCTGCACGAATTGGAAAGCCGACCGAAAGCAGCTACCAAAACTGCCGTCCATTCAGGCCTGGACCGGTGCCTGCTGCCTTCGTACTCATGCCGTGCTTTTCGGCGCCGCGAATCCGGTTTATTGGAAACCGCCATGCTTTGTGGCCCGGCCAAGCATGACGAGCGCCGAGTGCGTTGACTGTTTCTAGCCTACAGAACACGTAGAACTCCCCTATTTCCACAACAAAACTGGCAAGAGTAATCCTGCAGGGGAGAATCCGGAGGTTACCGAGGTGACGTAGTTAATTTGCTGTAAACGCAGCAACATGTTTGGCATGACATCCGTGAGGCAGTCAGGTGAGCTTCTCGAGTAGCCGCGGGCGGCCTTTACAGTGAATACAGCAATGCCGGTACTCGCAGTAACGACATACATGGTCAAGGGGGTGCAGACGGTATCCCTTGGTGGTTCAGAGTTGTATGGTATCCTGGGCGCAGATATTCATGGCAATGGAACGGTGGATGGCGTTCCTTGGCCACAGGAGTTACGAAAGACGGCAAAGTGGGGCGAGGACTGACCTTAGGAACGGGCTGCCGTGGGCTAATAATCTAGGCTATGCCATAGCAACTGAGAGAAGCAGACGAGAGGAATGGGTCCGAACGCCTAGTTCTGCTTCTTCGCGTCTTCCTTTCCTGCGGCCGCCGTGCGACACCCGAGGCTAACTGGAGTTCGTCTTTACAACACTGAGAAACGCATTAAACAATGCAAAGATACAGCACGTGTGGCACCTGTCGACCATTTTCGAATGTTTGACGGATACAAAAGGGCAGTGAGAAATTCCTCACGTGAGGAATTTGAACGTTGAAGGCGTACATGGAGAGCAAATTGACGATGAAGGTAAAAGTGTCCAATATATCAGCCGTGATCGGCTTCCATGTTTTGGATACTTTTGTGTGCGGGATTTAACCAAATTTGTTTGCTATGATGATAATTGCTAATGACATCTTCTTTAAGAGGTGAAAACAAATAATTACATAGTCAATGTGAGCTGATTACTAACCATGTCGCACCCTAGTTTTCTGCCTATCTATATTTCATTTCATAATGTTACCTTAGCTACGCACGATACCGTTCCTATCTCTCGCCTTTTTCTACTAATATTCGAGTCGTCCCTTTCTGATTTAAACTCCCCGTCAGCTTTTAACCCAAGTGCTTTAGAAGGAAACGTTGCCTTATTGCCTGCCTTGACAACCCTGTCATTATTGCGTAGGGTACGGCCGTAAGGCGGAATGTGCAGATCACCATGAGCGGTAGCCAAAATTGACACCGAGAGCTTAATTGCTACTTTAATACAGTAGCCGAGCCGGGTATTGAGCTGAGGTAATCCTTTCAAATTACTTTTCCGGCCGCTAGTGCCACGCCGTGCGGGAGCATACTCACGTGGAACATCTTGCTATATTGCACGCTACAAATAAAGCGCGAAAAATATCATTACGCAGGAATTAGCGCAAGCAAAACCATCTATTTACTCTTAACGACTAAATGAACCTAATTTAGGCTTCCATCGGAAGTGACCTCTTCAGAAAGAAAGGAACTTGGTTAAAAATTATTCCCTACAGCCAGATAATTCGTTCCATCCTATTTACGCAAGAGGAATGGCGAGCGAAAGCCGTGTGTCTTATAATCGTACATTGTACAAGTTCTTTTAACAGCTTGACTAAGGTTATAAGGGAGGCCCTGTAGAAATATCGTTAAAGCGCAGGAGATATTTTGTTTGAAAAACATAAGGGATATCAAAAATACAACACTGCCAAGTTCTTACCCTAGGCTATAAAATTAACGCAGCCTAATTATAGCCGGTTCAGAGAACGAATGATGCCTAATTATAACAGTGCCAAGTTGTATGGTCAGTGTAAACACGTGTGACAAGAAAAATATTATTCAAGCGAAACAAATTGAATGTCATGGTGGACGACAAGATCCTTGCTAGCTGATGGTGAGACTGAGTGAGGGTGGAAGGATGGAATGTTTAGTGCTCTAGGGGCGGAAGGTTGCATGCAAATGATTCCCTGACGGCTGCGGAAGTGGAATATTTGTCAATAACTGAGGAATGGGCGGATGTGAGGACGAAGCTCGTGTCTAAAGAGTGAAGAAGAAAAAGAAAGTAATAAAGAATTTACACACCTCTTGCGTCAGTCAGCCTCTGATTTTTCAACAGTCCCCTCGGAAACCACGTGGCGACGCTGTTGCACGGTTGACCACGCGGTCGTGGGTCCGATCCCGGCAGCGTCGGCTGCATTCCTATGAAGGCGGAATACAAAAACGCTCGTGTACCGTGCATTGAGTACACCTTCACCAACCTCGGGGGGTCTAAATATTCTGGAGCCCCGCACTACAATTTGTCTCATAATCTGGTTTGGCACGTAAATCAGGTTCGGCATGCGTAGCCCCGCAATATGTTTTATGTTTTCTCTTCAATGATCTGTACAATAGCAAATAAATAATTTATTTATTTATGGCACAGCTATGATGAAATCTCAAGGGAATCTCTCAAGGGAAAGTGGTATCTTCTGTTGTGGCTGGCGGGTCAGGGCTTGGGTTCTCAATCTCCGCGTTGATGGCCTCTCGGAGAGGTCCGAGCACTTCCTCGCGCAGCGCTCTCTGGAGGAGGTACTTGGAAGCTCGTTCCACAAATGGCTGCTCGAAGCCCAACACACTCTGGTAGTGGATCTCCTGTACGTCGGCCGACAAGATCTGCAGCTCGTCTAGCTGAGGCTTTGAGTCGTCCGACAGTGCTGCAGTATATCAGTGGCAAATGACAGTCCATCAGTAACACACCACAAGAATAAAATGAACGATTAATTTCGCAAATCGTATGTGCAGGAATGATTGCTACATTAAGAAAGGCAATTACAGCGGCTGATAAAGGCATTTTGCAACAAATTATTCAGGACCTTAACCAAGAAAGTGCAAGAATATGTTTGAAGTATAATATGCAGAATACAATAATAACGTTCAACAGTCTGGCAAGGGAACAAGAATGAGTTATCGCCAGTCATCCTGTACATTCTTTTCATGGGCACGTTAATCTAGGTCGATTACTTACAGGCGACCCTGATCATCAACATGAAATGTACAGACAAATAAAAATGCGTCGTAGTACATACGGCCGGCATTACAAAATCCTCATTGGAAGCTTAAAACTATCGTTGAAAGGAAAAATGTAAAATCATTGCACTCTACCTGCACTTAAAGCAACTTAAGGTTTAACAAAAAAAGGTCGCGAACAAGTTAAGGACCGTTGAAAGAGCGATGGAAGGAAGAACATTAGTCGTAACGCTACCATACAGGAAGAGCGCGGTGTGGATCAGCGAGCCAACGGTGACAGCCAATATTCTAGTTGAGATTAGGAGACAAATATGGAACTGGACAGGTCATGTTATGTGTAGGGCCGATAACCGGTGGACCGTTAGGGTTACAGAACGGGTGCCGAGAGAAAGAAAACGCAGTCGAGGATGGCAGAAGACTAGGTGGGATGATTATATTAAGGAGTTCGTAGGCGCAAGTTCGAATCACTTGGCGCTGGGCGGGGGTAATTGTAGATCGCAGGGAGAGGCCTTCGCCCTGCACTGGACATACAAAAACGGCTAATATTGACGATGGTAAAGACCATCGATTAACAAGGTGTTCCGTAACTATTTGTTTTCCTTTGTGGTGTCTTAGGAGAGCAACATGGGTGCATGATATTATGGACTCCTCTGTGCACACTAAGTCCGCACAGATAAACGTTTTGTCACATTGTTCATTAAATTACAAGGCGTACACAAAGCCGACTTATTTCAAGTGGCAATAGAAGTGGAGCAGGACATACTTGGTTCATTATTAAACACTACGGTTGTTTTACGGATATTTCTATGTTGTTGGGACCCAATAATTTTTTATTTGGCAAAGTAGCATAAGCCTACCTGCGGGCATTGACACGTATTGTCCGCCATGCTACAGCGTTTCTCAGCACAACTCCCTGAGAGTTTTGGTTGGGAAAACGATCGTTGACTGGAAGCATTTTCTCCATTCGACCAAGTTGGCTCAAGAGCCGCCCCTCGGCTACAAAAGATGCTCCGCTTCTCAAGAATTAGTTTGATGTGTCATTGGAGAGCCCTGAACCCACCTCCGAATGGGCGGTGCGGCCATTAACTTTCTCGAGTAGAAGAGGACTGGTGAGTGAAAGGACGTTCTAAAATACCGGGTAAATGTCCGTATTGTTTTTTACCCTCATACAGGAACAAATAAATCGTTGCCACCATTGTAATGTGGCAGTAATGGCCATGTACAAGAAATACAAGAAGCACTGTTAGATTGTCTTTTACTCATCTCAAAATGTGGTTTTTAACTAAGTACTCCTGGGTTCTTTATATTCTCTGGCATTTCACGAACTCTAACCTATACTCAGCACCTCCCCCAGTTTGGCCACGCACCGTAGTAAAACAAGGGCTTTACTTAGAAAAATACGCGACATGAAGACACGAAAGAACATCTCTCAAGTAGGCGCGTCGCCTACGTCCTCTTCTTCATCGCTCGTAAGCAAGCCGAAAAACATAGTGTGGCAATACAGCGCCAGGTGTTCCTTTTTTTTTGCTGAAGTCTATTAAACGGACATATTTAGGTATCTCTGATTGTGGCTGATAGGCCACGCATTTGGCGGACGTAACAAGAAAAATTTCAATATATCTCATGGCTAAGGTATGCCAATTACTCCTTCAGAATTGCACAATGGCATCTTAGGAGCAGTGAATTCACGCGTACTGAGCAGCATTCCTAACACTCGCGCCAATTTGTAGATATGCGACCCTCAAATGTACTGCGTAATATTTTGGCTTTCCACTTGACGCTTTCCCAAGAGTCTGGGTCAAACTGTTCTGGACAATGCTAAATTTCACGTCAATGCGTTTTTTCCGGATGCATATCTCGAACGTAGCGCTATCCTTAGACTCCTGGAAGGTGTGCGTGACTTTACTGCCTCTCGTCTTGAATTTGGCAAGCGAGACATGCGCCCTAAAGAGTAACTAATAATTTAAAAAGTAATTTAACACTTTGCACTTATTTCGCAAAACCATTGCTGCAATTTCTTCCGCTGCTACTGTTCGCCTAGCCATGTAGCCTACCGCAAAAACATCATGCGTGTAGGTATGACAGTTTTAATTTTAAAAAATATCAGGCAGAGCTCATCTGCGACGATTATTCAAATATCCAAAACGCCCCACGTATGAAGTGCGCACTGCATCGGGGCTCCTGTCTTGCACATTCCCTCTGGACACGCTGCGCCACATACGTGTATGCCTGCGAAGTCGAGCAGTTGTCTCAGAGATGTGTGACGCCCTGGTGCTCTTCCCTCTTGCCGTCATCGAGAAATAATACATGCCTCTCTGCGGGTGCTCTTGACGCAGCGTGCTCAAGCGTCAGGCTACCGTGCTTGTAGAATCCATGCGGCGAGGGTTCTCTTTCACCCAGCAACGGAGACGTTCAAAACGGCTTTCTTTTTCAATTAAGAGTTCTGATAGCGCCCTCTTTTCTAGATTGCACTGCCCGTTTGCCGTTGAGTTCATTAAAATATATAATAAATTTTGGGGTATCGAGCACCCCAAACCACGATGCCGTAATGGGCAACTCCGGAGTATTTTTCACCATCTGGGATTTTCGACCACCCACCCAATCAATAGTACTTTTTATTTATTTTTTGATTTCTTTTTTTATATCGCACCTCCATCGAAATTTCGCCGCCGCAGACGTGTCGTTGAGCCAAGCAGGTTTACCTCTGAACTATTGTCAGTGTTGCCACAAATGTGTAAACGAGTCCCTGAAGCCGAGTCGGAGCGGTGTATAGCGCGGTGAATACGATTAGTTTTCTTCTCTGTCCTCGTCTAGTCGTGTTGCAAAGTGCTAGTGGTAGCCGCGGGATCGGCCCTCATTTTTAGACTGCACTGTATTTGGAAATGGTCCATATTTTATGTTAGCAAATTCGATAGCTCCAAATGGAGCGTGTCTAGCAATGCCAAGAATGCTATTCGCAGTAGAAATGCTCAGCATAAAAAAATTCACCAACGATTACAAAATTCTCTAATGCTATTTTCGAGCGCGGCTGTTTAGGTGTTTTGAATTCACGATATATTGTGGCAAAGAATTTGATTCTGAACGACAGGATCCTCTCGACAGCTGTGCTGAGCCTCTGCGGCAGACGAGGCACTTCCACCGGTTGCGTCGCTTATTGCTCAGAAATAGCTGGCTTTGTATTATGATTTATATTGTCACGGAGTAGTGACAGCCAAGCACGAAACAGTGTCGAAACTGTGAATTACAAATTTAACTATTTAGAGGCCGAACTTGGATGGATGGATGGAATAACTTTAATGAAAGGTCCTGCGAGCTACGGGGCGCAAGGACCCATAGACCGGGCTACTCCCACGTTGGGACCGGGAGTTGTAACTCTCTGGCCGCATCATGGGCTCGCTGGACAGCCCAGAGCTGCTCCGCCTGCTCCGCCTGGTCCGTGCTGCGTAATGCTTCTTGTAGCCTGGCGGACTCTTGATCCCTGTTTGCGTGGGTCTGACCACACGGCCAGAGCAAGTGATGTACGTCTAGTGTGCTATGGCAACTTTCCCAATATGATGTTTTCTATAGGTCAGGCAAATAGTGATGTAGTCTGGGGTACGTAATTGCTTGAAGTATTCTGAACGTGAGGGCTTGAGGCCTGGTGAGCTTATTGTGAGGTGTGCTGTACATTCTGCGGTCTAGATAGAAGGGCTTTGTGATCTCGTTGTATGTGGAGGGAGGGTCCCTATTCTCGCTGGGATGGTCACGACAAGAATAGGTGGTGTCGCAGAGGGTTAGGTCAAGCGCGCTCGTGTGAGCCATCTCATTGAGATTGCGAGGGGCGTCCTCGATCTCTCCTAGGTGTGCCGGGAACCAGCAGATGGTGTGATGCTGCAGCGGTGCGGATCTATTGATTATTTGTAGTGCTTCGCTTGCAACTGTTCCTTTCTGAAAGGTTTTGACGGCCGAGCGTGAATCGCTGTAGACGTGGGTGGTGGTCGGGTCTGTGAGCACGAGTGCGATGGCTCTGTGACGATGGAGTGTGACTTGACCTTGCTTATTGATCGTGTGGCAACGAAGGCCTTCCTGGTCGGATACTGTGCCGCGTCTACGAAACAGGCTAGGATCTTCTTATAACGTATTTCGCGCAGGATGAACGATCCGCGTGCCAGCTTTCTGGGTTGATTGTACGCAGGGTTCATGTTCCGCGGGAGTGGGCGAACCGTGTGGGAGTTGCGTGTGTCGGTCGGAACGCTTTGATATAAATTCTCCATTACTGTGGTGTCGTGACCTAGTTTGGATGGGATTTCTCTACCCGGTTTGGTTCCAGAGAGTCTTGTTCATTGAGGCCGTTATTGAGCTTCCGCGATTTCTTCAAGTGTATCGTGTATCCCCAGTTGCAGCAGGAGCTCTGTCTCGGTGTTCTTGGGGATTCCCAGCGCTAGTTTGACTAGCTTCCTCAGTTGTACATTGAGTTCGTCCTTCTCCGCTACATTCCATCTGTGCATGGACGCCTCGTAGGTGAAGTGGCATAGCGCAAAGGCGTGTGTTAGCTTGAGGAGATTTTCTTCCTTAAAGCCGTGTTGTCTGTTTGCTACGCGTCGTATGAGATTCAAGGCATTATTTGACTTTGTCACGATCTTCTCCACCGTCGCGCCGTTCTAGCCGTTGCTCTATGAGCATCCCAAGGACTCTGATTTTGCTGACGTGTAGAATGGTTCCTCCGTCTTTTGTTCTGACAGTAATGGAATGTGTGTCTCTGATTTCGCTGTCTGGCTTGGGACCACTTCTCGATTGTTTGTAGACGAGGAGCTCCAACTTCGCAGGCCAACATCGCAGGCCGGTGGGAGCGAGGTACTCCTCGATTGCGTCGATCTCTTGCTGCAGAGCGCTTTCAATTGAACCCAGGCTACCTCCGGGGACCCAGAGCGTTACGTCATCTGCGTATATCGTGTATTTAACGTTATCGATTTGATCCAGTTCCTTGTCTAGGCCGGCAAGCGCAAGGTTAAAAAGCGTCGGAGAGAGACGACAGAACCTTGCGGGGTGCCTTTGCCGTCGAGTTTGTATTTCTGGGACTTCATTTCCCTAGACGGAGGGTGGTTGTTCTGTCGCTCAGGAACAATTTTGTATAAGCGTAGAGTCTCGTGCCGAGGTTGAGGTGGGAGATCATGTCGAGTATGTAGTCATGTAAGAAATTATCGAATGCCTTTCCGAGGTCTAGCCCTAGGATTACTCTCGCGTCTCTCATGTCTGCGTCAATAATCTCATGCTTGAGGAGCTTCATGGCGTCTTGGGTGGATAGTTCGCGTCTAAAGCCGATCATTGCTTCGGGGTAGATATCTTTTTCTTCGAGATGTTTCGATAGCCTATTTAGGACCGCGTGCTCGGCTGCCTTGCCGACGCAAGACGTGAGCGAGGTAGGTCTGAGGTTATTGATGTTGGGCGCCTTGCCAGGCTTTGGGATGAGCACGATGAGGGCCGTTTTCCAGTCTCCGGGTAGTGCTCCGTTCCTCCAGATTTTGTTGATTTGCTCTGTGAGGGTTTCGATTGAGGTTTCGTCGAGGTTTCTAAGTGCCTTGTTAGTTACGCCGTCCGGCCCCAGCGCTGACTTGCTGTTTAGGTTCTGAAGCACCGTGCGTATCTCTTCGGTTGAGAAGTCCCGATCTAGTTCTTTGTTGGCTTTGTCGCGATATGTTTCGGCGGTCGGGCCTCTAGCATTTTTGGCCAGCGGGAGGTACTTGTCGGCGAGACGGTCAATGAGCTCATTTTCCGTGGTAATTTTGAGTTCCTCGTGCATGATCCTGTTCAGCGTACGACCCTGGTCCACTTTGGTTCTGGTTCTGTCTAAAAGATGTTTGAGCAGGTGCCACGTCGTCCCGCTGTTGATGAGGCCGTCCGCGGCGTCGCACACCTCGTTCCATTGCTGGTTAGATAGTTGCGTGCAATATTCTGCAATCAGCCGGTTGAGGAAAGAAATTCTTTTCCTCAGCCGTCGATTGTGTCTTTGTTCTTTCCATCTCCTGGTGAGCGATTGTTTGGCTTCGAGCATGTGAGCCAGTCGGCTGTCCATGCTTTGAACGGGGAGATCTGTCTCTATTTCCTTCGTGGCCGCCTTAATGTTGGCCTTTAGTTGCGACGTCCATTGTTTCATTGATTCTTTGCCTGTTCGGCGTTCGTGTCTGAACTCGCGGAACTTGTCCCAGTCGACGTACGTCATTTTTCTGGGTCCTCTGGATGGGGTGTCAATCGTTGTCTCAACGATGTGATGATCGCTACACAGATCCTCGAAGAGGTTGTTGCACTGATAGTTTGGAACGTTGCGGACGAAAGTGAGATCTGGCGTTGTGTCGCGGTTGACCGAATTACCGTTCTTTTGGGGTATTCGGCGTTCGTGATGAGCGTTAGGTCAAGTTCATCGGCGTCGTTTAATAAGTCCTTGCCCTTGGCTCTACTGGCGACGTATCCCCAGGCCGTGTTAGGGGCGTTAAAGTACCCGGCCATGATCATGGTGTTGTCGCCGGCACGGCTGCGGGCGAGCTGGAGTATTTGCTTAAATTTTTGTGCTCTGGGCTTGGGGCGGCTGTAAACGTTTAGGATGAATATGCTCTTGGCATTCTTGGCTCTAGGGAAGACTTCCGTGAGAATAAATTCGCAATTGCTGCGGTCGTGATTAATTTTGTGTGTCGTGTGGGCTAGCTTGTTGCTGACCAACGTGGCGATACCTCTGCATTTGTGTTGCGGTGTCGTTGCGGTGTCGTTGCAGTCACGTCATAGCCGGATAGCGAGGGTGTAGCGGTATTTGTCTCTTGTAGGAGAATGACTTGGGGTTTTTCTTTTTTGGCTCGAATGTATTGTTGCAGGGTGGCCTTTTTGCGGACGTAGCCCTTACAATTCCATTGCCAAAGGCGAAACGTTTCAGTTTGCACAGCCATCTTTGTTGTTGACATCGGGTGGCCTTTGTGAGGCCACGTTGTTGCTTTGTCTATCGAGCGACAACGCCCGAGATAGCTTGGGGATAGTAGATTGTGACGTCACAGACGGGTGGTCTGCCATTGCTAGCGCGTTGAGCCTTGCCCCATGGATGTTGATCGTCTCCATCCTGTGGTTGATGTGTAGCGTTATCCTGTCGTAATCTTCCTTGAGGGTCCCTACAGTCGTCGCAAGTTTGTCTTGCCCTTCCATCAGTGACGCGACGGTAGTTTCAAGCCCGCCGAGCAGTTCCTTGATTTCCTTAATGTCGCTGTCCATGCTCGATGGATGTGTGTTTGTCACGGCTTTTCTCTTATGCGGATTGCGCGTGGATTCCGCGACCGGTACTTCTACTACCATGGGTTCTGATGTGGCTTCGGTTTGATTAGAGTCGGAGGGTGGTGGCGTTTTCAGTTGTCTGATTTCCGCGACGAGTTGTGTGATTGTTTGCCTTAACTCTTTGTTTTCGTGTTCTATTCCTTTAATCGTATTTGCTATTTCTACTTGCTCTGGCCGTGCCATCGGATTCACCTGGCTGGCGGTCTGCTGTTGGTGCTGCTGTTCTTGTCGATCCTGTTGTTGGTGTTGCTGAACTCGTTGGGCTTACGTCAAGTGGTCATCACCGCCAACTCGTGGGCTGGGGGCGAATCGTATCCTTGACGAGGATCTCTTGCTCGGGTTCCTGGAGCGTCCTTGCGATCGTGACTACAGGCGACCGCGGTTCCTCGATCTCGAGCGGCCCCGCTCGCCGGACAAGCGAGCATCTGCGTTCGCGGCCACGTTGTCGTTGATGGCGCAACACTCGGCGTTCTTGAGTGGGAAGTCGTGCTGACTCAGGGCGATTAGTCCTGATCTCGTGGTGCTTTTGCTTGCGTTTGCTGCGATTCTTCTTTCAACTCGTCTTCTTCGGACGACGTAGGGGAGTTGGAAGCGGTTCGTGCATTCCTTGCTTGCCGTGACGTGATTTCCCTCGCAGAGCGCACACTTGATCGAGGTGCACACATGATCTGCGTTAGGGTTAGGTAGTCCACAGCCTTTGCAAATTGCGTCGTCAGGCGAGGGGCATATGTCCGCACGATGGCCGAGTCTGCCGCACACATGGCACATGGCGATCTGCTTGCGGTAAAGAGAACACTTGATAAGGGCATTGTCGTATCTGACATAGTTCGGGACTCGAAAGACGTCGAAGGCGATGATGACCGTGCCAGTTTTCGTGATTCTCTTTGCCGCCAGAGCGAGCGGGTTGCGTGGGTTGACGATCTTGCGGTTTATGGAGTCCGGCGTCTCATCGAGCGGAACCCCTTTTATAACGCCTTTGCAGGTTTCGTGCGGCGCCGTCCTATATGCAGTGGTTTCAAACGTTTGCTCTCCTATGGAAATGCTGTGGATCCTGAGGTATTTTGCTGCGTTCGCTTCGGACGGTGTGCTGACCACCATGATGTTCTGCTTCAAATTGGGGCATATCGTGTCCTCGCTTCGCTCGTTAGGTTTGATGCAAGCAGCCATGCAAATTGCTTTGGTGACCGTAAGTTGGCCTACCTTGGCTATGTTGATACCGCCACGTATTCGAATCACGATCTTGATGTCATCTTGGGGCAGCACGGCCGTCCTGCTTGCTTTGATCAAGGAGTTTCTTGCTGTTGAGACGGTTGCGTTCGTATTCCCTCCCTTTCGCTGGTGGTTAACGAGGTTGGGCTGGATCAACGCAGTCTTGATTACTGACGGGCGCGGTGCCACGATAGTCCACCCGGCACCTGCGGTGAAGTCTTCCGGGCTCATGTCTTGGCCATTGACTTCATATGTCATCGCTGTAGGGTCGTTCTTGGGTGGAAGGCTCGTTTGTTGTGATCGCTGGAGGCCCCCCCCGCAGCCAGGGTGGGCCGAACTTGTGCCCAGCAAATCAAGTAACACTCAAGCACAACGAAATTGGCGAGCCGAGTTGGTGGTCGTTGTAAATATGATCTGCAGGTCAAGCGGGTCAGTTTTTATACCTGGCTCGTCGAAGGTTCAAGTGTAATCGCTGGCACGCGCGTGGCTTCCAGAAAATACCGCACAGTTTGCGTCACGCACACAATCACATTGCAGAAATATATGGTGACAACAGTCAGCTGATCGAACTATGGATAACATTCGAGAAAGTTCTCCTATATGCATGCGCGTCGTGCCTCGACGGATAACGTTTAACGTTTGTTAGCCCGTGAAAAGCAGTGACCGAAGGAAGACACAAGTGAAGTGAACACAAGACACGCCGCTAAAGGCTTTACGACGCGCTGTGCACTGACAGCATCTCGTAGCGCTTGTCGCAGAGCATGTCATGCGCGGCACTAAGATTTTCTTCTCGTGCTTTCCTCCTTGCGCTCTCTTCGCTGCCGCCGCCTTTCATTCCGTGCTGCGTTCCACTCTTTCATCCTTCGCTGCTGTGCTCGTTCGCTCGGTAACGCCGACACTCGCCGCAGGAACAAACGCCTAACAGTTGTGTTCTATACAGTGGTTGAACTGTACATGTCTTCAGCCACTGGATCAAGAAAGGGCTACTACGATTTCATTAATCAGTTCAATAGATCTCATGGGCTCCGCTAAACTGCACTGTTCCTGGGAATAGATAAGCCACCTCACGGCTCCGTACTAAAATATCTCATGGAACACATTTTCGGTTTAAAACTGAACGCGACGGATACATCTAGCTCATCCTTTTTTTGTATCTGCATCCGAATTATCAAAGTTATCGTGGTAGAACATATTACTAGTGTGATTTGAAGCTCTGCTTCGACGAACGCCCGCGGTAGAGAGTTGGCTGACTTCATGCTTAGTCAAGGCTTGATGGTGATCAATGATGGCTCGCCAACATACCTTCGAGGCTCTTACTACAGCAGTTGTCTTGATATTGCGTTTGTTTCAAAAAGCCTGCTGTCTGCTACACGATGGTGTACTGATCGCGACACCCATGGAAGTGACCATCTATCAACATATGTTAATTTGAAATGGTTACGTCCCCCAGCTCCACACACTGTGCGTTCTATCGATTGGCCAAGATTTCGAGAATCTGTGACCACTGCATGTCAAGCCATCCAAGCACCATCCAATATTGAAGATGTCATCGCGGCAACTTTACGTGACACAACAAAACACCTCAGCGCACCTTCACCGGGATCATCTATTGATGACCAGTACGAGCGACGTCGCGCGATACGGCGTCGAGCAGAACGGAAATACAGAAGGACCAAATCACCATTAGACGTCACTGCATCACGCCGGGCTCAGTGTCATGTCCTGTGGCACCTTGACAAGCTTGAAAAACAACGCTGGAGATCATTCTGCGGCTCTCTGGATCCGAGAAAACCTCTCTCTAGAATTTGGAAAATTGTACGAAGCCTTCGCTCGCCTCCACAACAGTTTCACCCGTTCAGCGCTGTGGCCATACGGCAAGGACGGCGTGAAGTTGAGGTCGCCGATGACTTCTGCAAATTACTCGTGAGCTCCTCAAACGATATGCCAACCCATTCACGACTGTCTTTTCCATCATCTAGTGATCACCGTCTGGACGCGCCTTTTACTATGCACGAGCTCGACGCTGCGATATCTACTTCCCGCCGGTCAACTTGTCCAGGACCAGACGGAATTACATACTCCGCGATTTGTCATCTTGGAGTAGAAGCTCGAGAAATTCTCCTGGCGCTCTACAACTCTACGTGGGACACAGCAACTGTGTCTAATCACTGGAAGTGCAGTCGTCTCTTGGCGTCGCTAAAACCTGGGAAATGCCCACATGATCTTGTAGCGGCAGCAGCATCGGCGTCGCACGAGGGATGACGTAGACGCTCGCGTCTACACGAGGCTCGAGCGGCTGGCGCTCCGGCACGGGCTAGCGTTCCGAAGGAGATCATTAAAAATAATGCTACGCTAAGAGACGGACTGTCGGTTCTTCCTCTCCTGCGAGAGCCCGAGACTTTAACGGTCTACGTGGTCGCTCGTCGCCTCAGTTTGGTGACTCCGGACGTGATACTGCCATACGCTCCTGTGGTAGAGACGACCATGGACCAGACCGACGCTACGAGAGCTCAAGGCCAGAACCCTTCCGAAGAACGCGGTGAGCCCTCCTGTTCCGCCATCGCTGTCCGCCTCCTGCAGTACTGGGACCAGCATCCTTCGGCGTGGTTTCTTCAGGCCGAAGCGCAATTTCAAGTCGCTGGTATCCGCTCTCAAGCCTCGAAGTTCCATTACGCCGTCGCAGCGCTCTCGCCCGCCGCCATTGACGAGGTGGCAGATTTGCAGAACTCCCCATTGTCTGCCGCCGCCTATGACGATCTCAAGGCAGCGCTGCTACAGCGCACAGCAGCTTCACAACGTTCTCGCATCCAGCAGCTTTTGTCCGCTGAAGAACTCGGCGACCGACGCCCTAGTCAACTTCTTCGCCGAATGAGCCAGCTGCTCGGAAACAACGCGAGATCCATCGACGACACGCTGTTGCGCGAACTGTTTTTGCAACGACTCCCGGCTAACGTGCAGATGGTCCTGGCGACAGCCTCTACCATGGACCTTACCGGACTTGCCGCTTTGGCCGACAAAGTCATGGAAGTAGCCACCCCAACCATCGCAGCCACGTCACCGTCTCCGGGTGACAATACAACCACTCTGCAAACTCTTCCCTGCTCTTCCGCAGTGCAATCTCCGCTCGACTCCTTCTGTGAGCACCTGGAACGCATCATCTGTGGAGCGGAACATCGCCGCGCGTCTCATCGCCCACGCAGCCGTAGTTCCAGCAGATCAAGACGCACGGGCACTCAAAATGAAACCTCAACTACAGCGCCTGGCGTTTGCTACTACCACCACCGTTTTGGAAACGACGCTCGTCACTGTCGGCGTCCCTGCGCTTGGCAGGGAAACAGGCCGGCCGACCTCTAACGGCGACGAGTGGTCCGGCCCAACACACAAGTCGCCTTTTCTACGTGACGGACAGAGTTACGGGACAACGATTCTTAGTCGACACAGGTGCTGACGTCAGCATTCTCCCCGCCCAGCGCTCCGACCGAAAAGCGACTCCTGTGTCGTTTTTGCAAGCAGTCAACGGCACCAGGATTCCAGTTTTCTCGTCACGCTCCGTCATGCTAAACCTTGGCCTTCGACGAGCGTTCCGCTGGATTTTCCTGGTTGCAGACGTCCGTCATGCAGTCATTGGAGCAGACTTCTTGCATAACTACGGACTCCTTGTGGACATCCAACGACGCCGTCTCATCGACTCCGTGACCCAGCTATCCGTTCCCGGCGTCCCATCATCAGGCACATCGCCCATAGCGCCTATTTCTGCCATGTTGGACGAACCTTTCGCCGCGCTCCTACGCGAGTTTCCCACCTTGACGCGCCTGCCGGACTGGACGCAACCGGTACAACATGACGTGTGCCATCACATCGTCACTTCCGGCCCACCGGTCTACTTCCGACCCCGGCGTTTGTCCCCGGAGAAACTCAAGATCACTCGCGCGGAGCTCGAACACATGCTGCAACTTGGCATCATCCGCCCTTCCTCCAGTAACTGGGCATCACCACTTCACATGGTGCCTAAGAAGACGGGCGACTGGCGCCCATGCGGTGATTACCGGGCACTAAACAACGTCACCGTTCCTGATCGCTACCCTCTACCGAACATTCAGGACTTCACGGTAGCGTTGCCCGGTGCGACGATCTTTTCTAAGATCGATCTCGTTCGCGCCTACCATCAACTACCGGTCGCTGAAGAAGACATTCCCAAGACCGCCATCACCACACCCTTCGGTCTTTTCGAATTTCTCCGCATGCCTTTCGGTTTACGGAACGCGGGCCAATCCTTTCAGCGTTTCATCGATTCCGTCACCCGAGGTTTGCCTTTCGTTTTTGCATACATTGACGACCTTCTCGTCGCAAGCTCTTCGGCAGAAGAACATCTTCACCACTTGCGGTTGTTGTTTTCACGCCTTGCCAGTAAAGGAATTGTCATCAACGCCGCGAAGAGTGCATTCGGTCAAACCGAACTCGAGTTCCTCGGTCATATCGTCGACGCTAACGGCATTCGACCACTGCCTTCCAAGATTCGCGTCATCGAAAACCTTCCCCGACCGACCACACTCACCAAGCTTCGCCAATTTCTCGGTTTCGTCAATTTCTACCGCCGATTCATTCCCGAGTGCGCACGACTTATGGCTCCGCTAGACGCCCTTCTGGTAAACAAACGCAAACAAGTGCTTCAGTGGACTGAAGAGGCCACCGACGCTTTCACAAGAGTCAAGTCTGCCCTCGCCGACGCCACGCTGCTTAGACACCCAAAGCCAGACGCACCCACTGCCATCATGACCGACGCTTCAAACAACGCCGTTGGTGCCGTTCTGCAGCAATTCATCGACAATGCGTGGCATCCACTCGCTTTTTTCTCCAAGAAACTGAAGCCTGCGCAGTCCCGCTACAGCGTGTTCGGCCGTGAATTACTCGCTGTTTACCTGGCTATCAAGCATTTTCGCCATTTCCTCGAAGGCCGTGCATTCACTGTCTTGACGGACCACAAGCCCCTTGTGCACGCAATGAATCGTTCGGCGTCCTGTTACTCGCCCCGCGAGGTTCGACACCTTTCCTACATTTCCGAGTTTACAACAACGTTCCGCCACATCAAGGGCACCGACAACGTTCCAGCCGACGTCCTCAGTCGTGTCAATGTCGTTTCCACGTTGACATCGGAACCTTTCATCATCGAGGCCGACTTACTCGCCAGTCAACAGCGTGACGACACTGAACTTCGTACTCTCCGGAATTCTTCAACGTCCCTGAAATTGGAAGACGTCGTTGTGACCCCAGATGGTACATCCGTCGTCTGCGACACTTCTAACGACACACCTAGACCATACATTCCGGCATCCCTTCGCAGACGTCTATTCGAAACCGTGCACAACCTGTCGCACCCTGGCATACGCGCGACACAGAAGCTCCTTTCCAGTCGTTTCGTTTGGCCTCGGCTAAACGCGCAAGTTCGCGACTGGGTTCGCTGCTGTTTGTCGTGTCAACGTTCGAAGATCCAGCGTCACCCCATTCCGCCTGCCAAGTCTTTTCTTCCACCGGATGCTCATTTTGACACCGTACACCTGGACCTCGTCGGCCCTCTCCCACCCTCGAAAGGCTACTGCTACATACTGACATGCATCGACCGTTATACACGGTGGCCAGAAGCTACACCTATACCTGAAATCTCAGCGCCTACTGTTGCAGCAGCTTTCATGTCTGCGTGGATCGCAATGTTCGGCTGCCCATCCACAATAATCACAGATCGGGGTCGGCAGTTTGACTCAGCACTTTTCAACGAGCTACTCAAACTACTCGGAACGACACGTTTTCGCACAACTGCTTACCACCCTCAGTCCAATGGACTAGTTGAACGTTTTCACCGGCATCTCAAGGCCTCCCTTATGGCACATGAATCGCCGGAGAAGTGGGTCCTACATTTGCCCCTTGTCTTACTTGGCATCAGAGCCGCACTCAAGAGCGACCTAGGTTGCTCCTGTGCTCAGCTAGTCTACGGCACCCACCTACGCCTTCCGTGCGATTTCTTTGTCGCCACCCCCCAAACGCCTATGCCATCACCTGCCGACTACGTTGCCGAACTGCAAGCTTTCTTCAGCCAGATGCGCCCCGTGCCTACACGTTCACAAGAAGCAAGGTCCCCGTACGTTTCTCCCGCACTCAGCCCTGCTACCCACGTTTTCGTGCGTAACTGTGCCGTGCGGAAGCCTTTGCAACCACACTACTCCGGGCCATATTGTGTTCTAGAGCGTCGTCCGACGACGTTTGTTGTGAATGTCAACGGCCGATCAGACACAATTACCCGGGAACGTCTCAAACCCGCCTACATAGAAGCACCCACGCCATCAGCTCCACCAGTATGCGACGCGACCCTGCTGCATCCTTCGCCGCCGCCAGTGCACGTGACACCCAAGACCAACGCCAAGACACGCCGCGTCACGTGGACTTTCCATCGTTCGTCGAACTTTCCTCCTCTCTAGGGGGGGAGCCCTCTGTAGCGGCAGCAGCATCGGCGTCGCACGAGGGATGACGTAGACGCTCGCGTCTACACGAGGCTCGAGCGGCTGGCGCTCCGGCACGGGCTAGCGTTCCGAAGGAGATCATTAAAAAGAATGCTACGCTAAGAGACGGACTGTCGGTTCTTCCTCTCCTGCGAGAGCCCGAGACTTTAACGGTCTACGTGGTCGCTCGTCGCCACAATCTCTTACATTATCGACCAATAGCCTTGGCAAGCTGTGTCGGTAAAGTGATGGAGCGGATGGTACTGAGCAGACTGGAATGGCTACTCGAGAAAAGGGGTGGACTTCCTGATTTCATTAATGGATTTAGAAGAGGCCGATCATCAATTGACGGTGTGATTGACCTAGTACCTTCTGTTCAACAGGAAAAGAGACGCCGTCGTCTGGTATGCGCAATATTTCTGGACATTAAAAGTGACTACGACAACGTCTTCCACCATTCGATTCTTCAGGCGCTTGAGGATATTGGTGTTGGTGGCCGGATGTATGCATGGCTGCAGAGTTACCTCAGTGGCCGCACCATTTTCATGTCCACTTCGGATGGCGAGACTGCTAGACCTGACGTTCGCAGGGGTGTTCCGCAGGGTGGTGTCCTTAGCCCATTGTTCAATATCATACTGGTGGGCCTTGCAGGCGAGCTACCTGAAACAGCGCGTATCAGTACGTACGCGGATGATATCTGTATTTGGTCATCTGGGGTCACACGTCCACAAGTGCGTGCAAGGCTCCAACGCGCGGCTACCATAACGGCGAAGTACTAGCGCCTTAGAGGCCTGCAACTCTCAGCAACTAAGTGTGCAGTCATGGCATTCACGCGCAAATCAATGTCACATTATCCAATCGTTGTCGACGGAACAGCGCTCCTTTTAGTCACCCACCAGAGATATCTTGGCGTGATAATAGACCGCAGCCTTTCTTGGACCAAACATGTTACTGCGCTTAGGGCTAAACTGACCAACTTCATACACGTTGTTCGTGTAATATCAGGACTGAGATGGGGCCCCTCTGAGCGGAGTTTGCTCCAAGTGTACCACGCACTTTTTGTGGGCTACATACGCTACAGCATGCCTGTGTTATCTAACATGGGGTCATCTTGTATACGCACGCTGGAGAGCCTTCAGGCACAAGCACTACGAATATGTCTTGGCTTGCCACGCTGCACGTCAACTAAGGGCACAATAGCGGAAGCGCGGGCTTGTCCTATCGACATATACAGATCTTGTGAACCTGTGCGAATCAATCTTCGCCTGCTAACCAGACACTCACACCATCCACTGTCAACACTTCCAAGCACCAACCTTGACTGTGCTTTTTCTAAAGCTATTGCATGTCACGCAAGCATTGTACCTGCAAGATTCCAGGCCACCGACATCCCCGTGACATCTCCATGGACATTGCCAAGACCACTAGTGAGGCTTCAGATACCCGGAATTAGGAAGAAATCTCACGTTTCCTCCATTGGCTTGAAGCAGCTCACCCTGTCCCATATATTTACATTATATAGTGGGACTGTACAAGTATATACCGATGGTTCGGTCACGCCATCTGCCACAACGGCCGCATTTGTCATTCCACAACTTGGAATTACTCAACGATTTCGATTAGACCACAAATCAACATCTACGGCTGCGGAACTTGCGGGAATACGGGAAGCTGTCCGTTTTATGAGAACGCAGACACCCCATAAATGGACGATATTGTGCGATGCCAAATCAGCGCTACAGGCGCTAAAATACTTTTTAAAGAAAGGACCATACTATCTGCTCGTGCTGGAAATCGTCAAAGTTTATCACAGTGCCGAGTTAAGTGGCCACGTGATCACCTTTCAATGGATGCCTAGCCAATGTGGTGTCTTTGGTAATGAACTCGCTGACAGTGAGGCAAGATCGGCCTCCTCTTCCTCTGATGAAGTACGGATTGCCTACTCGCGACCTGACACCAACTCCATGATCAAGGCACTCATGCAGGACCTTACAAAGGCTTACAGAGCCCACTCTGATATCATTCACAGACGTCTACATACGATTGACCCAGACGGTAAATTCTGTTTGCCCCCGAAGCTTACACGGAGCAAAACATCATTGCTACACAGGATTCGGCTCGGCGTTGCTTTCACCCGTCGCTACGCACACCTCATCGGCCAATCGAACAGCCCTGATTGTGTACACTGCCAGATGCCCGAAACACTGCAACACGTACTGTGCGACTACCCAGCATATATGCTGGAGCGATGGACGTTAGACAGTTTCCTAGCCAGCGTTGGCAGACAACTACTGTCGGGAGGAAGCTATCCTCGGCCTATGGCCTGACACTGCACTTTCAATGCGTGCAACAAAACTATTGTTGAAGTTCCTGCAGGACACCAAGCTCGACGAGCGGCTCTAGCGAGGCAACTGTCTCATGTACATAAGCACTCACCACTTATCTTATCATCATCATCCATCCCAATACTTTCACTCCCCTTCCCTCTTCCCCAGTGCAGAGTAGCAGACTAGAGCGCACTAGCTCAGGTCGACCTCTCTGTCTTTCCTATCAATAAATTCTATTCACTATTATGCTCTCATCCAGCACTTGCCGAGATATTCAGCATCTACCTTCTTACTTCGCCACGCTTCTAACTGCCTTCCTGCAACGAAATTCCGGTATGTAATGTACTTAAAATCCTTCAACCAACGCATATTTTGTTCAGTACGAGGAACTGGCTTCAGCGTAGGGATGGCGGGAGGGTATGTGATAAACGTAGTTAATTCGTACTGATTCACATGACGTGACCAGTACGCATTTTTGAATCGCGTGTATTTATGTATTTAATAAATGCAGCTGCGTTAGCCTGCAAGATAAAACTGATGCCACTCCAGCCTTCCGTGGTTAATGCTTCTTTCATTTTGTTTTATTGGCATTGGCCAGTTTCTTACACGTAATGTTGTTTGGTGTTTATTTGTCGAACACTTGTATGCGCAGTATACAATGAAACACGAAACATGGTAGTTTGTACAGTGTTGTCATGTGTGTCCTTCAGCTCCTTGATACGCCAACGAGACGTGTTTAGCGCATAAACATTAAATAAGACCACAGTGAGGTTCACTGGTAACGGGAGCTTGCGTGTGCACAATCATTTGACTATTACACTCAACAGTACGACAAACATGCCCACTCACGCAGTTTTAATGACTATAACACGCCCTGTACAATCCCACTTGCAGCTGTGCGCAAGCGTTCGCGGAGCAGGCAAGCATGCGCGTTGTGGCAGGGAAGTCCTCTTCGTGGCACGAGAGAGAGCCTATCAGTATTCTTGAAGAGAATAGTCATCACTGCATCAAGCGCAGCTGAGAGAAAAAAAAAACAAGTTATTTATGCTACTAACACATTGAACCATGCAATGAGATCAAGCGATGAACGTAGTTAATACTTACACGCCCCAAAGCGCGCGTTGGCGACCACAGGCCCTGTGAAGCGCAGGTACATTCGTGGTAGGCCCGTGATGCCCAGGTTACAGATGCCATCGAGCTGGGCACGGAGCCTCACGTTCCACGTTGTGTGCGCTGAGCTCAAATTGCAGTTGACCTGCGAACGCATTCATTTTGCTTGTTAGTGTATACATACGTAAGGGTTCGTGAGTCTCGGTAATACTACATGAAAAATATTTCCAACCCCTCTGTCTATTTTTAATAGTATTATATCTCTCCTATCGATACGTATATGTCCAGCTTCCCCAGAGATGTGCTATTGTCGGCTTTCCTGTATTGTTAACATAAGACACCTCGCATGCTCCTAATTCATGATTTCATTATTGGTGAAATATTTTGATATATTTAGCGTGTTTCAGGATATGTGACCACCTGCATAATTGGCTTCGCAAATAGTATTATCAATTTATATTATCTGATAAGGGGATTTTACGTGCCAAAACCACTTTCTGATTATGAGGCACGCTGTAGTGGGGGACTCCGGAAATTTGGACCACCTGGGGTTCTTTAACGTGCGCCTAAATCTAAGTACACGGGTTGTTTTCGCATTTCATCCCATCGAAATGCGGCCGCCGTGGCCGGGATTCGATCCCGAAACCTCGAGCTTAGCAGCCCAACACCATAGCCACTAAGCAACCACGGCGCGTTTATAACTTCATCTGCAACTTTGTGCACAAGCCTACCACAACCCGACCTCTTGCTTCACGTTTATGGTCAATCAATAAAACATAAAACTAGCGATGTCGGCTCTCTACTCACCTCGACAAGTCAATTTGTACGTGTCCGTCACGCGAAATTTAACATTTGTAAACATGTTATATCCATGGTAAGGTTAATAATAATAATAATATTTGGGGTTTTACGTGCCAAAACCACTTTCTGATTATGAGGCACGCCGTAGTGGAGGACTCCGGAAATTTTGACCACCTGGGGTTCTTTAACGTGCACCTAAATCTAAGCACACGGGTGTTTTCGCATTTCGCCCCCATCGAAATGCGGCCGCCGTGGCCGGGATTCGATCCCGCGACCTCGTGCTCAGCAGCCGAACACCATAGCCACTGAGCAACCACGGCGGGTCCATGGTAAGGTTGCTTGACGTTGCCGTGTTTTTAACATAAAACACTTCTCATGCTCCTAATTACTAAGTTTCTTCGTGAATTTCTTAACATATCTGGCGTGCTTCTTTATTTGAAACCATTGGCATAATTGACTACACAAATATTATGTGTTCTTAAGATAAAAAAAGCTTGTATGGTCCTAATTAGTAATTTCCTTCTTGGCAATGTTTTTAAAATAAATGTAACGTGTTTTTCGCTATGATACCACCGGCATAGTTGACTACGCAAATATTCTGTGGTCTTAAAACAGAACAGCTCGTGTGCTCCTGAGTAGTGATAAACTACATGACAAAAATTTTTAATTTATTTATTATGTCGCTCGGTATAAGATCGCGGGCATAATTGTATACGCAAATATTAACCACCTTGCAAGCAACTTGGTACATAACCTACCACCACGCTACCTCTAGGCTCAACTTTATGGATAACCGATAAAAAGTAAAACGATGGATGTCGCCTCTCTGCTGGACGACTGAATAAAACAATCTGTACTCGTCTATAACACGAAGTGGCAGATATGTAAAAGCGCTATCAACATGCTAAGATTACTTGACGCATACTTATTGAAGAAAGAGGGAAAAAAAGCAGTGTCAAACAAAAATCGAGCAAGAAAAATCGTATTGAAGGCCAGCAGATTACGCGGTGCCAAAGACACAGAGAGGAGTGGCTTCAGGCACATACGTGTTGGGCTCAATGTGAATACGTGTCAAATGCCTCACCTAAGAAATGCTGCGCTGCGTAATTTGCGACTTGTAAGCTGATCTGTAATTCTCTCTGCTGCTTCTTTCTTTGTTCGACTAGAAAAAAAAGCACGACTGCTACCTCTCCCACAGAAATGATTCCACAATAATAATTTGTAAAGCCATGAAAGGGGCTCGTTTGTGCCCGTTCTCGATTACGCTGCGCTGAGTGTTACAGTGGGAAAAAGATGACGAAGGGAAGAATGGTGCGGACGGACGAAGCGCAAGGACTGACGGACGTCCGTCCACGTCCTTCTTCCCTTCTTCGTCATCTTTTTGCACTGTAATACTCCGCGCAATGTAATCGTGAAGAATCCGCATGTTTTTCCGCAATCCTCGGAACAAATCTACAGGCCGCACAGCCACACGCATAAGCCATAGAGCTTCTGCGGAATAAGCAATGAATTCGCATGCGCACAATTTTTTTTTTCAGCAAACAGAATTCAGTTCAATTACCTCTGTTCAGTTACCTTAAATGTCAACTGCTACTGCCAATCACATTGCGCATACCGCTTTCAATGGAACACTATACAGCACCTGCATGCGTTCTACGCCCAGTTGTGGCAGGCCACCGACAACTGCGGCACGCAGAAATCGTCGGCGCCGGAATTCCCAAAGCTCGGGCAGGCGGGAAGGGAAGCCTCGCAGCATGCGACGCATGAATGTCCCCAGCCGCTCGGAGCAGGGAGCCGACACGTTGGAGAGCTTCGGCACCGGTTTCACGGTCGTCGATGTGGTCGTTGGCGCCGCTGTGGCCACTGCGCAGACGCGAACGCAGTGACGCGACTGAGCCGAAGTGAAGGGACAGGGGCCGTGTGGTCGGGGTCACGATTACAGTTCACCAGTCTGGTATTGCAATTTCTTCTCCAGTCACTGCGTTCCACTGCGCGCTCAACATATCTTATTCTGATAGATATTTATTGCAATGCCCTCAGGGTTCAAAGGGCTTATGTGTGGCGGCCAGAGGCACATGATATTCACATACACAAATTTCAGCTCTTTGAAAAACGCACTAACAATCGTGCTACAAATATTGTACTAAATAGGAGTGCAGCTTCTTCTCAAGAGTGCTAAATAAAGACGGCCTTGCAGAAGAGGGCGTCATCAATTCAAGCAATGAGGCGAGGCAGTTGGTTCTATTCTTCGGTACTCTAGGGAACAAAGGATTCGTAGAGAGAACTGGTAAGCATTGCAAAAAAATTCACAGATGACTATGGTACTTAATGCGAAATTTGAGCGCAGCTGTATGCGTGTTTTCGCTCCGCTATATGTTGCTTCAGCTCATGCAGCGCCTTGTTTCCATAGAGACAACACGCGCTACTCTGGCACCATCCCGTACCTACCCTAACCGCAAAGCCCGTCTTGCGTGGGACTACAATTTGCTTTTCATACTTTCGCCATAACCGCCTCCTCCGCATTCCGCCTCATGGCTCCGCTGCACCCTCCTCCTCCGCTGCACTCCTCGCATATGTTATTTTGCTGTAACGCAAGCTGAACGATAAGGGCAACAGAAAAGCACATTTGACACACACAATGCTGAAATATCGTAAGAAGCCAACAAACACAGACACCAGGAACAACATAGGGGAATTTACTTGTGCTTAATACGTGTAACGAAGAAACGATAACTTAATCTAAATGAAAGTGGATTAAAAAACAACTTTCCGCAGGTGGTGAACGATCCCACTGCATTTTCATTTCGCGTGCCATGCTCTACCAATTGAGCTACCGCGGCGCCATTTCCCCATCCACTTCCGTGGGTATTTATGTTTCGTAGTAGAACCCTGGGAGTGTCAGCCAGCGCCATCACTTACAGACCTTGGCGACGGATGTCGAACATCCTTTCTGCGTCAGGCATCACGAAAACGTTATCTTTTTGGGTGAAGGCAAACGGTCAATAAACCGACACATGCCACCTGAAGGCATCAATGTTATCGGAATAGAGACCCTCGTTATGTAATAAACGAGAAGAAAGAGGGTTAACCGAGGGGCCCGATTTTTTATTAGTCATATCGTAGGAAGTCAAAAAACACCGACACCAAGGACATCATAGGGGAAATTACTTGTGCCTAATAAATGAAATAAAGAAACGATAAATTAATAGAAATGAAAGTGGATGAAGAAAAAACTTGCCCCGCAGATGGGGAACGATCCCACAACCGTCGCATTCCGCGAAAGTCTCTAGAACGCTCGGAGTGTTAGCCAGCACCACCACTCACAGACCTTCGCTATATGTTGCGACTGTATATATATATATATATATATATATATATATATATATATATATATATATATATATATATATATATATATATATATATATATATATATATATATATATAGAAAGAGAGAAAGAGAGGTAGTGGCTACACAATAAACCACAATATAAACCATAATTACTTTGTTTTGCGCTAAACAAAGTAATGATGGATTCATACCAACTAGCCGGCCAACGCATTGTGCACGATATACACGCCGTATAAATGCATGGAGACAGATTTATTGCACATCGATCTTGTGGGTTACTTTCTATGGCTTTTTATGTTGCTGACTAACTTGTTTTCGTGTAACAATGGTTATTTTATTTAGAGCGCAGGATGCCACACAAAAAGTTTCTCTTTCCGTCAGTTCTTGCGCCCTTACTCAAAAGGTATGAGAAGCTTGGGCTATTTTCGAGATCATAGATTACACAACTGAGACCTAACTAGAGAGTCATGTTTCGATATATGTAAAGTACATTATTACAAGGGAAGGGAAACGTATTAAACGGCACTTTTTTGCGCCGAGTCTATTACACGCGCCTAAGAAAAATATTACCCGGCGTGGTGGTGCTGTGACTTTGGCACTGCACTGCGAAGCCCGAGGGCGCGAGACCATATTCCGGCCTCGGCGGCCTCATTTCGCTGACGTCTAAGTGCAAAAGCGCCCGTGTGCCGTGCAATGGGTGCGTGCGAAAGAAGCCAAGCTGGTCGAAATTAATTCGTAAAACCCCCCCTACGGCATGCTTCATAATGATACCGTGGTTTTGGCACGTAGGACCACAGACCTTCAGAAAAAGAGCCACTTATTCTTCTGACAGGTAAGCGAACGTAACGCTGACACGCAGGGTGAAATCCTGCAATTTCTCATGTTTGTATTAGTTGTAACGTCCCATTTTGTGCCCAGCACAGACGTTTCATCAAATCTAGGGGTTAATCTGCATTCCTTAGGGCACCGTAGCATGCGCGACAAAGCTTTCGTGATAATATAGTTCTGATTTTTTATGCTCTAGAAGCTGCTCCTCTTAGTGACGAAATTGAGATTGTAAATGCAGCTAGTAACGTTATCGCACCAATGTATTAATAAGTTTAGTGCTTACATTTCCGATTGAAAGGTTTTCTCTCTCCTTTTATTCTTTAGGCTGGCTTTTTCGACTGCAGAAGTTTGTTGAGCCCCTAGTAAACCAATATGTAACACTACCATCTTGCCCATTCCGATCTGTGCACTTAAAGTAAACGTAGGCAGCGTTCAGCCATGCCTTCATAATGTAGTAAACAATTACCTTAAGCAGGTAATGCGATTCAGTTTTTAAACTCAAACATGCCGATTAGTGGACGTAGGTTATCGTCGAGCGTTTTTACTTTTTTGGCGGAAAACGCTACGACGTGCGAAGAAGCTCCTTTATGCAAATTCTTCGAACGTTTTGTTCAATAAAGGAGCATCCTCTACGGTGCCTACTCTCTATAGCAAATGGCAGGATTTCAAAAAAATATATACAGTGGACTCTCGTTAAACGGAACCTCAAGGGACCTGGAAAATGTGTTCCGTTTATCAGGAGTTTCGTTTAGAGAGAGAAGGTTCAGGATTTCGCAGTCCGTTCCAGACTGCTTGGTCCCGACGAGGCAGGCGTGCGCGCAATTGGCAGTCTCCGCTGAAGCGGATCTCAGATGCAAAATCTAGGTATTAAAGAGGACGGTACGCTATGGGCACAAACTTTATTGCACAAAAGCGGTAAGCAATGAACTTTTTTTCAGAGCACTACTAAAATTAAAAAAAAAATCTCGATAGTCCACTTATTCCGGGGAAATCAGTGGGAACTGCAATTTATTGGCTTGTGAAAAAGGACTTTGGATATGTCGCAGACGACGCTAAACAGCGGATGTAAGGCTTAAGCCTAACAACAGCAAGCGCACCGTGACAGAAAGCAAGCGATGCGGTTACAGTGTGCAAGAAAGAAGTAGTGATGCATACCGCGATGGGGCTCTGCGTGAACGTCAAGTTGCGGTTTCGAGTCTATTTTCGGTTCCGTTTATACGGTGGTCTGAAAATTCGAGTTCCGGTTAACGGGATTTTTTTTACATTGCCTTAATACAAAACCGACCAACTGCGAGGCGTTTGTTCCGTTTAAGCGTTGATTCCGTTTAACCGATTTCCGTCTATCGAGATTTTACTGTATCTAAAAAAGAGCTGCATGCTGACGTGTGTTCCAGCGCTTCTGAATTTCACTGCAAAGGTTGTGCAGGCCTCTTATGCAGAATCATAGTAAAATCGCACATGCCCAATACATAACCATAAGCATTTTCTTGTATCTATCGAGAATGTTATTTATTCCATTCTGGTTTCCTGTTCCGAGATCTACCTAGTTCAATCTGGCAAGTGCCTCAGTGATTGAGACAAAGAGCATAACCATAATGTCGCGAACGTTTTCTCGAAGCATACTGCGTCGCGCTGAGGTGAAATCAGATGAACCCACACACTTGATGAAGTGACTGTTGTGTGCAGAAGTAGTGATAGGCTATTGCGAGAAGTAAGGAAGCCAAGAAGAATTCCAGAATTTCTTTACAGGTGCATCAGCTTTTCTTCTGTTTCAGTGTAAAAAAAATCCTTTCTTACGCTCGTGTGACGTATTATGCACGGCTTGAGGAAAAAAAGGGTCTTTTATATGCTCTCCTTTCCCTCTGTGACGCCGCCAGATATATTGTGCACAATGTCACAATAAACATAACATTAACGGCAATATAGGCCTAGCATCGTTATTTATTCTATGCCTTTCTGAAAGTCACACGTGATGTTACCATCATGGTCAGCAATACTGCCCCTTTTTTCTTCGTTCTTGGCAGAAGCTGTGTCTTTTTCTAAACTCGTGCTCACGACTATGCCTATTGGGATCCATTTTCTGTATTCTAATTTCGCGTAAGTTTCTAGTGACGCTTTTTGCTGTGTACTTGACGCAACCCTTCTGCATGATCAGGGCCCATATCGCTTTGATATGGGCCCTGATTCCTTGATAATCGCGTTCCGGCTGGGAACGCGATTACTATGGAATTGTTATTAGGTTTCCCCAGGCAAACTTTTCCAGTCTCCACTAAAAAGCGTGTCTTCCTCTGACGGCAGCAACCTTCTCGTTACTGTACAACATCTTCACTGTAAAGTCATTGATCAAACCAGGTATTTCTCAGCGAAGATACCTGGTCTGATCAACAATGTAGAAGTTTCCAGTTATCTTAAAATCGAAGCTTTTGTCTGCGAACCTCTCCGGGCTTTCGTGGCCGTGGGGCCCGCTTGGCTGTTCTCTTGGCAAATGGCCCAACCAATCACATCGGAGGTGCGCACTACTTCACCGCCGCTGGCTTTCTTTGAGCAACACCAGATGACGCTCGCCTCCGCGCGTCCGCGTCAGCGGTGGCGGTGACCGTGCGGGGGTAAGAATAAAGACCCAGAAAAAGTTATGCGGATCCCACGCACTGTGGGAATCGATGTAAGCGAAGCTTTCTGTGCTATTTGCTTTGATGTACGATAAATAGTGGTGATGTTAGCGGTAAATGTTTAATTTCTTCAGCGTCTAGTCCAATACGAGAGAGCTGAGCTGATGTTAAACGTTACCTTGCGTGCTCCACTGTTGTTTGTCTGTGTAGTACGCATAACACACAGGGGAACGTCGTTTCTTGAGACGTTGTTGTGCACGCCGTTCTCAAAAATCTCTGAGAACGTTCAGCATTATCATTGCCTCACACGACACATTGCATCGTGGCCGAAGTATTAAACTTTAATTAGATTACGTGGCTGTACGTGCCAAAAGTACAAATGGATTATGAACTATGATGTAGTGGCGGACAGCCGATTAATATTGGCTTTCCAGCCTTCTATACCGAGCACCTAAATCTAAGTTTACTATAATTTTTTTTGTATTTCGCTCTTATCTAAACGCGTCTGCCTCAGTCGGGATTGGACCCGCGGCCTCGAGTAATGCCACAGCCGCAAAGCCACCGCGGCGGGTGCAGAAGTGTTGATTGGATGTGCGACCGCTTTCGTAGTGTTGTCTAGACACTACGGTGATTTAATGAGGTTTTGTGTCTGCATGCCCGACGTCAGTTGTTCGCTTGACAAATTTGCACGGTGATTATTTTTCAGAAGTAGCAGATACGTAGCGTAGCGTACCTTTAGTATGCCCGCAACCATTGTCGGGCCTATATCGCGTCACCTTTTCCCTCTCCCGCCCTGTCCACCTGTATGGGAACAGCGAGCGTAGAGTAGCAAGGGTGCAACTCAGTCGTTTCAAGACTTCATTGGCTCTACCCATTCTATGCCTCCTCTCCCGCTCCTGTCTACTCTTCTGTCTACCGCCCTTCTGGACTTGCACGTTAGTAGAAAGGTAAGTGCTGGATTTCTTGCAATGCTTTTGTGGGGGTCATGGATAAAAACAGCTGTCGAGAGGCAAATGTGTCGACGCCCATGCAGCTCCAGAGGTCTTTGTGCGCATACGACGTAATGGAACTGTCCAAACGATTTTTATCGCGTCACCTTTTCTGTCTGCCATGTTCCCTCCATCAATATACATTATCGGAACCACCCCCTGACGGGAAGTGTAAGGCAGCAGCCGCAGAAGCAGCAGACGTGGAACAATCGAATAAATAAGCAAAGGAAACTTCGCTTTAATAACAGCGATGGAGGCGCGCCGTGTCACTGCCGCTGGGTTCTTCGCACCACCACCAGATGGCGCTTCGCTCCGCGCATCCGCCACTTCGGCGGTGGCGACCGTGCAGGGCAAAGAAAAGATAACATGCAGAAAAACGCCAGTACACGCCGGAATCTATTGCGCGTGTGTGTGTTTCCTTTACAACCTATTGAATTAGCCTCTCTACACTACCTCATTGGAGCCTTCCGTGTCACATTGTGCGGACATTCAATACATGCAAACACGTGCCTCGACTCTTAATGCACTAACATAAAGCTTCGTTGTGCGTAAAATGTAGCTCGTTAGATCCTTCTCTTCTTTATAGACCCATGTATAAAATTGTCACTGCCACCAAAGATGAGAGAACAAAGAAAATTTGAGACATTACTGCACTGCCTGCGACATTGTGCAGCATATGCGTGGCACTCTCTGTGTAGGACTAAACGTGCCCCTAGTCTGCAGAGACCGTGTCCACCCAGACGACGACGTGCACCACTTCCCCCTCAAGGTTCCAAGGCACAAAATTGCACGACGAAATCGGAGGCCATATTTAACGCTATTAAATCGACGACCATTCACGCTAAAGTACACAGCGGGGATTCAGAGAAAAGCGGTTGTCGCTTGAAAAGTTTCCTTAGTAAGAAAAAGAAAAGAATGAAATCTTTATTCCAGCATAGTGCAATGCAATATGATTAACAGCATCATCTGGATCCTTAGCCTATGTGGCTAGTTTCGGATCTTTCTTACCGCAAAAGTGAACATAAATTGCAACCCAAATTAAAAAGCAAAAAAAAGTTTATCGTATATAGGTTATTTAAAGTGATGTTTTAAGGATGCAACAGAATTTGTAAGTTTTCTTATGAGGCAGGGTATTTCATTTCACATTTTTGCACCGATAAATGATAGGGAACGTTGACCGTACACATTAAGAGTTTTTCGCAAGTTGAATTTATTATGCTCAGCTTGTCTAGTATCGCTTGTAGGCGTGATAATTATTGATGAGGGATCTGGCTTGTTTTTCGTTGGTATTCTGTGGATTAGTATGGCTATGTTGTAGTCGCGACTTTGAATGAATGGCATTATATTTAAATGTGCAAAAAGCTGTGCAGAGGGCGTGTCCTTTGTGGTCAATGCAATTATTCTCATAGCGCCTTTCTCAATTTTGATTCAAGGATCAATGTACGAGGCGTACGTGAAACCCCAAGATTTTATGCCATGTTAAGTGGCAATGAAAAATGCTGAAATAAATTAGACGTAATGTTTGAGGATGGAAAGCCTTCGAGCAAGTGAAGGAGTTCATCGCGCTGCGTCATCGTAAGGTCACTGGCTATAGCTGGCGTAAAAGAACGCGGCAGTGACTGAGGAGGCGGTGCCTCGAGAGCGGCAAGATAAGTGGAGACGTCCGTCGTGTCAAATATTGAAGATGAGGCCAGGGTTTCTGCTCTGCCAAGGCTTTCACGGCGGCGTAATGTAATTGGTTCGGCCGATGAGTTTGACACGCACATGAGAGAGGCGCCAGTTTTGAACTCGAGGACGGCGAACGGCAGTGGTAGTGAAGGGCGGCGAACTAAAAGTTCAGACGGAGCGAAGACTACTGTTCCGTCATCTGCAGAGTCACAAGAGATACTGACAAGGGTGGAAGACCAGGCAGGTATAACGGTGTCTTCAGAAACGGCGATTTTGTGACAAGGGTCCCTCTGGTCAGTGATAATATCGCCCGAAAACTGAAAAAGCTCGATTTCGGTGCGGGCGCAGTCAATGATCGCATGAAGTGTGGAGAGAAAGTCTCAACCTAATATGACGTCGTGTGAACAAGATGGCAACACGATGAATTCTATGATATAGAGGACCTCCTAAATGACGACACGGGCGGTGCAGGCGCCGGATGGCTGAACGTGGTGCGCGTTGGCAGTCCGAAGGGACAGTGCAGAAAGCGTCGTCGTCACTTTCCTATCTTGCGGCAAATACGGGCATCTATCGCTGAAAGTGCAGTGCCGGTGTCAAGTGCTAGCGTCAATGATCCTTCTATTGCGACTTCAATAACGTTTTTCGGGGAAGTGTGAGGCCTTATACATTTCGCAGACACCGCAGTTCTCGCCTCCTGAACTGCGATTTTTAGTTCTCCTGGCACAGAGGGCTCCGCCGACGGTGCATGGAGAAAAGAGAGCGGCGGCGAGGAGAAGGTGAGCGGCGAGCGGAGAATGCGGTCTCGACGGCAGGAGTTTCAAAGGTGAGTGAATAGTTGCGGCGTTGTTGAAAACGTGGCGCATATGGACGCACATTGTTGGGGACGTTCGGTGTAAGTAGACGAAAGTGTCGGGCTACGTGTCCAGCACGGCCACAATAAAAACAAATCGGACGATTGTCTTCCGTGCGCCAATCATCTTGAGGTCGTGCATACTGCACCAGTGGCCGGACTGGAGCGGATACGGGCGGGCGGAAAGGCGGGCGAAGGGGACCGTAGGTCTGTGGTGCAGGCCTCGAAGCAACTTCGGCGTACGTCAGTGGAGCGGCAACCGGAGCCTGCTTAAGAGAAGGTGGAATGTGGTCGACTACCTCCTCCTTGATGACAGATTGGAGAGCGAGCGCCAACGGAGAATTCGGCTGGCCGTGTGTAAGGGCAATCAGAGAGAGCTGACGAGCCACCTCTTCACGGACGAACTCTTTGATCTGTAGCAGCAGCGACGTGCTATCCGGGGAAACAGCCAAGCACTACATTGAAGTCCCCTGAGGAGGAGATTGGCGGGGGGCTATGCGTTGTTTGCGGAGTTTGTCGAAGCTTTGGAAGAGACTGACGAGTTCAGAGACTGTGGCCGGATTTTTCGCCAACAGCATCTGGAAGGCGTCGTCTTCAATGCCTTTTAAGATATGGCGGATCTTCTCGGCATCAGCCATTGTGACGCCAACGCGGTTGCAGAGGTTGACAACATCTTCTACGTAACTGGTAAATGTATCTCCGCGCTGTTGCGCACGACTGCGCAAACGTTGCTCGGCGCGAAGCTTCCGAACGGTGGGGCGCCCGAATGCCCCCGTCACGTTAGTTTCAAAGGCTTTCCACGTCGTGAGATCGCGTTCATGGTTGCGGTGCCACACGCTGGCGACACCGCTCAAATAAAACGATACGTAATTCAGTTTTTTAACGCGGCAACAGCAGCTAGGGCGCAGCCAGTGAACGAACTGGGTATGAGCCACGCGTAGGCAACGGGGCTTTTTAGCCTGCCGATCTTCTATATACACACACATATATATATACACATATATATATACACATATATATATACACATATATATATGTGTATATATATATGTGTATATATATTACACATATATATATACACACACACATATATACACACACATATATACACACACATATATACACACACATATATATATACACATATATATATACACATATATATATACACATATATATATACACATATATATATACATATATATATACATATATATATATATATATATATATATATATATATATATATATATATATATATATATATATATAGCCCGAGCCCCACTTCAGTAGCGCTGGCGATCCGGCTGCGGAGCTCGGCACGGCGCACCTCTTCTTCCTTACAACTTCCCCCCTCGCTGAAGACGGAGCCGCACAGGAGGCCTAAGGCGTCGTGAGGACGAAGGGCTCGTGATACGGCTTGAGCCGATCTACGTGCACAATTTCGCGGCCTCGGCGACGCGGGTCCGTAGGGGGCGTCAGAGGTTCGATAACGTAGTTCACCGGAGAAGTTTGGCGTAGAACCCGGTAAGGTCCATGTTATCGGGATACAAACTTGTGTCGAAGTAGGAGGCGCCCACAACCAAACAAGAGCGTCAGGCGAAAACTGGTGGTCATGACGAAATTTGTGTAGCGCTTGTTCTTGCCTTGTAAGGGAGCGACCTAGTTGCCGACATTCTTCTGCATACCGGGCGGCTTCGGAAACCGGTGTACCCTCTGATAAGTCGAGACGGTAAGGGAGAATAGTGTCAATGGGATATGATGGTTCGCGGCCATATAGAAAAAAGAAGGGAGAAAAGCCCGTCGTTGACTGGGTGGCGTGTTGTAGGCGTACGTGACATAAGGAAGGATGAGGTCCCAGTTGGTGTGGTTGGAGGCGACATGCATCGAAAGCATGTCGCCAAGAGTTCGGTTAAAGCGCTCTGTCAATCCGTTTGTTTACGGGTGATATGCGGTGGTACAGCGATGAATAATGCGGCATTCAGCGAGAAGTTCTTGAATGATATCGACGAGAAAGACGCGGCCACGGTCGCTCAGGAGTTCGCGGGGAGCGCCGTGACGTAGAACGAAGCGTTGAAGGAGGAAGGAGGCAAAGTCTCGAGCCGTCGCGGCTGGCAGAGCGGCCGTTTCTGCATACTTCCTGAGATGGTCTACAGCTACAATGACCCAGCGATCGCCAGCAGCTGTGTATGACAGAGGCCCATAGAGGTCTATCCCAACCCGGTCAGAGGGTCGCGAAGGGCACGGCAAAGGTTGCATTGGTCCAGAAGGGCGGCAAGGATCAGGCTTCCGGCGTTCGCATTCTGTGCAAGAGCGAATGTACTTTTGCCCAAATGTGTACATACCACGCCAATAAAACCTGTGACGTAGTCTGGTGTAGGTCTTGAAGAGACCAGCGTGTGCGCACTGAGTGAGGGTCGGCGTGGAAAGCGGCGCATACATCAGTGCGGAGCTGCCGAGGTATCACAAGCAGCCGTTGCGGCCGTCGGAACTGTAGTTACGGCTATAGACAATTCCGTCGCGGATGGCGAAGTGCGAAGCTTGTCGTCGTAACGCTCGGGATGGTGGGCGTGTAGGTGAATTAGAGATGTAATCTGTCAAAGATGAAATCCAGGAGTCCTTGCGCTGCTCCAAAGCCATGTCGACAGAAGCGAATGGGTGAAGTGGGTCGTCTAGTACGGACATACTGACAATGTCGGCGTGGACAGGCGAGGGCGAAAGAGCATCGGCATCGGCGTGCTTCTTGCCTGAGCGGTAGACAACCCCGATATCGTACTCTTGGAGCCTCAGTGCCCACCGGGCTAGGCGGCTGCAGGGATCCTTGAGAGACGACAACCAGCAAAGTGCGTGGTGATCGGTAACGACATCGAAGGACCGGCCGTACAGGTATGGGCGAAATATTGTGATGTCCCAGATGATCGCGAGACATTCTTTTTCCGTGACGAAATAGTTGGCTTCAGCTTTCGTCAGAGTGCGGCTCGCGTAAGCAACAACATATTTTTGGCAGCCGGGCGAGCACAGCGCCAAGACCAACACCGCTAGCATTCGTATGGATTTCCTCGAAGCAGTTGAATCGAAATGGCGTAGTATCGGTGGTGTTGTGAGCAGGCGACGTAGCGTCGCAAAGGCATCATCGCAAGCCGGGGACCATGAGGAAAGATTGGGGTCTCCTGGAAGAAGCTCTGTCAGTGGTGCCATAATCGAAGCGAAATTTCGAATAAAGTGGCGGAAGTTCGAGCAGAGGCCAATGAAACTGCGCAAGTCTTTTAGTGACGTTGGCCTCGGGAATTTTGTAACAGCACGGAGCTTAGCGGCATCAGGGAGAGCGCCGTCCTTCGACATGACATGTCCGAGAACTGTCAGCTTGCGTGCGCCAAAGTGGCATTTTTTTACGTTTAGTTGGAGGCCAGCGTCACTGAGACAGCGTAAAACCTGCTCCAAGCGATGAAGGTGAGTAGGAAAATCTGTTGCAAACACTACTCCATCATCCAAATAACACAAGCACGTGTTCCATTTGAGGCCTCGGAGAATAGTGTCCATCATCCGCTCAAAAGTCGCGGGCGAGTTGCAAAGTCCGAATGGCATCACACGAAATTCGCATAGGCCATCTGGTGTGATGAAAGCAGTTTCAGGCTTATCGTCTGCAGCCATAGGCACCAGCCAATAACCAGAGTGCAGATCGAGGGGGGAAAAGAACTCTGCGCCTTGTAAGCAGTCTAGGGAGTCGTCGATCCGCGGCAATGGATAAACACCCTTTCGGGTTATTTTGTTTAGGCGACGGTAATCCACACAAAAGCGGATCGAGCCATCTTTCTTTTTAACTAAAACTACTGGCGATGCCCATGGGCTGTCGGACGGTTCAATGACACCACGCTTTAGTATGTCACCTACTTGCTCACCAACGACGCGCCGTTCGGTCGACGATACGCGGTATGGTCGCTGCCATAGCGGTGAGTGAGAACCGGTGTCAATCCGGTGACATACAGTCGTCGTTCCGCCCAGAGAAGTGGTATGGCTGTCAAAAGCCGGGCGAAATTTCTCGAGGAGACGAAGAAGGTCATGGCGTTGCTTGGGGTTTAAGGCATTATTGATGACGTGGTTGAAAACGTCTTCAGGGGATGTGGCAGTCACGGGACTACAGTAGAGGGTGTTGACCTCTGATGATCCAATAGGAAGTTGCAACGTGGTAATGGTGTCGTAAGGCTCCACAGTGCCGAGAGATTCACCGCGAAGCAACGTAATCGGGAATGGGAAGTAATTGTATACAGGAAGGTGAGTCGCGCCAGCTTGAAGGCCAAGCAGCGCAGTTGGGAGTTGTGAGAGGTGGCGATGAACGAAAGCAGTCGAAGGTGTGAAAAGTACGGTAGCGTCGGAGGCAACGGAACAGGATACAGGTGCCAGAACGGATGCGTGTGGATGTATTTGGATGTCGTCAGTGAGGGACAACTTGGTACAGGAAAGCGAAACGTCATCAGATATGGCATTGCCAAGCGAAGAGAAGGCGACTTCTGCACGGGAGCAATCAATGACAGCTTGGTGACGGGAGAGAAAATCCCAACCTAAAATAATATCGTGGCAACAATGGGGAAGAACGACGAACTCGACTACGTAGAGCACTCCTTGAATTTCAAGTCTGGCGGTGCATGCAGCCACCGGCTGAACGTGCTGTGCTGTGGCCGTACGGAGTAAAGGACCGAAGAAAGGCGTCGTGACTTTTCATATTGAGCGGCAAAGTTTTTCGGCAATTACAGATATGGTGGCACCTGTGTCAATGAAGGCGAGCACAGAGACACCTTCAACAGCGACATCAATAATGTTAGGTGGCGAAAAAAGAGGGCTTAAGCGTTGCAGCGATGACGCAGTTCTCGCCTCAGGAACTGCGCCACACAGTTTTCCGTGTCAGCAGGAGAGAGACGTCGACGCATCGGGGAGGGCGAGCGACGATGAGGAGAAGGAGAACGGCGGTCAGAAACTGGACGAAGGCTTGGGCGGGGAAGGGGTAAATCGCGGTCAGGAGCGTAAGGCAACGGATGGTCGTACGCGGCAGTGCGTGAGTCGTCACGTGAATGAAGTGGACGGCGGCGGCACAGGCGCGCAACGTGACCGGGAATACCGCACGAATAGCAGATGGGCCGATTGTCCGCTGTACGCCAGGGATTAATTACTCGATGGACTGGAGGTCCATCGAGTAATAGTCCTGGAGGCTAGGCATCGGCGGCGGAGCCCGGAAGGTCGGTGGTCGTGGCCGTGCGATGGCGTCGGCGTAAGTCAATGGGGCGGTGAGTTGAGGCGCCCGTTCCAGAGGAAGGACCTCGGACACTTGTTCTTCTATAACGTGTCGTAGGGTCGGACTAAGGGACGAACTTGACTCCGGTGTGTTGGAGATCAGGGAGAGCTGGCGAGCAACTTCTTCCCGGACGAAAGCCTTGTTTTGCGAGAGGAGGGTGGCATCTGGAAAAGGAGAGGTCAAGCCGGACAACGATTCCTGATGGGGAACAGAACGGACCGCGCAGCTCGTCATAGCTTTGGCACAGTTCAATAACTTGGGCAAAAGTAGAGGGGCTCTTTGAAATGAGCATCTGAAACGCGTCCTCGTCGATGCCCTTCATGATATACTTGATTTTATTGCGCTCAGTCATGGATGCATCGACGCGTTTATAGAGATCGATGACATCTTCGATGTAGCTGGTAAAGTTCTTATCAGGCTGCTGAGAGCGCGACTGCAGACGCTGTTCGGCACGAAGCTTTTGAACAGCAGGGCGGCCGAAGACCTCGCTGAACTTTGTCTTGAACACCGTCCAGCTTGGGACTTCGCTTTCGTATTTCCGAAACTACAAGGGGGCAATTCCGGTGAGGTAGAAGAGGACGGTGGTCAATTCGTGATGTCATCCCATTTGTTGTTCCGACTGACGCGTTCGTATAATGAGAGCCAGTCATCAACATCGTGGTCGTCAGTGCCGCTGAAGATAGGAGGGTCCCGCTGGCGGAACGTGCCGGGGCATACGGTAGACTGGGGCGCAGGTGGTGGTAAGCTCGTGGCGCTTTCGGTGGTCATGATGGCAGGGAGAGTACGGCTGCGCAATTCCAGGATTGCAGGAGACCCAGCAAACCTCCACCAATTATGGCAAAGAAATCCGACACGGCTGTGGACGACACGAAGGACGCGGACAAGAAGACGCAAAAGCATAGGCTTAGCCAGTCACACCAGGAACAGCGTCTAGCCCGAGCCCCACTTCAGTTGCGCTGGCGATCCGGCTGCGGAGCTCGGCACGGCGCCCTTCTTCTTCCTTACAATATATATATATATATATAAATATATATATATTGTACGCATTATTCATATGCTTCATAATCTCACCTGTACACACTCATCATCACCGTTTTCGGGCCTGGTGGTGGGTCTCTCACTCGAGCGAATCAAGGAGAGGCTGACTGCCTAAACCTCGTCTCACAAGTGGTGGAGTGTGCTGCGCAGTTCCTTCGCGCTCTTGCTCCCGGTCTCTCTCCAGCTTCACCTACGCTACATCCCTGGAGCCCCGCTCCGGTCGCCGCCTCTACCACTTGCACTCAGCCATGTCGCAAGACCAGTGACCAATACCACGACATCCACCTTGCCTACTCCTGCGGGAACCGCTCCTTGGAGTCATCACCCCTCAGAAGGATCCACCGGTATTTGCCGGGCTTCCCGGTGACGACGTCGAAAACTGGTTGGAGCTATATGAGCGCGTGAGCGACTTTAACCACTTAAACGAATCAGCAAAACTTGCTCACATTGCCTTCTACCTAACCGGTGTTGCGAAACCTTGGTTTTACAATCGTGAGCTCGATTTCGTCAACTGGAGCACCTTTAAACACCATCTACGCCAGATTTTCGCGAACTCGTGTGTCCGCTCTGATATCGCCAAGACGCTTGCTGAGCGTGTTCAGCACTCGGGCGAGTCTTACACTTTGTACATAGAGGACGTCCTCGCCCTCTGCCGCCGCGTGAACACCTCGATGGCCGAGAGGGACCGTGTACGCCACCTGCTCAAGGGTATTGGTGCTGCGGCATTCAATGCTCTTTTAGTGCTTAATCCCACTACCGTCACAGACATCATCAGTACTTGTCAGCGTCTCGATGAGCTTCATATGCTCCGCTTACACCTTGGCACATCTGATTTCAAAGCGTCCAACGACAGCGAGCTTCGTGCCTTGGTTCGCTCCATCATCCGTGAGGAATTGCACGTACAAGCTTCGTCAAACACTCCTGAGGTCCATCTGACGCCTCCTGGTGACGACCTACGCCATATCGTGAGTGAAGAGATAGCTGCTGTGACCAGCCCGCAAGTTCCGAGCCCGCACCCTGTCCCTACGCCAACTTACGCGCAGGTTGCCTCTATAGTGCCACCCTCCCAGCAGCCACAGCAGCAGGCACCGGCACCTCACGTGTCTATGAATCCCATCACTACAAGACCACCACCTGTTCCGTCTTACAACGCATGGAGCCGACCTCGACCGCTTTGTTACTACTGCGGCATCAGTGGCCACATATCAAGGTTTTGCCGACGCCCTCAGCAAGATGAAAGACGTGGCTATGACAGGTTTGAAAGGGATTAGTTTTCTGGCCCTGTACCACGACTTCGGCGTTCTAAATACGATTATTATCCACGACATTCCCCATCTCCACAGGACTTCAACACTGCAGGTTCATTGCGTTTCCCGCGTCGTCGCGCTCCATCACCGATGCGGCCCTCCTCCCCTCTACGACCGGCTACTTCGTCCTACGATCACCGCCCGGAAAACTAAATGGTGCAGCTTGAGGAGGGAAAGCTGCATCTTTTGGACAACGTGAAAGTCCTCCGGAGCGCCCGTCAAATGTACTTTTGGTGTGTGTTGAAGGTGTCCGAATCGAAGCCTTGGTTCACACGTGTGCATCGCTTTCCGCTATTAGTACTGACTTGTGTTCTGGATTGCGAACAGTGAAGACACCGTATAATGGCCCTCCCCTTCGTTGTGGTAATGCAGTTCTTGTTCAGCCCCCCGGTGTTTGCGCTGCGCGCGTTTTCATTGATGGCATCCTTCACCACATTCAGTTCGTCGTGCTATCTTCGTGTACCTACGCGATGATTTTGAGATGGGACTTCCTGTCTTCCGCCTCAGCTGCCATCTCATGCCGTCACCGAACTATTCATATGACGAAACTGAATCTCCATCCGCTGTCGACGCTCATAGCCTACGTTTCGTGAAGTCTACCGATTGTTTCATTCCCCCGGGCGATGAGCATATCCTCACACTGACTTGCGAAACTGTTCTTAATGGAGATGTGTTCCTTGCACCGAGCGGTCACTGCATTTCTGGCAGGCTTAGCCTTACTCCTAGCCTGGTTCGATTTCAGGACGGTAGAGCGTAAGTCGCTGTTCGCAACCCTCCTTCGCCAGTTGTGCTCTCCCAGGGCACTACGGGGACATGCTCTACTGACACCGAACCTCTTTCGCTGGTACCGCTTTACACCAAATGACCGCCTTTATCTACCACAACTGATTATCATTCTGCTCCCGCTGCTTTAACGGCCGCGATAAATCCAGATCTGACCGCTACGCAGAAAGAAGACCTTTTGGCACTCCTGCGAAAACACAGCGCTTTATTTGACGTTCACTCCTAGCTTCTGGGGCGCACTTTCGTCGCAGTACATGGCATCGAAACCGAAGGCAGTTCAATTGTACGCCGCCGCCCGTATCCCGTGTCTTCCACAGAATGGAAAATCATGGCGAATAACGTTGATGACATGCTCAAAAGAGACATCATTCGGCCATCGTCCAGTTCTTGGTCGTCTCCTGTTGTGCTGGTTCGCAAGAAAGACGGCTCTGAACGATTTTGCGTCGATTATCGAGCCCTTAATAAGATCACGCGCAAGCACGTATATCCGATGCCAAGAATCGACGATGCCATTGACTCCCTCCAGGGCGCAAAATATTTCTCTAGTCTAGACCTCCAATCCGGATACTGGCAAATCCCTATGCGCGAAGCGGACAAGGACAAGAGAGCCTTAGCAACATCAGACGGACTTTACCAGTTCAACGTCATGCCCTTTAGTTTATGTAATGCTCCTGCAACATTTGAACGCATGATCTACACAGTTTTACGTGGCCTTAAGTGGCAGACCTGTCGGTGCTATTTAGATGACATCGTTTTTTTTTCTACAACTTTTCGTCAGCACCTTCAGCGTTAGGACGAAGTTTGCGCATGCATTTCCAACGCTAGACTCCAACTCAACACAAAGAAATGCCATTTTGCCAGAAAGAATATCAAAGTGTCGGGTCACCTTATCAGCAACGATGGCGTTCGACAAGATCCCGAAAGGTTGCTGTCATCCCTCGCCCTGAAAATCAAATACAATTAAGAAGTTTCTTGGAAACTTCTTAGTTTCTTGGGCCTGGCATCCTACTTCCGCCGCTTCATCAGTCATTTTGCTGCTGTGGCGTCGCCACTGCACAAGTTGCTCACGTCGGGCACTGCTTTCCCTTGTACAGACGACTGCGAACTTTCTCTTCAAGCCCCCAAGCAAGCATTAACCACCGACCATGTCCTCTGTCACTTCGATGAGAACGCACCAACTTGTTTGCACAGCGACGCTAGTGGCCATGGGATCGGTGCGGTCCTTCTACAGCGTGATACCACCTCACGAGAGAGAATTGTTGCCTGTGCCAGTCACGCAATGACGGCTGCCGAAAAGAACTACTCGTTCACAGAACAGGAATGTCTCGCAGTAGTTTGGGCGATCCAAAAATTTTGACCATATCTTTTCGGATGCCACTTCACGGTCATAACCGACCACCACACCTTATGCTGGTTGTCGTCAATCAAAAATTTGTCTGGATGCCTTGGTCGTTGGGTGGTCCGCTTACAAGAGCACGATTTTGACGTTTTCTACAAGTCTGGAAAATAACATCAAGATGCCGACACTCTCTCTCACTTCCCGCTGCCACTATTATCTTCCAGTACATCTCTCCATTGCTCGCCACTTGATGATGAGACTAAGTTATTACCTCTAGCGGTTACTGACACGTTATCTTCCAATCGCGTCACTCAGCTCGCCTCGTGTGAACGTCCTGACCCCTACTGCGACAGCATTATCCAACGCCTGTGCGGAACTACGTCTGCACCAAATGCCTGATTACTTCGACAACTGCGACTATTCAATCTTGACAACGATGTGCTGTACCGCTACATTTACAACTCCGATGGACACCGCTGGGTACCTATTCTTCCCCGTTCAATGCGCACACAATTTTTTGAAGCCTTTCACGACGACCCATCTGCTGGCCATTTGATTTTCCACAAAACTTACCACCGCGTTAGGAGCCCTTTCTTTTGGCCAGGCATGTCTACCTTTGTGGCCAAGTACGTCGCTTCTTGCGCCCAGTGTCAACGGTGGAAACGACCTAATTCGCCTCCTGCTGGGCTTTTACAGCCCATCCCATGTCTCGAGACACCGTTTGCCATCGTTGGGATAGACCTAGTCAGCCCTCTGCCCATAACGCCGGCAGGTCATCGATGGGTCGTGACAGCTGTTGACCAGCTCACACGTTACGCAGAGACCGCTCCTCTACGCTCTAGTTCGGCCTCGGCCGTTGCCACCTTCTTTCTGGATGCCATTGCGCTGCGTCATGGTGCGCCTCGTGTACTGTTAAGCGACCGCGGCAAGACTTTCATGTCAACAATGATCGCAGAAGTACTCGGAGCTTGTGGCACAGTTCACAAGACGACATTGGTATATCACCCACAAACAAATGGCTTAGCCGAGCGATTTCAACGCACACTAATAGATATGATATCAATGTATATCGGGCAAAACCACGACAACTGGGACAAACTTTTACCTTTTGTGACTTTGCTCCCAACACCGCTATCCAACGAACTACGGGGTACTCACCTTTCTACCTAGTCAACGGCCGTTCACCGACATTCGTTCACCATTGACGCCGCTTTCTTCAATGCCCCGACTAACACATCGGCCAGTATACCCGAACAGTTCGTCTCGAGAATTGAGGAATGCCGTCAACGTGCTCGATTTAACAAAGAAGTCAGTCAGCTAGATCGCAAACAACGTTACGACATCTCTCGTCGCGGCGTCTTATTTCGCCCTGGAGAGGAAGTGCTCCTTTGGACGCCCATTCGCACACACGGTTTGTGTGAAAAGTTTGAATCCCGCTTCCTTAGACCCTACATTATTAATAAACAAACATCGCCTGTCAACTATCGCCTTACTCCCGTAGACATTTCTTCGGACCACCATTACTGTGGTTCAGAGATCGTTCACGTTTCGCGCCTAAAACAATTCGTTCGGCGTTTCCCTCCTGGCTTCGTCGCGGCTTGGCTGGCCGCTTTCGCGCGCGGGGAAATTAGTGTGAGCATTATTCATACGCTGCATATTCTCACCTGTAGATGCTGATCATCACCGATTTGGGGCCTGGTGGTCGGGCTCTCACTCGAGAGAATAGAGAAGAGGCTGGCTGCCTAAACCTCGTCTAGCAATATATATATATATATATATATATATGGTTGTAAGTAGGACACCATGAGTTGCAATATATATATATATATATATATATATTGCAACTCATGGTGTCCTACTTACAACCACTGTCAATTGTACTTCGCCTCTCGAGGAGACAGGTAATTTATCTAGTGATCCCCTGAACAAGCCTTTGCAATGTCCTAAACGTGCGCTCAACCTTGTGGGTGCAATGACGATGTAACGCTAACATATGTTATCCCATTTACAGCTAAATTACCAATGATTTTTTTCCTTATTCCCTCATCTGTTCTCGTCCCTGCAGGGTATCCAACTGGACAACAGTCAGACTAACTTTCCTGCCTTTGCTTGTTTCATTCGCTCCTGCAGAAGTTGCCTCTTCGCCTTCGTCCACCAACCGAATCATGAAAGGGCTTCCTGCGATAATGGTTGTCGAAAGCGCACACAAAGGAAATTTGCTTTTGCACACGCTGGTGCAAGTTTTGACCTACTCGGACATAGCTAGAACGCTGCAAATGCTTCACCTGGGCGAGTACGGGCAGAAATGCATGCAACGGGCCGGTCTGGACAATACGTCTCATTCCGAACGCGAGACGCACGTTCCAGACAGTCATGCTCATGCAAACTCGTCTGGAACGCTGCTACTGCACTCTCCAATCCGGACGTGCCAGTGCACCCTTTCGACGACGAGCGTCAATCCGCGGCTCTGGGAAACATTCATAAGAAAGTGCGCCATACTCTTTCCTTGAGGAGAGCTTGCGCATGGCACACTAGCCAGTAGATTCTATGAAGCCGGGCCTTGCAAAACGGCTCATCAAGCCTGAAAAGCACGAAGTGTCTACTACAGCAGCTGCCTCTTCGCGTGTGGCTTTAACAGCGATTTGCACAAACACTTCTTTTCAAAAATTCGCTAATGAATCTTCATGTTTGAAAGCAACCTTAGAGGCCACGTTGCAGACACTCCGGGCAGGTACGTGCTTGTACGCTGTCCAACTTGATGCAAATAGAAATTATGACTGTTTTACACGACTTCTCAAAGCTTACAACATATATGAAATAAGTATTATATGTCCTAAACTGTGTTATTCAAACTTATTCAAGTAATAAAACGGTAGACCACCTTCAAAAGTAATGTACATCAACCTCCAAACATAAGGTTCCATAAAGCAAATCATTTATTGTAAATAAATGTAACTTAAGGTAACGAAAGCTAATTTACTTATATATGAGTGTTAGGTTATGATACAGTAGTATAGCATGACATTAAGTATGATAAAGCCTGTCTATGTACTTCGAATTTAACAAAATGCATTACTACTCCATAATTAAGGCATTTGCATGGACTACAAGGACGAATAATTTAAACTGACTTTTCTATACGACTACTTTTTCTCTACTGTAACAAAATTTATAATTAAAATTTGAACATGGGTATAAATACCTATTTCTTTAAGTTGTAACTGCACATTATTAAATTATTCCAATGCAGCAGCGTTGCCCCACCGTAAATATGAACGCTGTGATTGCTCGTTTCTAGCGCATCAACCACTAGTGAGTAAACGCAATTATTTCAGGAAAAAGAAGGCAAGTAAAAACTATGCGGTGGCCTTCACAATGGTAGAATGCTGCTGTAGCAGCAAGTTTGTTCAAAGCCGAAGGAATCGCTGAACTGTGTTGCCTACTTGCCATGGAATTCTCTTAATTTTCTGCGCTTCATCTGCCGACTGCGTAAATTTTTTTTGCAAAAAATAAGTTTATCCTTAATCCCAGAGCTCTATCGATATTACGAAAAGTCTAGACGCTGTTTGTACAGTTTTGCTTTATTATTAACGATTGGACGGCAGAAAAGTTTGCTGCCTCTCTACTATCAGGGAAGCATGGAATTTGGTACTCTATAAAAGTAGAAATTATTGCAAATCGAAAACGCTTGTTAAAAGTTATGTTGAGCTAAGCATTCTTTATTTGTTCCTATTAAATGAGACTCATTATTTACCATTCTCTTATTCTCTTATTTACCAGACGGGCACTTGTTTGCAGCTTCTGCCTGAATGTAAACTCAACTTCACTTAGCGTCACGGTATTCAACCTACATGCAGCGACACCTTATATCCTAATGAGACGCTTTGTGAGGAATAAAGGAGACAGTGCGAGGCAGAGGTGTACTTACACAGATTCGGTAAACGTGCGCTCGTAGTTAAGCATGTTTTGCGCTTAAAAACCTCTCACGAACATATAGTCAGTGCATCACCCCCTCCCACCTTGGCCGACGCGACCGCGACGAACTCCTGCTGTGTCTATCCGGGAAAAAGTCCTGGGTCTCTTGCCACTGTCCTCGGTCCTGTGAATATCCTACTGCTTTCTACCTGCAAGCCTAGGCTTAATGGACGACCCCGCGCTATTCCTGCAGAGCTCAACTCCGACGCCAAACCCAGTGGAAGAAGCAAGGACGGTTAGTAGACCGGGGAAGCTCTAATGCCAAAGCATCATTAGGACTACTGTGATTGGACTACCTGGCGGATTGCCTATAGCGTTAAACACTGCCTCAAAACTCTTGAAAGTACACATTAAAGGGCATGCATTAGTGTAAGGATCGGCCCTGCGTGTCAGTACCTGGAATCAGCCTAGTTTCGGTTTCACCATCTCCGCAGTAGGATAAGTTTGTTAATTACATGGACCCCGGTATCGGCCAACTTTACTCGCCGAGAAACAGACCGATCGAAATACAGGGAAACCCGCACGCGCATAAGGAAAACATTCCCTGGGCGCCGAGGGTCAGAGCTGCGCGCCTATTGGCTCTCGCCACAGGCCACTTCCGTTAGCATGGCGGCAGCCATGGCCGCGGTCTCCGACGTTTCCTCCGAGATTTAAGTTTGTTTACGCTCCGACGCTGGGCTGCCGCCGCGGTAAGCGCGATGCATCAGTGGGCACTGACGCCCATTTGTTGATAGCAGCATGCATCACTTGCATTGTGGTGTAACCGAGGCACGTGAAGCAACTTGAAATGCTTCAAAACACGCCTGTGCAACGATGCGCCAGAGTTGTGTGCAGCCTTTGAGAACGCCACGCCTCGACGCCGAAAACCGCGTCACTCCATTTTCTACGCTGAAAAAGCATTCATGCGGAACGCGAACATGCGCCACATCGAAAAGGAAGACTGCGATGGTATGATTATGGAGCCATGAACTAGCCGATTCCTTAGCACGAGCTTCTTTAACAGGTCCGGTGATATCTGTGCTACCGGTAACTGCGCACATCACTGCAGCCAGATATAGGCAGTTTTCTTTGACCGAAGACAAGAAAAGTCTGCCATTAGCAAAATCGACAGATTTCATGCATCTAAATTATTCTTCGAACCGACAATGTTGTCCTAACCGGCAATTCGAAGTATCATCTACAAGGCTGCGTTGCTGTATTCCAACACTTAATTTTGACTTGCATAGATGTGGTCTGCCGGTATCCTCTTTATGCTACCTCTGCAATGAGTCGGAATCCGTCGATCATCTTTTTATTAACGTTTCGGCGGTTTTCTACTTATCAAAAAGGAAGTACAGAAGTTACGCTTCAAAATCTTGGACTGCCTTTAAGCAGTACTGTTATACTCTCCTTTGAAGCAATCGTATTAGGATACAGTCACAGGAACGTTTTCCTAGCCATTTTTAATTTTCTATGCGACACAAGAAGGCTGCCTTACTATTATTTCGTAGTTTCCATCGTTGATTCACTTCTACTTCCATTTGAGAAAATTCAAAAAGTAAAACTAAAATTCATAGATAAAATATTATTAGGATTATTAAAAATTTAACTTGCTCCCGTTTATATATATCCTTTAAATCGCGTATTTCGCTAATAAGTTCTTGTTACTACACCTATCAAGGCAAGGCTGACTATCGTATTAAACACTACCTTATCTCATTTATTAATAGCTTATTTCTCATTTTAGAATATTCCTTTATTTTCCTTTTTCGTGTAATTTATTTCTTAACTAATTTATTTTATTTTTTTAATCATATTACCACTCGATTCGTGGCCTATCCTTTGTACTGGGTTTCTGCCAATTATTGAGGCTTCATCATCGTCATCACCACCATGAGTTCGGGCCACAACAATGACGACGCGGTTAAGTTTGTGTTGCAGTTCAGAGTGCACGTTTCCGAGAACGCTACTACGGTCAGGTAAGACTTAGCGCCACAAACGTTACGCAGAGCGCCCTCTCGCCCAAAATAATTCGACGCCACACAGATTGAATGAGTGCATGCCAGGCGGAATGAGAAGCGCGCACATAATTGCAGATGTGCGTCAATAAGCCTTCAAAGCATGCTTCAAGGCATGAGCACTTTCCTGCTGTCGCGCGTGCGACTTAACGTCTCCCCCATATCCCCCAATCTTCATGGAATATGATTTTCTTATACCCGCTATGATTGAAGGAAGAGCGCGTGGCCAACACGTACTTGTCTCGTCTCTTATTGGAATAAAGCGTAGACAAAGCGGGAAACTCTACTCAAACACCGAGCTTAAACGATTCTTCAGTTAATAAAAAAAAACGAAAACGACAATTTTTGATAGCTTCAGCGCACGATTTTGTGTAATGCGGCGAAGCATTCAGTGTATTGCAGTGAGGTGAGTGAGAATTTTCGCGCCTGCGCAGTGTAAGCAACGCGTTATTATAAAAAGCCTAAACCTCACTTCGCCGCGCATCTAACCTTTATTAGCGAGATTTCGAATAGGGGCCCCAAACGTTTGGGGCCGCAGAGAAATAGCGTCGAAGCCACTGCGCATGCGCGAGACGCAAACTGCGTTTAGGTTTTGCGTTAGGATCGCTATTTCACTGATTTAGCAGGAGCCCCAGAAGCTGCCCCAAGCGATTTGCGCAAACAAACATGGTGGAACCCATCGAAGCGACGGCTCTAACCAAGCGCCAAACTGGGCTCGATTCTGGTAATGCGTGAAGTTCGCAAGCTAAGAGAAGTGACTGTGGTTATCGCTTTATCTCAACTAGTGTGTGTTACGAAGATTGATTCTTGGACGCCGCTAATTCCGAATTCTGTTGTAGGATTTATGGCTCGTAGTCCTAACACGGCTTAGCTTGGCTGGCGAAGGTACGTAAGGTTGGTTACTCAAAATTAAGGGCAACTAACTAAAAACGACAAAACACGAAAGTCAAAATTATGAGTCTTATCATAAAATAGTATATTTTATATAATTATATCTAATAGCTTTTCTTTGACGCCGTGGTGGCGCTGTCAGCGCAAGACGCTATCCGCAAACGCAAAGCCCTATTCTAGAGCTCTTCACTCCTGCGTGCCCCAATGCTAACACCCGCAAAGCTCTTTGGGGCCCCAAACTATTGAGTCCCCTATTCTAAAGCTATCTATTATTTCAAGTGCTCCCCTGAGGCCTCCGCGCTCAAATATACAGTGTGTTGCAGTGAAGCGAAGAGAAAATTTGTGCGTGTACGATGTCTGAGCAACATATTATAAAAACTGGAAACCCCACTGGGCCACGGTTGTAGTCTTTATTAATAATTTTCTCAGGCGCAGTCATGAGGCCTCCGACTGCGGGTTTATTTTTCTTTTCGCTTGCTATACAATTTCACCACAGTATATTTAAGTATCGTGGAGAAGCTTTTCAAAGTACATTCACAGTCATGAAATGCGCATGAGCCCATTCCCTCCCCCTAAGTTAACGAGAACAATATCTATCAGATAACAAACGACGATATTGCAGCGCAGTCTTGAGAAATCATCTCTCATCTTGTAAATATATGAACATGTCTTCGTTTTATTGGTATTATTTAGACACAATTTTTTGAAACTGATGTTTATTCAAACAAGGCATACAGCCTGAAAAAGTGTAGAGGATTCTACGATGCCTTGTGGTAACGAGCGCAAGTGCAAATACTTGACCTACACCTGGTACGCTAACAAGGCACCTCAGAGAAACCACCTGACAAAACAAAGTAAGTGTAGAGGCTATCCACTTGATGGTTGTATATTAGTTCTACCCTTGGTCTTATAAGTCAAAGATCCCTCAACTAGCCTAGAAGAAACATTGTACTGACAGGAAAGCACTTCTTAATTCGCTCTTAATTATCAAGACATACTGAAGTAAACTGGAGTTCATTATATGTGCGTGCAGAAGTGCGGTAAATGAAAATGCTTTCATCCAAACGTATAACGTTGCAGAGCATTGTCCTCATGAGCAACAGTAGACTTGGATGTTCTTAATGTGCCGTCAAGCCTACTTCACGGTTTAGAATGTAAAAATACGTATAAAATGACGTACAATAGCAAAGGCATTTCATGGTGGTGAAAAAGCTTCTCCGCATTACAGATGTAGGCTTCGGTGCACTGTACAGAAAGCGAAAAGAAATACAATACCAGCAGACGAAGGCCTCAGGTGTGCGCCTGAGAAAATAAAGACTACAACCGAGACCTAGTGGGGTCGTCCACAGGGTCCTTCGGGGAAATGGAGAACCGCTTGCAGGAAGCTGCAGATGCGGTAAGCGACTATGCTAAGTCATGCGCGCTCAGCTGCGCCCCCCAAAAGTCGGAGCTACTCCTGGTGTCACCGCGAAAGAAGCACACATCCGACTCGCCCACTATCAACATACAACTGGAGGGACACACCATCGTTCCGTCTCAGAGCGTAAAGATATTGGGAATGGCTTTCCAGTCGGATCGCACCAACGCAACATTAATTCAAAAGCTTAACAATACAACAGCCCAAGCTACGCACATGATCCGGTGAATAACAACCAAGACAAGAGGCATGGGGGAGGCGGACACGCTTCCGCTTGTCCAAGCCTTCGTCGTGTCTCGAATAACTTACGCTATTCCATACGCACTACTCAACGAGATGGAACTCAAGCAAATCAACACAATGATGAGAAAGGCATATAAGCAGGCGATGGGCCTGCCAATCAGTACGTCCACAGAACGCCTACTACGACTAGGTGTGCACAACACGGCCGAGGAGCTGATCGAGGCACATTTATCGAGTCTGCGGACAAGACGGATGGTTACGGAAGCGAGGTGGTCCATCCTGGTATTCCTGGGGCTCACTGCCCCTCTCAGCCATCCACCGCCTCAGACTGTGAGCTTACCCCATGCTATTCGGAGCAACATCACCATACGTCCCCTGCCTCGCAACATGCACCCAGTGCACCACGCAAAGCGAAGAGAGGCCCAGGCCCTGGCCAGACACAAGCAATACGACACTTTACCCTCTACAGCCTACACGGATGCCGGGTCTTACCCCAGACGCGCATCCACAACAGCCACCGTAGTCGTGAAGAAAGAACATCGGAGCAGCATTTCGCTCACACGAAACAATCCCCTCCAAGCCGAGGAAGCGGCCATAGCCCTCGCGCTCTCCCAAACAGAGGTTGAAGGCATAGTGACCGACTCCCAACAGGCGTGCCGCAACTTTGCTAGCGGCAGAATTCATAGCACTACGCTCCGGATCATCAATCAAAAGCCGCCAACGAGATGAATCATGATCATCTGGGCGCCAGCTCATCAAGGCATTCCTGGCAACGAGGTCGCCAACCACGTGGCTCGAGATCTGACCCACCGAGCCGACGCCGAGGAATCTGAACCCGAGCTCATGCACCCTCTATTCTCTTACCAAGACATCACACAACACTACAAGCTAACCCGCAGAACATATGCACCCCCACACAAGTCACTACCTAGAGAGCAGGAGCGATTCCTCCGAGCTCTACAAGTTAATACATTCCCCCGCCCAACCAGAAATCACCTCATAGACCCTACACAATTCTCTCCGCAATGCCGCTTTTGCGCAGAGCCCGGGTCCCTCAAGCACATAGTAGGGGGTTGCAGAGCGGCATCATTAAATCCTCCGAACCCTTACCCCACTAACGAGCTTTGGGAGAGAGCCTTGGCCAGCTCCGACCTCGAGGATCAGCAACGGCTGATTGCGAGGGCCCAGGACGCGGCCCAAGGAATGAGGACGCCTCTCCAAAGCTGCATTCACCCAATAAAAATGTTTATTCTCTCTCTCTCTCTCTCCAGTTTTCATAAAAATTATCTCGTCACTTCACTACAACACACTGTATGCTTCAGCGCGGAGGCCTCAAGTCAGCACTTGAGATAATATTAAAGGCTAGAAGCGTGGCTCAGTGACATCTACAGTTTTTATAATGACACGTTGCTTACATTGCGTATGCGAGCAAATTCTCACTTGCACTACATTAATTGCGTTGCCGCATTACACAAATGCTGTGCGCTGAAGCCATCAGAAATTACCGGGTTTTTTTCTTTACATAACTGATTAATTGTACCAAGCTCGGTGTTTTAGTAGTTTTCCCCTTGTTCTACCCTTTATTCCTATAAGAGACGAGACGATTACGTGTCGGCCACGCGCTTTTCCTTCATGCATAGCGGGTATAATAAAATCGTATCCCACGAAGATTGGGGAGTCAGAGCTAAGCCGCACGCGCGGCAGCAGGAAAGTGGTTATGGTTTAAAGCATGCTTTGAAAGCTTACGGACGTACATCTGCAAATATATGCGCGCTCCTCATTCCGCGTGGCATGCACTCAGTCACTTTGCGTGGCGTAAAAATATTTTGAATGAGTGAGCGCTCCACGTAACGTATGCGGCGTTAAGTCCTACCTGATCGTGCTAGCCTTCTCGGAAATGGGCACTATGAATTGCGACAAAAGCTTACCGTGTCGTCGTTATATTTGTGGCCAAAACAAATGGCGATGATGGTAATGCTGCCGCCGTCTTCTTCCTTTTCGATGTTGAGCGTATTCAAGTTCCGCATGAATGCTTTTTCAGCGTCGTTGAAAACGGAGCGACGCGGCCTTCGGCAGCGAGGCGTGGCGTTCTCAAAGGCTGCACATAACTATTGCGCAACGTTGCAGAGGCGTTACTTGGAAGTATTTCAAGTTGATTCACGTACTTCGGACGCACCACAATGCAAGTGGTGTGTGCTGTTATTACCAAATGGGCGTCATTGCCCACCGCTGCATCGCGGTTACCGCGGCGGCAGCCCAGCGTCGGAGTGTAAGCAAACAAATATCGGAGGCAACGTCGGAGGCCGCGGCCATGGGTGCCGCCATGCTAGCGGAAGTGGCCTGTGGCGAGAGCCAATAGCCACGTAGCTCTGACTCCCGGCGCCCATGGGATATGTTTTCCGTGTACGCAACCCGGACACTATGCAAGGAAACCTTTGATTCAATACCGTGCACTGATCTGAAGCCCATTTTTGAAACAGTGGTTTGTCATTGAAGGGATAGGACTGCGGATAAACGTATGAAAAGTTGAGTTAGTTACCTCTTTGGCGCAGCGGATCCTCGGTAGCAGTTTCTATACAGATAAAGTATAAGACGCACACCTGGATCTGGATTTGGTTCTGGCGCACCCCTGCAACCAAGCGACGCCACCCAGGCATCGCTCAGCATGGTGTACAGAAAGCTTTCATTTTTGTCAACGGCATTACACTAAGAACAGTGCTACAAAAGTGGTACACTTCGACGTACACATTTAGAATAAGTGACGTAGAAAAAGCTAATAATAATGTTACATCGGATAAAAATCAACGTTTATATCACATTACGACCATATGAATCTCACAGGCAATAATGTCAAGCAGAGCACAGGGGTAAATAGCAGTGGTTGAAATGGAAGGGCAGAAAATAATAAGGAAAAGGGAAATGAAAGCGAATGAAAATATAACTTGTTGCCGGTGGGTACCAAACCCTCAATCTTCGCATTACACCTACAACGCACTTGCAATTGAGTTACAGCGATGGTCATCGATCCGCCCACTGAATTCGGTATTTATGTGCACTAGATGTTGCTCTGAGAGTGTTAGCCAGCGCCACTAAGAGCCATGGCTGTGAGCGGTGAAGGCTACTGTGAAGGCGAGAAAAGCCCGGTGCCCACCAGCGACAAGTTAGCTTTTAGTCCGCTTTTAGTTCCCTTTTTCTCATTATGTTCTTTATTTCGATTTCAACCACAGCTAATTACCCTATGCTTACCTTTGCCCTATTGCCTGTTGGCTAAATACGCACTTGATTTCAAAAACTCGAACCCCTCGGTTCGAGTTTCTCGTTTATATCAAATCTTCTCGTTTACATCAAATTAGGAACGTCATAAAAGTTATCTTGAGAAGAAAGCGCATAGTGAAAGCAACATGCGTCGCCAGGATATTATTATTGTACCCGAATATGCTATGTTGAACGCGCGCGCGGATCACAAATGCCGAAATTTAAATTTTTTCTTTTACTGTATCTAAAGTATAACTTATACAGACCACTTACTACTTTCTGCATATTGGGGCGATGCTACTGCTGGATACCCTTTTCCTCTTTCAAAGAGACCAAGGCTATATACCAAGCCATGCATATGCTTTTGTGGTCACATAACCACACTTCTGTGGTTTTGTGTGTAAACTAGCATTCCATTCTACATGTACAGTTGGTTGAAATTTACCTCGGCGTATTGCTCTAGTTGCGCCAACTGCGGAAGTTTGTTTTAACTGTGGGCCGACCGCACTTAACAAAAAGTGACACCACTGATTACTCTAAATTATGTTTCCTCACGTTTAGGATATGCAGCAACCAAGACTAATGAATATGTACACGAGTGTATTATTTTGCGCCTCAACTCTCTTTACTCAAAGATGGTTTTTTTTTTTTTGTGAGCTCACACAGCAGTGTTCATACACTTTGCCTTTACGTTCCCGGCAAAACTCTTGGCTCATCTGCTATTCAGGGAACTTTAAAGCATGATTCATTGTACTACGGCAATTGCACTCACCTGTAATCTCCTGCGTAGATGTAGCTTCAGTGGTGTCATTCCTGGCTGGAGAATCTGCAGTAGTGGGTGTCTGAAAAAGTAGTAACGGCGGTCCACTTGCAGGGTACCCTGTAACCATGGCCATGGAGTACTCTTTCTGCACTTTCCTCGCCATCACTGTTTCGTGCCTCGTGGGCGGACACCTAAATTAATGCACTACGGTGTTACGATGGTTCCTTCGTATTTGTTGGCTCTTCTGACCCCCGATCATCTCCATTGTTGATGCAGAGCGGAACAAGTGAAACCAAAACTGTAAATTTTTTCCCCAACATCGCGTCCGCGCTTTCGCTGAAGCTTACAACAGGAGATGCGCTGCAACAATACTTGTCCCGATAAATGGAAAAACATTGGTTTATGAATATCGTGTCCACGTCAATGGTCCCTCCATTGCCAAACTCGCCCTGACTACTCTCACGGCATCTCTTATCACACTGCGCTGCTTTGCGGCATGTAAATAGATAAATTATCACCACTGTCAAGCTACCTCCGGGTACCTCTTAACACTAGCGGTCATTTTTCGCGTGGCTTGTTCCATTCTACAAATAAACAACGCGTCCCGTGGTGATTCCTAGAATAACCGTTGTACAATAAACGCTACGCCTTTATGCAATGAATGTCATCGAAGGGTGCATTCTTTGCAAAATGTTTTCCCATACACGTACATCTCGAAACAGTGTCAAAACATGTGGTCAGAGTAAACCTACAAATGAAAGCGCCACATTAAGAATTATTGCATGCACGTTCGACAGCTTCTTAAGTTTTGTTTGTGTTGCACAAGATAGCTATATCGTGTAGACAAGCCAGCCGTGCACACTTTAAGAAACAGTTGGTATGAGAAATTCCTACTCTAAGCTCATTCTTGTGGTAATTCCGATCTGTGTACGTGTAAAGTAGCTTAACAGCCTCCTTGTTATAGTCTTTACGGGTCAGGAAAAGAAGTCACTCTGCATGGCGCAGCTATGGAATATAATTAAAATAAAATTACGGGGTTTTACGTGCCAATGCCACGATCTGATTATGAGGCACGCCATAGTGTGGAACTCCGAAAATTTGGACCACCTGGGGTTCTTTAACGCGAACCTAAATCTAAATACACGGGTTTTCTCGTCTCCATCCAAATGTAGCCCCTGTGGCCGGGATTCGAACCCGCGACCTGGCGCTTAGCAGCCCGACGCCACAGCCACTAAGCAACCACGGAGGGTCTGGAATACAATATCATTGTCCTGACGGAAAAAGCAGAAAGAAGCTCCATCACTGTATTCGTTTCAGCAATACCTTGACTTACTTATGCTGAATGCACTTTAAGTGTGCCTAGCATAACATTTTCAACTCAAGGGTTCTGCCAACTATATTTCATTCACAATGATCCTCCAAAAAATTATCGCCATTCATTGCCCCGGAATTTTATGGCAAGAAGTCAGGACATTAACTACTAATTGTGAGACGTTTAAGGAGTCAGTCACAAAGTGATTCTCTTATGTTAAATGCATAAAAATGCATAAAAATTCAATCGCTAGATGGGCGGTAATCGAAAGAACCTGAAGAGAAATTCATAGCGGCAACGCGCGAAATATGCCGCTTTCACAAGGATAATGGTACAAAGACCCTGTGTCATTTGTGTGCTTCGCGATTGTTCTACTGCAACGGACTCCTCGTCGAACCTTGTTACAGCTTGCTAATGAAATATGAAGGCAAAATAAGAGACCTCAGATATATACCATTGAATGGTGTCTTCGTAAATGCAATAAGGAATGCATTCCCATTTCAATTGACAACATGTGCTCGATGTGCATCACTAGTTATAGGCTGCGACTACACAGAACACAAAGTTCGGAAACGCTTTTGTTCTGCATTCTTGTGCAGAAAAGCACAAGTTCTTACCTTTGGTGTGCTAGATGGTAGGGGCTCTGTCGTCGCCTCAGTCAGAATGGTTGTTGGGGCGGCCTCAGAGCTGCTCGACGGCAGAGTAGTAACTTGGACATCGCTGGCAGTCACAGGAAACTCTGTTTAAGTACACAGAAGCGCCAGGCACAATATGGTTTCAGGCACCGATTTGGCAACGACAGAGAGCGACGTACTATGACTACAATGACGTTTTTTTTCTATGTTCGCAACCTATGATGCAATATGTATTCTCACTAAGAAAATCTGCGATTCCTTATATGACTACAGAAGCTTGTCAAGCGTTATGAAAAGAGGAAAAAATATGACGTTTACTGTGTTACTGCTTGTATGAATAACAGCACTCTCAATCTTGTTTTGAAATCATTTTGAAAAAAAATTGGAGGAAAGAAAGTCCGCCTGCGCAGTCCGTCAGTACGTAGCGGGTCTAAAATTAAGTAAATTCTGAGGTTTTACGTGCGAAAACTACGATCTCGTTACAAAGCGTGTCGTAGGCATTGGGGGAGGAGAGAGAGATAGGGGGTACTCCAGAATAATTTTGGCCACCTTCGGTTTTTTTGTTTAAGCCAATAATTGTTGGGCCAACTAGCCCAACAAACATTTCTTCTTGGGATTATTTTATGTGCGCCTAAATGTAAGCGCACAAGCGTTTTTGTCCATCAGCCCTCGGCTTAGATCAAACCTGCGTCCTGGAGATCAGCGGCGCAATGCAATTTGTGAGTTTTTTCAGAGCCCTCAACAAACAGCCGTAATAGAGATATCATGAAAATCAATTCATCGTATGTGTCTCCGTAAACAGAATGCTTTACAACTTTTCAAATACGAATAATTTCCTAAACCAAGTACACGAAATTAAGAATATTTCAGCTTGACTATTTAAATAACTAGTCGCAAGTTAAATATAGCCGCATTACCTCAAGTGTACTACTACCAATATACATTTGGTCTTATTCGTCTCAGATATACCACTCTTTCAATTTCTCATTTTAATTTTTAGAGCGCAGATCTTAAGCACCCATTCCTGCGTCAAGCAGCGGCAGCGGCGTGATCGAGAGAACGAGCTCAGCGAAAGATGAAAGCGAACACGGAGCGCAGCTCGGGATGAAAGACGCGAGGAGGAATGCATAGAGCAGGATGCAGCGGAACCATGAGGCGCAAAGCGGAGGAGGGCATGACGAAAGCGTGAGAAGAAAAGCGCAATGCGGCTACTACAATGACTACGAGATGCCGCCAGAGTAGCACGCGTCGTCCGCGAGGTGTGTCGGTGGCAGCTGCTGTTAATCGCGCCGACATTTCACCTACGCGCTCGCTCTAGTGATCTCCAGATTAGCAAGGAAGTCGCGCCACACTTCGCTCCGTTCGCAACGTACCGCACGATACAGATTATCCGCGCCAGCCAATATATCGCAGAACAAAAACACTTGTAGAGCTGGCTCAAATTTCCAATTAGGGAGTATAGTAAATATCGGTGAATTTCCTTTAAGTTTGTTTCAAACAGATAATTCTAGTTTGCCCGCAAACTTGCCGGAGGCGTTAACGTGAGCAGTTTGGTTTGTGGGGCCACCGGGTGGCAACAGAACCAAACTGGACAAAGACAAATCTAATGTGACAGTAACCAAGCGTAGTCTACTTCGCTGCTGGTGTAAATTTTCGGCAGCTGGGTAATTGTGAACGCGCCACCGTTTCGAATGCTTTTACGACAAGAATACTCAAGGAAAACAAGAAACTGTTTATAGGGCATTAAGGCTAGACCACGTATCAGAAGGTGGCGCTGCCAGCATCCGGTATCAAGGGATTAGGCAAACGCCACTGCATCCACCGGAATCGCGGACACCCTACAACTCTCTGAAGCGCGCGGTATAAGTTGGGTATTTTAAATGGGAATCCCAGAACACTTATTTTACTTCAGCTATTTTATGTTTCGGGTTTCTAACCCGCAGAGAGGCGCCCTCATTTTTTGGTTCTCCACTGCAACACACCATAAACTTATTACGACAAAGCGCTACATCAGTGACAAAGAGTTCCATGAGCCTAAAGTGGAAAAAGGCGAAAAATCCTTTCTTTCTCTCTTTTCTTCCCCTCTTTTACTCATTACTCAGTACAACCTTGCTCATCTCCCGCCCTACCTAGCTGATTCGACACCCACGTTTGCCCTGAGATAATCAAGTTCTTTTTTCCCGAGTACAACAGAAGGAGCACTGACACAGTAATCGTTTTCATTGGAGATACAAAAGGCTCCGAAAATTTCCCGGTTTTTCTTATTGCTAAATTTGCGCAACACACGTGTTCGTTCAAAAAACGCCTTGCATGCTCGCTTGTGCGATCAACGGCGAATGTGGTCGGCTAAATGACCATCGCTCCTTATTGAAGTAGCGTTCCTGCGATGCTGTAGCAGGCGTTCATTCAGACAGCACCCGGTTTGGCCAATGTAGCATTTCCCACAGGCGAGGAGAATACTATACACGACACCGACGTCCCATTCAACGAGGGCTTTGGTGCGCTTTATTTTACAGGCTGGCTTCTTCTGGGATTCGTTTACTAGGCGATACATTCGTCCCAGCATTTCCGGTGCTGAAAACACAACACGCACCCCGCACCTGTCGCCAACCTTCTTGAGGCGGTGAGAAACCTGGTGCCAATAGGGCACTACGACAGGGCGTTGTAGCGGGCGTGCGTCTTTCTTCAGCCTGCACTTCCCACCAACCTCTACCGCGCGGATCTGGCTCTCTACTACCGAGGGGCTAGAGGCTCTAGAGAAGTCCTGCGAACATCAAGTTCGTGACAGCGTCGACGTCCAGCTAAGGTGCCTGGAGAAGGCTGGGTTCCACGGAGAAATCGTGGCCTCGGTGGTAGAGAGCCAGCTACTTCACTAGGAGGCGCTGGTCATTTAGCCGGCCACATTCGCTGTTGCTCGCACAAGCCAGCATGCAAGGCATTTTTCGAATGAACACGTGTGTTGCGCAAACTTAGCACTCAGAAAAACCGGGAAGTTTTTGGAGCCTTTTGTATCTCCAATGAAAACGATTACTGTGTCAGTGCTCCTTCTGTTTTACTCAGGAAAAAAGAACTTGATTATCTCAGGTCAAATGTGTGTGTCGAATCAGCTAGGTAGGGCGGGAGATGAGCAAGATTGTACTGAGTAATGAGTAAAAGAGGGGAAGAAAAGAGAGAAAGAAAGGTTTTTTCACCTTTTTTCATGTTTTGCTTTTATTCGTTTCTTCTTTTGGTTTCGATGAGCCTAGTTCGGCAACAGAACCAGAGGCACTCAGTAAATGCTAGACGGGATTATCGCGCTTCAATTATTCAGCTGTGACGAGGACTGTCAGCATAATAGATGAATTTGTCTAATTTTCGTGCTTCTGACTCTGATATTGGTACAGCGTAACTTCTTGCGCTTATAATATTGTAATTCCGGCAACGCAATAAGCGTCCTCCAGATTCATATTCATTGTACGCTAATGCATTGATGACGCAAAATATTGTTCCAAATCGTCGACCTAGACAACTGCAAATCAGTATCAAGCCAGAAAGACAATGTTTGGGTAATCCATGTGCTGCTCATGACTCAAATACAGTCGAATCACTTCAAAAGAAAGCTTTGTAGTTGAAACGGCATGAGAAATTCTGACTGAAAAACGACCCTCGTTCCACGAAGTGAACCCGTATTTCGCTTCAGCATACTCTCTCTTTTCCGACCTCATTGCTTATCTAAGTATTCTAGCGATCTTGCAGCTGCACGGTGAGTCAGAAGGATCGAGATGCAATGGAGGCTGCTAAAAGAGCTGCCCGGGCAGAGGCTGAGCACCACCGCCGGGAGGACCCTGTCGTTCAGAATCAAATTCATTGCCACAATATATCGCGAATTCCAAACGCCTAGACATTTGCGCTTAAAATTCGCAACAGGAGCATCGTAAGCGTCGGTGAACTTTTTTGCGTGTTTGTGTGTGAGAGAGCAAAACAACCTTTAATGGTACGCCTGAGATGTTCGCCTGCCATGCTACTCCAGGTGTAAGAGTGTGTGCGGTGTAGGCGAGTGGGCTGTTTTGCGCTCCAAAGAAAGTTAACGAAATGGATTACGCACAATCTCAGTTCTTCTGTTTTACAAACCATTTGTTTTCCTGAATGGCCCCATTTAACCTGCAACGATGTAATCGAAAATTAACGGCCACTAACTGTAGATATTTCACTCTTGCAAACTCATGTGGATTTCTTATAGCATAGTTCACTTCCCCCCGATTTATTGAACTCTGGAACTGTCGGTCAGGTCAAGCACGAGCACTGCATTTACAGAACACTCTGAAGTAATCTTGAACAATAATAAATCTTTTATAGTACTTTTGGGGCTTCCTCCTGGGCAATAGTATGTACGTTAGCGTTCTGTTTTTTACCTTGTAACCTGCACATGATATGGATGTCGAATGGCAAATTGGGGGGCTAGTTGGTGGAATATTTTGTTCTAAGAGGAGGGTTAAAGTGGTACGGGAAGGGGAAATACATTTAACGTTGTTCATTTTCTCTGTTTTTTTTTTCATTCCCGCATTTGCTGTCGCCTCTGCACGAGAACTGCATGCATATTAGTGTCCTTCATCGGAGTTTAGTCCGTTTTGCGCTGCATCCACTCTCGCATTAGCCTTGACAAGCTATTTTCTTATTATAATTTAAAACAAATAAATTGGCACACTGGCTGAACCGCCCTACTTGCAGTTTTCGTAGAAACTAACTTCATGGGTTTTTCTAATCACCCAGACTAAGATTGGCTGCCAATCATGTGATACTTTCACAACTTTCTTTTTCTGATTACTTTCATTGTTCCTGTAGTGTTTGCCAAGCTCGGCGTTTGCGGTCAACCTTGGTTCAGAAATGGAATAGCGCTAATCAAAGACGTCTTGTACTAGTATGCTAAATTATTTAGATGTCTATTGGCGACACCACAGAAAAGAACTCGAATATACTATTTTTGTTTAATTACCCTACAGAACAAAATTATAACTCCTACATGGAGCATTGCCATTCACTAGTTTATCATTCGCCATTCAGTCTTTTCAGTGAGGGTGGGAAAGGGGAACGATGCACACGGCGTTGTGTGTGCATGCTCGGAGTCGGTTACGCTTGCACAACTCTCACCGTGGTAAGCACGTCGCATTTACGCCTTCCACTGTCATTTCTTTAATTTAGAAAGTTACGAGCTATGCGTAGAGCAAGAAAGGCTAAACCTAAAGAGAAAACTGGAAGAAACAGCTGGGAGAGCTGTTTTGCGTCCGACAAACTAAAGGTCGCGAATCTCAAGTGTCTGGTGCGCAGAATTCGTTGCTGTGCGAAAATGCGTCTCACGCGCCGCGGAGCGCGCCCACTTCATCGTCAGAACATGAGCCTCCTCTCAGAGAGCAAGGGACCAACAGCCATTGCAAAGTTTGCATACCAACAACAGCGTCGCAACGCATAGCCTCGCAAGCTGAGCAAGCCGCAATGCCGTTTAGCTCCGCGGAAAATTTACACCTAATCTTCAGCTGCAAGTGTTCAGCTCCTCACCGAACTGGGCGACGGGGGCGTTATAAAAAAGAAAAGCGGAAACGCGTGCGCTCCTCTGCAAACGCACAGCCGCGGACGTGGCCTGGCTCGACACTTCATGGCATACAAGAAGCGTTGGTACTGCCGAGCGTCGATCAGTGTTCGAAATTCGATGACATGTTTTTGTTGTTGCGCAATTCCTGCTCTGTGGTGTCATGATTTCGAAGTTTTACACAATTACGGAGCGTAGGGCCTTCTGGTCACCCACGTTACTTATTGGTCATGCTAAGATTCTTGCGTTTTAGCGTCCTGAAGCAGCGCACGGGCTAGAAGGACCTTGTGGGGGGGGGGGGGGGGGTGATCCAGAATAACTATGATCATAAGCGGTCGTTTACCTTAGCGTATATGTACAAACACACGAGCGCTATTGGATATCGGAAGGCAGCCGCTGCTGCGGGAAGTCGAAGCCGCGACTTGATGCTCAGCACCCGAACGCCATAGACGCGTAACTACCGTTGTGAAAGCTTCGCTTATTAGTCACAAGTTATATCATGCAGCGAGCGCTAAATGAAGCTGTATGGGACTCTGTCGTCAAGACACTCGTGGGCGTGCTCAAGTTGCAGGGGTTCGAATGTGTCCGGGAGCCGAGTTGACGGTCGCAAGTTGGGCCTCACGATCACGCTTATGCGTGCGGCCCATGAATCTCCACTGGTGGCTTAAACGAGGCGCCAATAAAAAGCACAATAACGTATGTGTCTCTAACAGCTGAGACGGAAAGCATAATTAAAATTCAATTTTATATTTCAGATTTTCTTTACTCGTAGTTCCTTCTATTCATTTTGTTTTACTATTGCAGCGGTGGCGTATAGGTAGAGTATCCGCTTCGCGTGCAAGAGAGCCGTTGTTCGAATCCCGGTGCCGCGCAATTTTCCACTGGATTAAAAAAATCTGCGTGCTAATAAAATTGCACAAACGGGCCTGGAGGGCGGCCTGATCCCGGTGACCAGAACCGGTAACACACTCCCTCACCAGAGCAGGATTGCCACCCTTGTGCAGTGCTTGGCCACAACCTCCTATATGAATACAACAATCAAGGCCCGGCCCCTCAGTCCCCGGGGTTCGGTAACATGCACGTAAAACCTATCTATATGTGTGCTTTCGCTTTTCGGCCCCACCGAAATGTGGCAGCCGTGGTCTGGATTCGATCCCGCGACTTCGTGCTTAGCAGCCGAACACCACAGCCACTAAGCAACCACGGCGGGTGTAAGTTGTCAGTTCTGAAGTTATCTGCTGTTTACATGTCCCTCTGCCCCTCACCCCTTATGTACTGCGTTAGGCCGTATGGTGGAAATAAATTAATCGAAATTGAATTAGCGTTCTTCTTTTATACTTCGTTTTCTTTTTTTCTATATTCAAGAAACGAATCGTCAAACCATTACAACCAGTTTCTTATTCTTTGTTTCCACTTAGAACGCCACAATTACAGCCATAATTTTCAGTTGTCGCTCTCTGTGCGGGAACGTTGGGTTGCTTATAAGCAATGGAAATCCCTGAGAAGCAGTGAGTTCGCTTTCACATCAACTCATTCGAACATGTAGAACGATTAGATTACAAAATTCCGTCTCCCTTCCTTTGCTCTTTGTACAAATACAGAAGACAGGCTCGTCGCATCAGAAGAATCGCAAACGGTCCCCTTCACTCACCGGCGCTGAAACAGCAGCAGCAGCAAGAACACCACAACAACAACCACAAGGACAGCGCCGGTGTCATCGGCCGGGATCGCATGTTCGGCCGCGAAAGAACACCTCCGGAAGCAGTGTCTCCCCGTTCGACGGCCTCGCCCGAGTCCTTGGCCGTTTAACCCCGCCCGGTGGCGGCCGCATCCGACCTGGCACGACCGCCTCCCTCTCTCCTGCGCGCCGGCGCTAGTCCTTCGTGGTGTGAGAGTGTCAAGTGCCTCCAGTTGAGGCCGTTTTCTTTTTCCTTATATATGCAAGTTTAGACGGACATTATGGCGCATCAACGGACCTCGCGCGGTTCCTGCTACTAGTTCGCGAGCGTAGAAAATTTCGTTCGCAGTGCGTTTACTGAACCGAATTCATAACGCCGAGTGCAGATCTGCCCCCCCTTAGCTATTCATAAATGACTGGTTCCTTCCTGTTCACGGGGCCAATTTGGAGCTTAGATTAGCTATAGCCACCGGTTTTCTCGGCGAAGTGAAAAACATGCGTAATTTTTTTTTTTTACTGCGACAATATGTTTTTCGAGCAAGGGAGGGAGAGAGGATGGGAGGGGGCGAGGAGTGGAAAGAATACACTCTGCAGCTACCTACACCCCTCACATTTAGTCCTCCAGGTAATTGAGCAGCAATTGTCTCGGGATACTTAATTACAACGAACTGATGCGGCAAAGGTAAGGTAAACATTGGACGCAGTGAACCACAGATAGATGAGATGTTATGTCGGTGGCAGTTCTACTCAGGCAGGCCTATACGACAATAATTACGATCCCACAATCACTTCTCAGGCACTTAAATAAGAGGATGACGTAGAAGTTCTGCGGAAACCCGCAAGGTGGAGAGAAGTAATGAATAAAGGGAAAATCAGACATCCACGCGTTCGTAGCTATTGCTACAAAGAAAAATCCATACGGGTTCCACGAATGAAAAGCCTCATAGTTGAAGAAAAATTCTTCCTGGTCTGGGACTCGAACCCGGAACCACCGCCTTTCCGGGGCAGCCGCTCTACAATCTGAGCTAACCAGGCGGCTAGCAGATGGCAGAGCGAAGTCGAATTTGTCGACAACACGAAGCAAAGGCAAGAGTTTGACGTAGTAGTTCTGCGGAAACCCGCAAGGTGGAGAGAAGTAATGAATAAAGGGAAAATCAGACATCCACCAGTTCGTAGCAATTGCTACAAAGGAAACCCATATGGGTTCCACGAATGAAAAGCCTCCCTTATTGCCAGCTTTGTCATGTGATCATTTTTGACATCGCAAAAAAGGAAACAGGAATAAAAATTCGCTAATCTGGAATTTTGTATCGTGGTTCCCTTTTTGCGATGTCAAAAATGATCACATGCGGTAACGCACTTTTCTTGAAGCTGACTTTCAGTTGGGCAAGACTGAGAGCGTGAAGAACTTTTGAGAGATGACTAAGGTGTTCTTCCTTTGTCTTTGTGTAGATGATGGTGTCGCTGTTATACACATTGCAAAATATGCCCAGGTAAGGTTTCAGAATGTCCGTCATAATCTTCTGAAACCACGCAGGGGAGTTTTTCCCACCAAATGGTAGGCATTTGTACTCAAACAAGTCAAATGGGGTTATGAGCGTGGTGTACTTCGTTTCTTCGCTTAGTGGAATTGGTCAAAAGCCCTTGCAGAAGTCTATTCTTGAAAAACAATGGCAACCACCAGTTTCGTCAATGATGTCGTCGATTCTCAGCATTGGATAAGGTATCAATTCGGTTTGGCGATTGAGAGCCCGGTAGTCTGTGCAGAGGCGGAATGTCCCGTATTCTTTTGGTGCAATAGTTATAGGAGACGCAAATGGGGATACAGAAGGCCGGATGATACCTGCGTCCAACATTTCTTGCCACTCCTTTTTCAGCCACACCTTTTTACCTTGGACATATTATAGGGGGATCTACGAACCACTGTTTTATCTGTGAGCTCGAAAGGAACGACATGTCATTTCATTGCTGGAGGGTAGCTACCCATGCATGTAGGCTCTGGGTACATAGTCTTGATGACTTACTGGTGAAAAATTAGCCTTGATACACTAGGTTCTTCACCAGGATCTTCTGTTCTTAGCGTGTCTTCGGCCATTACTTTGTCATCCCAAAAGAGGTTTATCTTCAGTTTTTTCGTGTCTGGATGGGACAAAAGAAAATCGTAGGTGGCATTGGGAATTGCCAATACGTCACTGGTAATAGCATGTCCTTGAAATTCAATAGCCAGGGTTACCCATTCACTATGCATGGTCACTGACCCATCGTAGGCTTAAACATGCAATGTTCTACCAGCGTGCAGACGACCGGCATGCACTCGAGTCTTGTTGATAATTGATACCGAAGCTCCACTGTCAACGAGAGCCTTCACTTCAATGCCATCTACCTTAATGGAGGCGTACAATAGGCTTGACGACACCAAATACACTGTCTCACTGAAGCTCTTTTTCTGGGGATTGTGATCCATGGTAGAGAGATTATGTGGCAGTAGGTTGCCGTAAACTCCGGTAATTGGTTCTACACCATCCTCCCAGTCATGATTGACGCTTCCCAGGTATTTGTTTATGAAGCTATCTTAACATTCAAATGACGGCAACGACTCTAGATGCTCACTCAGCTTACGAGAATCACGTTGCTCTGTTCTACCACCTGGCTGTCTTCTCAATGTAATTCTTGGCACTGAGGTCTGTAGAAAGTTCAGAAGGTCATCAAATGTTCTTGGACCTTTGAGCTGTACATGACTACGGATCTCGATACACAACAGCCGAAGACGACAGCTTCGGTTCTGCAGAATACAATAGGCGACGCTTCTCAAGAAAGTACTCAAGCAGAGAGCCACCTGTATGCCTTGTATACTCATTGCCTTCGAAAGCCGCTAAAAAGTTGTTTTTAAACAGTTCCCAACATGTTACATGATCCGTGAGTTGCACATCATACCATTGTTTGGCTATACCGCCCAAATAGCGGCGCATATTCAAAATCTTTGTGTCTTTGGAGTGCCACATATTCTTGTCACAGGCATACTCGAAAAAGCACAGCCAGTAGTGCGCACTTTACGAGTTTCCTTCAAAAACTTCCGGTTCAATAATGCCTCCTGCTGATTGCTCTCGATTAGGCGCTTGGACGAAAGTTCTCATTATTACGATCTATTGCCTAATGTGCATTTGCAGTTCCGTAACAATCAACTCTAGGCTCACCTTCCCGGCAGGCGTTTCCTCTTGGAGGGTGCCACGTCGTATGGGTTCTAGAACGAGTTCGCTCAGTGTCTGCAGTTCTAGATTCACTGTAACGGATCCTGTTTGCACGAGGGCTTGGTGGCTGATTGCAGCTTGTTGCAGCACCACGTTGATCAGCGCGGTAGAACTAACTTCGAGAGTAAGGTCCGTCGCTGGCTCACCGTGCACTTGGTATCCGGTGAGCACAGCAGACTCCGATGACGCCTGGTCGACCAAAAACGTCACCCGCATGGCTGGTCTTCGAAAACTGTCGGCTGCGCCAAAACGTAGCGTTCCTAACTAAAACGGCAGCAGACATGACCTAATCTCAGTGAGACGGATGTCAACCGCCATTTTATTCAAACTTATTTGTTCTCACTTCTCCCCTAGCCCATTTCTTCGTCTTCTTTCATTCGTCCAGTGCAGACCGCTTCATTAATCAATGAGCCAAAATATCAAAGGGGACACGCTGGGAGCAGCAGACCCATTAATGTTTTCCTAAACGGAAATGAGGTTCCCACGGTGGAGGAAATCCAAATTCTGGGCATGTATATCCAGAGAAATGGATACGACCTCACGAGAATCAAGAAGCTAGAAGGATACGCAGCGCAGGTCACCGGGATCTTTAGGAGAGTTGCACTTAAAGGCAGGAGCCTGAAAGAGAACAGCCTCCTCAGACTCATGCAAGCCTTCATTACCAACCGGATAGGGTATGCCACACCGTATCTTATGTTTAAACAAGAAGAAAATGAGAAAATATATGCGATCATTGGGAAGAGCCTTAAGGGAGCCGTAGGGATCACAGACTCGACCTCAACAGACCTCCTTCCGAAAATGGTGGTTCACAATACGCTAGATGAGCTCACTGAGGCAGTAGGAGTGTCTCTGTTTGAGAGATTAGGTCAGTCTAAAAGAAGGAGAAAAATCATGGAATGGGTAGGAATCCAATGCGACAGGGGTGCCCCGACTGGCAAGAAGGACATTCCGTCGCACGTGCGTAAACGCTTCCGAATCGCCCCCTCACTCCCCCCCCCCCACGCCAAAAGACATGCATCCTACCTACAACAAAAAAAGGGGAGCTCACACGGCTAAGGCTCTAGTAGATAAACCCAAAAACACACCGGCGCATAAAGTAGCGCACGTGGACGCCGCTTGTGGCAGAGACGGGGCTGCGGTATCGACGCTGGTTAATGGCGACGGGTGCGTTAAGATAGCGTGCTCCACGTGCACGAGGGACACCTGTACAGCCAAGGAGGTTGCAGTAGCGCTCGCTTGGGCGGGTACAAAAGCGGGAGTAATATTATGCGATAGTAAATTAGCTATCCGAAATTTCAGCCAAGGGAGAATCTCGGAAGAGGCCCTCCAAATTCTACTCAAGAACTTTATTTGGGCTCCAGCCCATGAAGAAGTCCCAGCTAACGAAGCCACTCACGAGCTTGCCCGAGCACTCTGCTAGCGGGCAACTCCAGAGCATGCAGTTCCAGGGAACAAAGATAGCATCATCACGTACAGGGAAATTGTAGATCATAACAAATCCGAAAGAAGAATCTTTCCGCCTCCGCATCGGTCTCTCTCTTTTTCTCTCTGGAAGACGGTCGCATTCGGCGGCGCCTTCAGGGAAACAATTATACATCACCATATTGGATCTACTTAACTCAGACTAGGAACTATAACGACGCCCTCTGCTAAATTTTTAAGGAGAAAGGTACGCTAAACCATGTAATATGCGACTGTACTGGCTCCCCAGGGGCCAAGAGAAAGATTAACAGTAGAGAATCCTGGGAAGCCTTGCTCAAGAGCGAGGCCGAAGACGACCAGCGTCGAGCAATCCGTAATAAGATACCGTAGTATTTCTTCGCAGGGTGTTTGATGGACACACTAAAAGCGCTAAGCATGAATCGGTAGAGAGAATCTACAAGCTGGTAACGCCTTATGATGTGCACTCCCTGAGCGTTTTCTTGGCCTAGCAAGACACTTCCGGGCTTTTATCAAAGACTATGCACTCAGAACAAGGCGCCTCACACGGTTAACTCCAAGATACGTGCCTTTTCAATGGGACGAGAAGTGCGAAGCTGTCTATTGTAACCTTGTAAAACTAATATCGTAGGACCCCATCTTGAAAATAGCCGATTTTACCGGACGCATCACATTATCCTACCGGTAAAGTTCTCTACCACAAATCCTGCAAACAAGCTGATCAGACCCAACACTACGTTGTGTGGTACTACAGCTATACCCTGAAACCCGCCGAAATCAATTACTCTACCACAGAAAAAGAAGCTCTGGCCGTCTTAAAAGCCGTACAATACTTTCGTACTTACCTAGGAGGTGTCAAATTCATACTTTTCACTGACCATCAAGCACTGACTTAACTTCTGAGCATGGCCCAGCCAAGAGGCCACATTGCTAGATGGGTGAACTATCTGCAACAATTTGATTTCGTAATTTCGCACCGTCCTGGCCCACTCCTCATTGAAGCTGACACACAATCAAGATTACTTGTACACGAATCAAGCAAGAATCCAGAGGCAATCAATCATATTAAGCTGTGAGAAGGTACAGAGGAGCTCCAGTTTATTAATGGAAGGTATCACGTGCCACCAACTATGACTCCGAGGATTCTTCATCTATACCACGACACTCCTGGATCAGGCGGACATGATGACTTCTGGCGCGCTTATAAGAAATTGCTCATGAGATTCGCATGGCCGGGCATGAAAAACGACATCAGCCATTATACCCGCACATGACACCTCTGCCAGGTGAGCAAAGTTAAATTCAAGCAATCAACAAACGTTATGACAAACCCTGAATATTCAAGCGTCCTGTTCGAAATAATTCATTTGCACTTTGCGGAGCTGAAAAATAAGGGGGTAGGAGTCAAACTAACGCAAGCTTTCTTATTCTCCATAGATGAGTGCACAAGGACGATTGCCGCTAAAGCTGGCAAAGAAGACGCAAACAGCGTAATTGATCTCCTCAAGGCTGGATGTTTTAAACACACAAAGACGCTTGTCTGCTACAACGGGGCGGCTTTCCGGAGTACCAAATTACCAAAGTGGGTACAAGAGCACGGCATAATGATCAAATTTTCTTCTCCCTACCACCCCGCAGCAAACGGCCTAGCGGAACGTGCCATACGAGACATCAAACAGTATCTGAAGATGTGTCCAGACTTTGCCGGTGGCTGGAAGTGCTGTCTCGAGGCCGCTGTGAAGCATCACAATAGATCGTACACCACTGGTTCAGGTTGCAGCCCACATTTTGCAACTTCGGGTACAGCGCCCATACTTCCTGCAGATCGGTAGCTAGACCTCGTAGAGAACCTCGAACTCGCGGAAGTAAGAAAACTGTAAGAACAAGAGATCTACAAGCGCCGCATGAAGCGAAACTTTGATAAAAAGCACAGTAGCGAGATACCGGACATACAAGGTGGAGACTATGTCCTTGTAAGGAAAGGAGCTGTGCCTTCGAATTCTAAATTTCGCGGATCATTTCAAGTGATTAAGACTGCATGCCAGCATGGAATATTGAAGAATGTCTGGTACACCAGAGCCTCGGGTCAAGCAGAGTGCGCCTCTATTGGAAACATATTCAAGTATTACCCCAGGAGTCCGGAAGAGTCCGGAAGAGTGAAGCGGTCGGCACTCGATGCATGAAAAAAGACGGAGAAATAGGCTAGGGGAGAAATGAGAACGATGAAGGTGGAATAAAATGGCGGACGACACGCGTCTCACAAAGATTATGTCGTTTCTGCTGCCGTTCTAGTTAAGCACGCTATAATTATTAACTCCGATTTCTGTGGTGAGCACGACAAGCCTCTGCTGGCCGCATACTCCTCCACCATATTCGCCGCTATCTGTAGTTTAAGTTCGATGGCTGCGTCACTCCCACTGTTGACCCGGATTTTGATATATTTACGGGAAGGAAGAAGCGTGCGTCTATTTACAGATGGTTTTTAATGGCTGAGCCAACAAGCGTAGAGCAGCGATAATGCTAAACTCTTCTTCCTCGTCTCCAAGGCCCCCATCATCGTCCTCTTCTTCCCACATTACTGACTGTGACATCACCCACCGTCGGAAAAAGCATTTTATTGGTGCGATTTATCGGTCTGAGAAAGGTAAGGTTTGAGGCGGCTGACGTGGATGATGTCAGAGAGAGGTGAAGGCACCGTGGCATCCAGTGTAAGCACTTCATATGTGACAGGGGTCACCTGGCGAAGGATGCGGTATGGGCCATAGTACCGCAAAAGGAATTTCTCCGAAAGACCAACACGCCGAGTTGGATACCAAACTAGCACAAGAGCACCTGGTTCGTAGTGCACGTCGTGATGGCGCAGGTCGTAACGGCACTTCTGGCGTGCTTGGGTCGCTGTGGCTATGATATCCTGAGTGTACTCTGTCGGCGGGTCGAGTGCGGTCGAAAGGAGAGTCTCGAAAGGCAAAGTCGGCTCACGACCGAGGAGGAGATAGAAGAGTGAATAACCAGCTCTGTCGTGGCGCGAGGAATTGTAGGCGAACGTGACAAATGGTAGAGCAATGTCACAGTCGCGATGATCGGGGGAAACATACATTGCTAACATGTCAGTTAATGTGCTGTTCAGGCGTTCGGTAAGACCGTTAGTTTGAGGATGGTAAGCGGTAGTAAGGTTGTGTTTAGTAGCACATGATCGAAGTAGGTCGTCTATGACTTTGGCAAGAAAGTATCGACCGCGATCGGTGAGAAGTTGACGAGGTACACCGTGGTGCAAGATAAAATCGTGAAGCAAGCAATCAGTGACGTCTGTGGCGCAGCTGGTCGGTAGGGCTCTAGTAATGGCGTAGCGACGGCAATCCACCTATTTCCATCATTTGATATAGGGAATGGTCCGAGGAGATCAACGCAGAATCGCCAGCTGTTGTCCTTCTTTTTGACGAGAACAATAGGGGACGCCCACGGGCTGGAAGAGTGTACAATAATGCCTTTGGCAAGCATCTTGTCAACCTCGCTCTGGATAACTTGTCGCTCAGAGGGCAACACCCGGTATGTGCGTCGGCGAACAGGTGCTGTATCGCCGGTACTTATACGATGCTTCACGACCGCAGTTTGACACAAAGGGTGATCGTTCAGGTAGAAAATGTCGGAGTAGGACTTGAGGAGGCCACGGAACTCTGCGGCTTGTTGGGTTGAGACGTCCGGTGCAATCTTTGTAAAGTCGTTGGTCGGGGTTGATGCAGAAGGCGCAGAATGAGCATTGGTCAAAGACGGCGCAATAGATAGAGCGGAAATGTGCCACTCGTGCGTCCGTGACAACGTGGCAAGACACATGCCTCAAAGAAGTACTTGTGGGCACTGTCCGAAATTTAGGATGGGAAGACATGTCTGATTGTCCGCGACAGAAACGATGGTGTGCGAGAAGGAGACATTGTGAGAAAGCAGGACTGAAGTCGAGCGAGTAAGGACATAGTGTCCGTCAGGTACAGGTGGGCCGGCTAAGGCAGGGATACAGGTTGCTGCGAGAGATGGCAGGCGTATAAAGTCCGCGGAACAAAGCTGAGTTGGAGCTTGAGCAGGAAGGTCAACGGGAACAGGTAGGGGTAGGTCAAGTTGTACAAACACCGCCGGAATAGTCAATTAGAGCAGAATGACCGGCCAAGAAGTCGAGTCCGGGGATCACATTGCGAGGGCAACGTTCAAGCACACTAAACAAAACGGACGAGTGGCAACCGGTGACACCGACACAAGCAGTACACATTCCAAGCACAGCCGGAGTTCCACCGTCGGCGACCTGGAGCAGTCGAGTGGGAGCAGGAGTCAGTACTTTCTTCAAGCGCGTTCGAAGCTCCGCGCTCATGATGGAAATTTGAGCTCCAGTGTCGATGAGTGCTGTAACGGGCAAACTATTCACGTCCACATCAAGAAGGCATGGTCAGCAGTGGAATTTCATGCCGGGGTTCTAGAGCAGCGTCACCTCCAGGAGCTGCCCCAGTTAGTTTCCCGCTGGAGAGCGGCGACGGTAATCTGGGGATGGAGAGCGACGCAGCTGGGGGGAACGGGAGCGGCGACTATGTGGTGATGGCGAGCGGCTGGTCGCGGTAGCTCGAGCGTTGTCAGGTGCGTTTTCAACCTCGGTGGAGAGTGATGGTGGGCGAAGATTCCGGGCGGAGCGGCGGTAGGCGGGAAAGCTTGGTCGAGAGTGTGCTGGCCAGGAACTTCGACAGTGGCGAGAGATGTGGCCCACACGTCCACAGTAAAAGCAGATGGGTCTATCATCATCTGTGCGCCATTCGGCCGGGATGCGATAGCTCGGATATGGAGCGTATTGGCTCCGGTGAACAGGGGCACAGGCAGCAGACGAAGCAAAGTTAGGACGGCTGCCGGAGCAGATGGACGGAAGACCCACATTGGCCAGTTCTTGGCCAATGACCGGCTGAATGAGAGACACAAGCGGCCTGGAATTGTCAAAGCACTGCGTCACTGGTGTGGCAGGAGACGCTGCATCGATTTCTTGCCGAACGATACGTACGACGTTCTCGCAGGAGGTGGGCTCACGCGGTGGACAAACGTCTTCGCACGTCGATGAAGCTGCGGTATTAGGTAGATGCGTAAACTGTTCAACTATGCGGCGACTCTTCGCGTCTTCAAAGCGGCGACATTCGTTAATGATCTCATTAACCATTGTTACGTTCTTGTGAATAAGCAGCTTAAACGCGCCGTCCGCGATGCCTTTTAAAACGTGGCTGACCTTGTCTGCCTCTGCCATATTGTTATCCAATTTTCAGCAAAGAGCGAGGACGTCCTGGATATACGCTACGTAAGATTCAGTGAACGTCTGTACACTGGTCCCAAGGTCCTTCTTCGCAGCACGTTGCCGGCCGGTGGGCTCGCCGAACATATCTCTAAGCTTCTGTTTGCACTGGTCCCAACTCGTAGTCTCTTCTTCGTGTGTTTCGAACGAGACCCGTGCTGTTTTCTTGAGGTAGAATATTATATTGGCCAGCATAAGCGTGCTATCCCACCTGTTGTGTGCGCTGACCCATTCGTAATTCAGCAACCAATCATCAACGTCAACGTTGTCACTCCCGGAAAACATGCCAGGGTCGCGAGGCTTGGCCAGGATGACCGTCGGGTGGCGAAAACGGGGCCCTCGCGTGCAGCAACTGCGCCGATACGGAGACGCTCGACCACTTGCTACTTCGCTGCCCTGCCTTCGATGTGGATCGCACGGACTTGTGTACAGTCTATCGGCGACTGGGACTGACTTACGATACGGCGACCGCGCTGCTATTCCCTGCAGCCCACTCTTCCATCGTGAAGCATGCTTTCTCGGCACTGCTAGACTACTGCAATGCGACGCACTTGAGAGCGCGGCTGTGAGCCCCGCACTCACATTCTTTTTTCCCCTTCCCACGTTCGTCCAGTCTTTCTCTCCTTCATCCTTTTCTTCCCATTCCCCCTTCCCCGTGCAGTGCTGTTGAGGTGTCCTCCTGTGAGAGACAGTTACGGCGCTGCACTCATCTCTTCCGTTTCCTTTCCAAAAATCACTTCACACACACAAAACGGGGCCGTGGTTGAACTGTCTCCTTCGGATGACATGGCGGCCAGGTTACGTCCACTGCGGCGCTCCTTCTTGCGCAAGTGATCACCCCGCACGTTTACCAATGATGTTACGGGGAGGAAGAAGCGTGCGTCTATTTACAGATGGCTTTTAATGGCTGAGCCAACAAGCGTAGAGCAGCGACAATGCTAAACTCTTCGTCGTCTCCAAGGCCGCCATCATCGTCCTGTTCTTCCCACATTACCGACTGTGACAATATCCGAGTAAATGCTAAACGTTATCGAGTTAATCTTATTGAGTTCCACCAGGAGACCCCCCATGGCTAGGTTGAATAGGAAGGATGATACCACCGGCCCTTGCGGGGTCCCCTTGCTCCCAAGTGTGATGGGAGATTTTACATCCAGAAATTTTGTATTCGCCTCCGTCTGTGACAGAAAGTCTTTGACGTATGCATATACCCTATGTCCCACACCTAAATCTTCGAGGCCTACCAAGATAGCCTTATGGCTAACGTTGTCAAATGCCTTGGTGAGGTCGAGGCCTAGGATCACCCTGGTGTCAGTTGAGTCGTATCGGTGTAGGATATCATGCTTAAGTCTGTGCATGACATCTTGTGTACTCAGCCTTGTCCTGAATCTAACCATTTCATGCGGCCAGAAGTCGTTCTCCTCCATGTACCTGGTCAGTCTCGTTTGAAGAACATGTTCCATCAAATTCCCTACACACGAAGTGAGGGAGATTGGTCGCATGTTGTTCAAGCCGGGTACTTTGCCTGCGTTCGGAATAAAGACCACGTGAGCCTTTTTCCATGTTTTTCGGAGTTCTCCTTGCTCCCACACCTTGTTCATGTATTTCGTTAGTGCGATGATGGACTCATCGTCTAGATGCCTGAGAGTTGTGTTCATTATCCCGTCCGGACCGGGGGCGGATCTCTTTCTGAGATTATTAAGCCCTACTCTAACCTCCGTCGTGGTGATGGGGGCATCGAGATCTGGGTTGGGAGGCCCCTTGTATGCCTTAAACACCTCTCTCTCTCTCTCTCTCTCTCTCTCTCTCTCTCTCTCTCACTGCTTTTCCAAGATGTCTCCTGGAGCTCGCTAATGAGCTCGTCATCTGTGCCAACGAAGTCATGCCTCGCTCTCACCTGGTCTGTACTAGCATGCATTTTTTATTTACTAGGGTCGATGAGATGTCCCAGAACGCTCGAGGTTTTGGGGAGACTCATATTGGCTTCCATCTCATCACACTTGGTGAACCAATTCTGCTCCTTGAGCTTAATCGCATATGTTTCCATTTTTTTGTTGAGTCTGGCTAGTTCGCGCCTGATATTCCTGTTCCATCTTTGTGTCTTGAGCCTTTTGTCCAGGTTACTCTTCCTGCTCCACGTGTTCAGCAGTTTGCTGGCTAGAGCAGGGGGTTCGTCCTCATCTTCTACACTTTAGTCGCTTGCCCCATGTGCGTTTTAAGAAAGTTTGTCCACTCGTCGATATTGTAGATATCGTCTGGCAGTGAGGCCTCCTTTCTTATCTCTCCGAATTTATTCCACTCCATTATATTCGGCTGTTTGATGAGGCGAGTCTTGACGCCTTTTCCTAGCGTGGGGGAAATAGTAACGTGGTCGCTGTATAAATTTTGTCCTGTGCTTCGCCACGTTACTGTTCCCGCCATATTACTTATCGTGAAGTCGGGTGCAGTGTCCCTGGTTATACTGTTACCTGTGCGCATAGGGACTCATGGGTCAGTATGTAGAGTAAGCCCTAGCGTGTGTATATCCTCCCAAATTCTTCTACCTTTGGGGTCTCTGTACCTGTGCGCGGCTCACGAAAAATGGGTATATCTCCATTCCTCGTGAGCCACGTTGAAGCCTCCCATATTGATGAGAGGTCTTCCATCTGCGGCTTTGAGTGCTTTGCGGAATAAAGTAATGAATATAGTTTTGTTTTGCCTGGTTGTGCTGTACACATTCAGCAGGAATATGATATCTCTATTTTTCTTTCCTGTGATAATCTCAACCAGAACAGCCTCTGCCTCGCTTGGGGAGGCATCATGGACTATGGTTGCAATGTTTCGCTTTGCGAAGGTGGCGACTCGGTATTTATCCGCCTTGCCACTGTCGAATCTTTGGTAACCCAATAATCTAACAGGGACCTTACCTGTATCCCGCATGACTATGGCTACGGGTGCTTCCTGCTGCTACTCGAGGTTTTGTCGCAGCAAAGCTCTTTTCCTCTGGTACCCCCTACAATTCCACTGCCAGAATGTGGAAGCATTTTTCTTACCCGAACGTTTATCCATTTCTATTAAGGATCGCTTCGATTGCCCCCGATTTTCTCGCACAGCCTAGCTATCGTCGTGCCTAATGTATCCATCGACGTGCTTTAGGTCGTCTATCTTGCAAGACTGTCAGTTCACCTGTGCCTGTAATAGCGCAATTGCTCCTCCATTCTGTAGCTGTCCTGCTTTCGTAGTTTCGTTCTCCTTGTCCATTTTCATCAGCCATGTTTCAATTTTCTTTTGCCAGTACGCCAGCGGGTCGGTCTCCCCCGCCTTGCGTTTGGAAGGGGGTTGTCTCGTAAAATCAACCTTCATACCCTCTTCCTCCTGTCCAAATGTAGCTGGCACAGGAGCAGGAGGAGCGGCTTCGGGGTTCCATTTTTTGGGAGCCTCTGCGGGGCCCTTCTCTGTCATTAGTGCTATCAGATGATTTTGGCTTTCCCTCAGCAATCGTTCTAACCTCGTGTTTGCTTTCTTCTGCTCCTCTATTTCTTTCTTAAGTAAGCTAATCTCATCTTTCTCAGCCTGGGAGCTCTTGCTACCAAAGCTCACCAAGTGGGTATTTCTTCTTTTTCCAACACGGGTCCTTGGGGCCCCTGGGCGGCAGGCCGGGTCCCCAGGCCTGGTTAGCAGTTCCTCAGCCCTGGCCAGCAGCCCCTCGGCTGGAGTCTGCTGGTGGCCCCTTTCGGACCAGGAACTGGACCTCATTCCGGGTCTCGAACTAGATCTCGCTCTCTACTGCTGCCCCGCTTGGTCTCTGGTAGCATCCCTTGCTCTGCCTCTGTGCTCCTATCTAGGTGCCGAGGTGGTGGGCTGGTGCTTGCCTTGAGTCGGGGCTTACGCCTGGAGCTTCTCTTGTTCCATATTCTTCTCCCATAACGTTTTAATGATGATGTACGGTATGTGATATATCTCCCGCACTTGTCGCCTAGGAGGTGGGCTCTCTTGCATAGCAAGCATCCAGGCTCTCAGCTGTGGTTTGGTTCCAGGTTTTCGGCTCCGCACCCCCGACATCTGACGTCGTCGGGGTTCAGGCAAACGTTCGCCCGATGTCCAAGTTTTAAGCAGGTGACGCACATTTCATATTTTTTCTTGTATTGGTAGTAGCGTGTGGGGAAGCATCGGAGGTAAACTTCCATCGACACTTTCCAGTCTTCAAACAGGATCAATACAGATTTGTATTTCACCCCAAGTCTTCTGACTCCAACGATCGACGGGTCTTCCTTATTTCTTCTAAGTGCATCGAGGATTGCCTCGTAAGTAGCATCCAGCGGGAAGTCGTGGATCACTCTTTTCCCTCCGTTTTCCGTCATGGCAATATACGCCTTCGTCTCGACCATCGATCCACCGGCCCGAAGTGCCGTGATCACAGCGTACTTGCGTACTCGTTCCGCGTCTAGCGTAGCTATCATGATCGACTGCTGCGTCAGGTTTGGTGGTGCTACGTCTTCATCTGCAGCCTCCGGGTCGACCACCGCTACCTGGGCCAGGTAGATGTGCATGTGCAGTCTTCCAACTTCCTCCAGGATGCGATTAATACCTCCTTTCTGGCGAATTATATTTCTGGCAGCACCTTCCGGAACCTCCGCGTGCTGCTTCTCGACCGATCTGGCAGCCAGCTTCTTCCCCAGCCGGGGGTTAGGCCCCGTACCGCTCCCCGTCGGTTCGCGCATGGCGGATGCGTCGCCATGCTCGAACGTGAAACGGCCTTTTTTCCGAATAAACCACGTTCCCCCGCTTGAGAGCTCGTCCTAGGGAGCGGCATCGTTCACGGTTTTCATTTCCAGGCTCATGTTAGCTTGCGAGCGCCGCACGGCCTCGCCTAGGCCTCGGCTCGGCCCCTTCGCGTGTGAAGCTCGGTTAGGCCTAGCGCTCAGCTGGCCGAGCTCGAACTGCAAATGTCCGTAAAAATCGAAAGAAAAATAGGCCTACCGCCAGAAATCCGGTATCCCCATGTTTCGTGTAGGTTCCGTCGATCGCTGGTAAGAAGAGTTCTCCCGAAAAGTTCGATAATCGTGGCACAATTTAACGTTTGTGCCACGATGCGAGGTGCGGTGTTAGACAACGACAATACCGACTTTCTCGGAGGCTATGAACAATGGCGCGCAACGACGCCACAAGGAAACACGTCTCGCTGTGTGTTCCGTTGGCTGCGCAGAGTAATAGAAGTGGTGCACGCAAGGTTGCGCTTAACATCCAACTAACCACTCTTATGTGGCGCTAAACGCTGAGGAAAGTAAAAGTTGGCCGCCAGCATAAGAACTATTTATGGGCAATCAAAGCAAACAGCGCCGAAAGCTTCGCTTACATCGATTCCCACAATGCGAAGGATCCGCGGGATACCTCGCATACCTGAAACATACCCGAAACGTGCATGATACGCATCCTAGGCATGGGGATTCAAGGAAGCAAGAAATGCAGCCACACAATGAGCTTACTCAAAAAATCGACAGAACAAGTAAGCCGAATGATATCGAGGGTATCTCAAAGAAGAAGCGGAATGAGAGAAGGAGACACAATCAAGCTGGTCAGAAGACTGGTGGTCAGCAGAGTCACGTACTCGTTCCCGAACCACAACATGACCAAGCACGAAAAAGAACAGACGGAAACGCTACTAAGGAACGCGTATAAGCCGGCGCTACATCTGCCAAGAAACACGCCCAACGATAAACTGTTACAGATGGGCCTAAGCAACACTTTCGAAGAACTCGCGGAAGCGCAGCTCAATGCACAGATCGCCAGGCTCCAGCAGACTGCCACCGGCCGCAAGCTCCTAAAAAGAATAGGGCATAACACAAACGGAATAGAGGATTGGGTAGCTAGCATCCCAGACAGCGTTCGCCAGACACTCGAGATTAGCCCCCTACCGAGAAACATGGACCCGAATCTGCACGCCGCCAGAAGGCAGGCACGAGCAGATTACGTGGAATGAAACCTAGCCACACTAGAAAACACAGTATACACAGACGCGGCCGTATACCCATGGGACCGCAACACTAGAATGTTTAGAGTCGCTGCTGCAGTGGCAGACCACGCGGGAGAACCAATTAGCTGCGCGACCTTGAGAAACTGCACGGTAACGGAGGGGGAAGAAGTCGCTGTAGCTCTAGCGGCGGCTGAATGTTACCGCAGGAACAAATCTCTGATAATTCTAACAGACTCCAAAGCAACATGCAGGAACTACATACAAAACAGAGTTAGTAAGGAAGCACTGAGAATCCTCCTCGAAACAGAGCATCCTAACAAAAACATAAAACATAGGATCTTCTGGATACCGGCACACACTGGGATAGAGGGTAACTCAAGGGTGGACAGCCTAGTTCGCGAACTCACGCACCGAGCAGGGCAGTCGGAAACCCTAGAGGCCTCCTTAATGGTGGAGCCGACGTATGGAGAAATACTTAACCACAACAGAGGAAGGAGACTTAAATACCCCCCACCCCACACATCGCTCACACAACACGAGGCAGTCAGCTGGCGAAGACTGCAAGCAGGTATGATTTTCAACCTGCATACACTGCACAAAATGTTCCCTATCCAGTACAGGGATACATGTCCGTGGTGAGGGGAACCCCCACGTTGTACCACATCACGTGAGAATGCAAGCGTAATTTCGCATTCCATAAAGTAAATAACCCAAGTGCGGAACAATGGTAGGGTCTGCTCACCTGCAGCGAGCTCGCAGCCCAACGGGCAATTGTGCAGCACGCCTGCGAGGCAGCAAGACTCAGTGGTGCCCCGGAATAGGGGCGCCGACCTTGTGAAACGGCCAGGACTCAAGACATGAAGACACCGGCCCACTGCCAATCTCTCTGAGATATAGAGCAGTAAAGTTTTTCCATTCAATTCCATTCTCCCCATCCCTCTGAGCAGGATAACGGGCTATTAGCTTTGGTTGATCTGTGCACGTTCCCTATAAGTTCCACTTTCTTGATTGGACAAAAGCTTTAAGAAGCAGTGCTCCACATCGTATCGCCTACATGTTTCCTTGCGCACCTCGTTAGTTTTTACATAGTTGTTATACAGGGCAAACTTATGCACAGCGCATAGACATGCATTTTGGCAAGCTGAGAGCCATGCCATAGACATGCAAGAGCAAAATTATTATGAATGTGTTCCTTTATATACCATTACGTTTTCTCTACAGCATCCTGGCTGTGTTGTTGTTTTTTTTTTCTTGTATCCGCTTAACCTCCTGGCAGCATGCTTTCTTCCTTCTGCCTCTTGCATGCATTTTCCCCGTCCTGTTGAAACTAAAAATCTTGTCACATATCATAGTAACGGTACATGTTCCTTTGAAGTCTTGGTTTCTAAGTTATTTCCTCTGGAACATCCATATACTTGCTTGGCTATGTATTTCTCGGGTGTGCTTTTATAGAAAGCACCCTTGTTTGATGCCTGCGCCGGAGCCTGCTTGTCGTCGATATGATTATACTTACCTTTTTCCCGCACCCGCACGCTTTTCTCCAAATATTGGCTGCGGTCATGACGAAAAATTCGTGGCGCTGTGGGTAAAGTGATGAATAAACAAATAATTAAATAAATAAATTATTAATAACTAACTAATAAATAATTAATTGAGTGCATTTTTTTACATTGCCATGAGCGTTTTTAGCCTTCTTTGTTGGGTACACTTCATGGAGAAGACGAGTTGACACCTTGCCTACCGCTTGACTTTCCGTAAGTTAGCATTAGACAGTTTTGGAAGAACATTTACAGTCCGCTCCGCTCAGGCCGGCGTATCATAATGAGTACAGAGCCGCGCAGCTGTGACAGCTACCAAAAACACTTGTGCGCGTGCGTATAACGCCCATAGCGGCAGCGGAACGTAGAACGCTGCCCACGTTCCGCTAAGATCCCGATTTAACGGGGCGTCAGGGAGCGCCCATAGTTGCTTTCATTGTAATTTTACAATCAAGCTGAGAGCACGTCACTGGCCACTCTGGGCGACGCACTTGTTAGATAGGCGAAATCAGTGCATTCTATGCAGCCACCGGTGAGCGTGAAATGTGTGCAGAGAGGAGCGTAAGGCAACGCTCTGCTAAAACTATCTATTAATGCTAGACTCACACTGAAGTATGGGGCCGAGAGAAGTTTGACTAATCAAGTGTGTACTTGGCTCTGGTCATAGAGTTGTAGGAAACTCGATGGCTCTGGCTATCGATTGAGCACGTGATGCAGTCCACTCATTTTGGTTTTCTTTCGTCCTCTTCCCTTCTCCCAACTTACTCGCCCTCACTACCAACCTCCCCTAGAGGCCACAACACGATTGAGATGTCCTCTAGAAAATGTGACAATTCCTGGTTTCCCTTTTTAGCATGCTGCCTCCTCCACACTACCATCTGCGAAATGGGCTCTCCCGCTATTATTTCGATTATGGCCTTCAGGAAGTGTATGCTTCGTATAGCTTTTATTCTGTTCGTAAGAACACTTCTGCGTTAGAAGTAATGTGCAATCGACGAACTGTATGAAGAGTTCTACTAATGTTTCTTCCTGGTTGCAGTTCTAAAACAGCATTTAGGTGAACGTATAGCATGTTCCTGAGTGAATCTAGTGCTAGGGGAAGATCACATGCACTTGGCGTCAGTTGCACCTAGGTCCTAGTTCACTGTCCAGCTCTTAAACCATATCTCGTCAAAATAACCGGTATTCAAATTACTCTCATTGGGCTGGTATTAAAGAGTGTTAGAATATCCTTTATGACCTAATATAAACACTACGTACGTAAGGAAATAGCGTTGTCTTTACTGCGCATGCTCCGTAGCGGAATTGGTTTCTGCGGTCTGCATACGCTATGTTCATGTACGTTGTTTAGTGAGGTTAACGTACTTAATTCTCACGTACGCTAAGAAATAGAGTTCGCCCACATGGCGGCACCCACGGCTTCCTCTTCTTCAATGGTTCTCGTGATGGCTACGCTCTTGCTATCTTTGATCGCCAGTAAATGGACAGCTTTAGTATAGCGTAAAATTCTTGCGTTAGCGTTGGCGTGTTCCGCCCGCGAAACGTTAGCGGGACGGTATTCGAGAGAGTTGCAGTATAGCGTAAAATAACAATGCGCCGCAAAGCGAAAAACTGCACTGCGCCATCTAGGTGCGAGTAGTCAAAGCTACAAAGCTGATTGGCTCGCCATCTAGTTAATAGTGGTCAAAGCCGCATTTTCAGACAGTAGACAGCTTTAGAATGCATTTGCCGTCTTAGGTACGTTATACGCACGCACCTTTGCAGGACGTGGTGGTGTAGGTCCCTTCAAGACTTATAGATTAAAGAACGAGAACGCAAACGTAAGTAAGACATTAAGAGGCAGGGCACCGTCTGATGCCTCGTGACAAACGTATTCGAGCAAAGACAATTGATTAGCAACTATTATGTTGTTACTGTGCAGACACGTCTCGTCAGGCCTACGGACGTCGGAATCGCCGAATGATCTTAGTAATTGGGCGCGCTATACGCTCATACCTGTCGTCTTAGCTGAGTTTAGAGGAAGTGAAACCTCATTTCAAAAGTTGGAGGACGCCTAAGCTTCGCCTTTAAGAGTGGAACGCCATAACATTCAAAGATCGCCGACTGCTACTTACGCTTCCCGGCCACTGCAGCTTGTGTAACCGTAATTTTTTCGTGGGAACGCTGGCGGCGAACGCTATGCAGGAAGGCGTGCCGTCTGGTTCTTTTTTTTTTTTTTTGCTTCTCCGCCATGGCGGGCGCCGCCGCTGCCGCGGAAGCGCGGAGGCAAGCGCGGTCTGCATGGTGTTGCAAGGAACCGAGCTGGGCGCGCCGCCGCTGCTAAGACAGACCTCACAGGACAGCTGCAAAAGGGGTTCGTGGTTCAGTTCCCGCGTAACAGAATTGTGCTTTCTCGTATATTCAAATTACAATCCAACCTATCATGTGTGTAGGTTTGTGTAAGTAGTACTACATGAATTTTCTGATGCACTTTAGTTCGAGAAATTTAATTAGTTCAGTAACGCCTCTGAGCCACGCCGAGGGCCTGCGTGGATCTCGGTGCAGGTTTTGGGATGATTAACTTTTATTCGGACATAGCCGCCGGTGCCGATCCCGATAGCGACGCTAGATTTCTGAAGACACACGGTCCTTGGCGCTGTCCCGTTATAAATGCCCATTCCAAAGGCTATGCTTTTGCTGGTTGCATGCGGCAAAGCAATTGCGGGAGAAGGAACCCGTCATAAACATCATGTTTTAGACACCACCTATTTGCGTTCGTCGATGACCCTAGCGGTGGGTGATGTTTAAATAATGGCGGCTATATTACTTCCGGTGTTTACAGTACCGCAAGACAGGGCCTTCAAAACTGGTTTTCATTATTCGCCGGGTCATGTGACCTTGATACTCAGAGATCTAAGGCACTATAACGTAGAATTGTTCAAAACTTTTCTATTACCTTTCTGCAATCAGCCCTTCACGATTGGTCAATTCTTTTCGAGCCACTCCCACTTGGCTTCTCTGTAACGCGACGTCAGGAAAACCGGGAAATCTAATCTAATATGACGTGTACACGGTGATTATGCATACGTGTAGCTGAAAAAAAAATAATAATTATGTCCGATTCTGCGCCTTTTTCACCATTAGCCCTTTCCTGTTGAAGTTTTGTGGGCTCCGCCCTGTCATGTGACGTCACAAAACCAGGAAAGCTCACCATGTCAAAGTGACGAGTGCGGCTTAAAGATGCAATGATATGCGGAATAAAGCTGAACTTTTTTTGGAATAATCGAACACTGCCCCGTTCCCAAATGAATAGAAGATGGCTGCCCACCAACCACTCCGGCCCTGGCCGCTCGAAGCTGCCAGATAGAACGGATTTACTTGCGCATGATAAAAACGGCTGCGTGGCAGTACAACCAGTCCAGCGTTGTGGGACCCTTTCGACGCGTACATGTCATTGCTCTGCCAATTTTTGTTTTGTTTCAGCTGCATGCCACGAGATTTTCTACTAGCCGCCGAAAGCTAAGTGAGCCAATCGCCGACATCGACACTACCACCCTCACCCGGTTATCTATTTTCACTGCGCTAGGCTGCCCGCTCGAAACACTCTCCACTTCTTTATGCTCCTCGCTTCTGTCATTTCACTCACGATACAGGTTTTGACTATCTTTATGTTAGCATTTGCTCTTTATTTGCGCTATTGCCGACTAAGTGCTGCTTCTCTTTCTCTTTTTGACTTGCTTTATTATAGCGCGCCAGAATCTGTGTTGCCACATTTTCTGATACAGCGAAAGTCGTGAAGCCACTAAAGGACTTTAAGCGACAAATAGGCATGAAGTCACGGATTGTGAAGCACAACTAGAAGTACTGTTCCTAGTCAACTGACGAACTTGGGGCGGCTCTTAACGAGCTTCAAAGCATTACTTATGAATTAAGCAGGATCAAAGATGACTATGTGGTTCTCAGAGAGGAAAATAAATTAGTAAGTCAAAAGCTGACTCGTGGATAAACACGAATTTCTCAGGAATACTGAACGATAATGTGTGCTGAACAACGTAGAGACAAAACGACTTCCATCCACTGTGAAAGACAGACCTTCCAAAATGATCATGAAAATTGCAGACAGTTGTTTCCCTTCAGAAGTGCGACATATAAATTGCGCATAGTGTGCTAAATAAGAAAGGCAACGAAAGAACCTAGCAGTTCATTTTTGCTCTGGAACAAAACTCAATTCTTTACTGACTACCGCTAAAGAAACGAAGCTGTCAACTTCAACATTCAGATTCACTGAACCTGACCTACCTGTCGATGTAAACCAGCATTGAACACCTCAAAACAAACGCGTGCTTGGCGTTTCAATTGAAAAATGAAATATATCATTCTCCTTGAATGAAAACTCGATCACTCGGACGTCATTCAAATTACCTCTGAGGCAGAGTTAACAAGAATGACGTGAAGCCTAGTGGAAATCTCATGCATGTGACCCATTTCACCTATCACTGATATTTTTGAATGTCCTCTTCCCAACCAATTTAGTTGAATATATGCTTTAGTGAGAAGGAAACCCAATTTTTGCATCTTTATACATTTTCGTAAGCAGGCAAAAGAAACTAAGGCAGAACAGCTGACTTTTGTTTCTCGAGAGTTTGCAATTTGAAGTAATTTTTCTGCACGATACCCAGTATTGTTGTCATAATGCCGTTGTACATATTCCTCGCCACAAGGCAGTTTTTTTTCTGAACCGCTACGGTAAACGTGGCACATGCGTTACAATATTGATAAAGAACACTTTCACGTGCGACGAGCAGTCCAGCTGAAATAATACAAACAGTGCCTTGGAATTGCTTGCTGTGCAAACTGGCCTCCTCATGTTTTACATCGTGTATCGCAGACATGTACAAGATTTCACCAAATTTATTCATATACTTCAACAAGAACTTTGTTAATTTTCTGCTTCAAAAATCTGTGATACATAGTGGTAATTTCAACGCTGATATGGACTGTGCTAGCTAGCGCAATTACAATGGTCAGATAGCCCTCAAAATGCCGCTTTCCACATCTGTATCCACAAGCCAACGCGCATCACAACTACCTTCTCATCCGTTTCGGGCCCGATCAATACAAATTATCAAAACAACGCCCGCTTAAAAGTTCGTACAACAGAGCACATCAGAGATCGTAAGTGTTCAAAAGCTCTTGCACCATCACATCATCATCAGACTCGGCGTCAGCTTGTCGCTGCACCTACGCTTTACACGTTTAAAACCACAACCCAGGCGATGATTGTCGAGTTTTGTACGCGACGCAGTTCCAGCACAAAGTATTCATTCACTGCTTTTCGATTAATAACATTGCGCCTTGTTCGCAAGCGAAGAAAACCATGAATGAGTCGTCATCTTAGTCATTAGTATAGTCGTTAAAAAATGCATGTTCTACGCAATAAAAATAAAACAAAAAAACAGCGACGCTTTTGCACGCTTAATATCGCCCTTTAACCATATTAACCGCGAAATTATGCCCGCAATAAATGAATATTACAACGATATATCTTTTTTTTTTAATTTTCCCGTTACTAAAGAAACCTAAACAAGCGTGGAGGCGTGTAAATTTGCTGTTAAATAGACGTTAACAGCGTACCACTGCTGAAAGCGTACAAGTCGGCCGTAATGATCTATCTAGAATAAGCATGGGTAATGCGTTTGATAAATGTTTCACTGTCCGAGGTTACTCTGTAACTGTGAATGGCAACGGGGAAATACGTGGTTCCTTAGGCTAATGAACACCTGGATTATTTTTCTTTGAACCAACCGTGCAGCGTGAAGTCCACTCTTTCTAAGAGCTTACAAAAATCAAGTAGCCTTGACATGCGCACCGTACAAAGCAGGACAATAAAGTAGTTCTCCCTGAAGTCGTACCTAGTCTAGCATGCTGGCGCATATTTATAACTTCGCTCTATAAATAAGGAAGTTTCGTTCTGAACTACAAAAGGCAAAAGCGGAGGTTGTATACAACAAAAGGCAAAAAGGATGTCCTGGGTAATTATAAAGCAATATTGGTGTTGCCGATCCTATCGAAAGGTCTGGAACGTATCGCTTTTTTGTGCCTTCGTATTTTTTTTTCGAAAGCACTCAGTCATAACCACACATCCATATGACTTCACAGCCAACAGATTCACCGAACCGGTCTGGCTCGCGCAAAAATACAGCGTGTACAGCAATGGTTTTGGAAATTAGGCTTTATCTCTGGGTATGTTAATCGGTTTCCGCCAGGCCGTCGACACAATTAACCCCCACATACTTCGTTGAACTTTGAACACTACGGCATCGGCGGGAAAGCATTGAATCTCATAACTTACTAAGGCTGCTTGTACGTATTGTAACCTAGCTAGGTCACAATACGTACAAGTAAATCGCTTTACATTTCTGATACATGCCTACAAGCAAAGCAATGCCACTGGACAATACCTCGAGGCTACTGCTATTTAAAGTCTGCATCAGTTATTTTCCCTATTAAAATAGGCGGCAAAATCTAACATATACGCCGATGACACCAGCCGGTTATTTTCCCCACCGTCCATCACACTGCTATCAAACACAATGAATGAAGTCTTACTAACCTTACCAAACTGGGTGTATCATATTTCCTTCAAATAAATACGCAATGAGCTGCTGCTCTACTTTTCCACTGTTAAATCGACCAGTAAACCACTAAAGTCTTAACACGATAGCATATGTCTATAGCTTTCAATCCCATGGCATAACATTTATGTCCATGATCACGTGAAACCCTCACATATCAGCCGTCACGCCTTGCGGTTCTCGTAGTCTAGGAATATTATGGCGCCACAAGCTTAAACTACCTATGAAAATAACACAGAATTTGAACTGCGCTTTCTTTCTATTCACCACCCAAAGAACGTGCTAGAACCACCATATGGTTATGTGGCACTCCGTAGTGCAGGACTTCGGATCCATTTTGATCATGTGGGGTTCGTAGCGCATATCCAATTCACGGTACACGGCCGTTTTTGCAGTTCGCTTCCATATAAGTGGGACCGTTGTGGCCTGCATTTGATCACGTGCCCTCGGGCTTAGCAGCGTAACGTCCATGCCACAACGCTACCACGGCGAGTATTTTCATCACTTAGTTATTCTCTAACTTGTATGGAGTAATACCGCCGTTTCCAACGTTAATGAACTTGCTGTCCTGCAAAATAATATGCTTCCTGTTGTTGGAAACATTTAGTACCACTCGCCGATCCGCCATAGGGTAACTCAACTTTTCATTCTTCCGCAGAAACGCTTTTAAAAGCGAAGCTTTTCCTTTCGAACCTCGCCGAGTTTTGTAACCGGCTGAGCAGCGGCATAGCTGTTCCCCTGCAGAATAAGCCAACCAATCACACCGGAGCACCCTCACTTACAAAACGCGTCTTCTTACAAACGCGTCTTCTTACAAAAAAGCCACTTCAATCGGTTTCCCGAAAGTCCTTGAACCGCCTTTAACTTGCTTTTTTTAATGGCGTGCTCAATTGAGCAAACAGCAATCGGCCTCTAGACGAGCCATACGGGTGTTCCAAGCGCAGTTCCCATGATTCCGTGAAAATGGCCCTCATCTCTCGCCTCTCCAGCCACAGTTCCCTGCATCTTCGCAAATTTCGAACGCATTACCAATGTTTATAAAAACTCGAGGGGAAAGAAACTCGAGGAGTCGATCCGCTTTGAAGGTAGCCTTTAACGTAGGAAGCGTAGCTGTGTCGGTGACGTAACTTCATTCGATCTGTGTCCTGATAAAGATTGTTATACGGCTGCACGGTGATCCCCTATGTAATATACGGGAGGCCAAAGCACAAATTTCCCATACGAATCAAATAGGCCCTAAAATTTGATTATTCTTCGATTGCATAATTTACTCTCCGATGTTGACGAATAATTGTTTCGTTTAAATATGTCCGGAATAAAAAAACTTAGGCCAAGATGTAGCACCACCAACTCTAGTGGTGCATTCCAGTGGGTCAACAAGAACACTGAAAAGCATCCTCACAGTGTTCTCTCTAATGTAGCGCCGTTCCAATAGCCGAACACTAGCAGGAGCGCTGTGCGAGCGGCTGCCGCGAAAGAAAGCGGAGTGTGAGGAAAGTCACATGAAACAAACGCGTCATACCCTGTTATTTTATGTTTTGTTTCCATCATTTTGGATGAGTCTGTTGCAGCAACGTAGGCTGAGAAGCGAATTTTACGTGATAATCACCACAGGAAGGTGAACAATCTCGGCTCGGGATACACCTTCCCCCTCGCACCTGCATTCGGAGGGCATAGGCCGTTTCAATGGATGATCAAGCAGTGGCACTCTCGCTGGGCTACTCTTCTGCTCCTTTCTGCTGTTTGCCTCCACTCCTGCTCTGACAATTAAATGCGCCATAAGAATGCGATAGAATGCATATATTGTGATTATTGTTACACCTCGGCAACTGCCAGCCCGTGCGTCACAGTCAACCTTGCACACTTTCGTTTATCTTGACGTATCTCTCTTGTGATCTCAGAGTCACTGCGACGTGCTGATGTACGAACAGGAAACCTCGACTTTCCTGTTACATACCTCCAAAATGGGTGAAGTGTGCTTATTATGCTATAATGAAGTGCGCGACCGATGGGGTAATCAAACCCTTCGTCTTCCAGCCCAGCAGCCTAATGCTCCCCCTTATCATTAGTCCATGATCAATTCCAATTTCATCCACACATATCACTCCTATCACACGCGTGCTTCTCTCGTGCCAAGGTCACGCTATGAAACGGCTGGCACGTGCTTCCGGTGCGAGGTTCAGGCATTCTTCGCACGTGACAGCTGGCGCTTTGAGACGCTGCGTTTTACTGCGCTGCCTTCCGGATCGGCTCACATTTCCGTCAGATCAATGTCTACAAAGTGTGCGAAATCAACACATATGCTATCACATAAAACATAAATTGGATACTCGAAGGAGATAGGACGATAACTCGGAGAGCTGTTCCAAATGACTGTGCCGCGGGATCGCAACGGTTGTAGCGAGGAAACACCAGTACCTGAGCAAACATACTAATCACATAATTTCTGCTCAATAATTCCCCAGTCACTAAATAAGAAAGCCACAGCTTTGGGCAGCCTATATGCAAATATGTCCCATTTCTCTACTAGAGCAAACCCAATGCTGTACCTACTTCTATTGACAGGCTGTTCTCTCGTTTCATTAATCTCACTGTCATGATGCCACAGAGCTCAAAGCAGGTGTTTATCATTTTCAAGTTCCTCAGCTTTCCTATATCTAACTGTGAGCTGTATTACATGAACGTGTTAACGCACATGCGCCTCATTTATCTTGTTAGCCAATGGACTCCGCACAAATGCTATCTATTGAGTCACGTAAAAAATGTGAAATTTTCAACACTCAATTCGATATTCCCCATTCGGTCATGGTTTCCCTATTTCTTGTGCTTTCGCGACCGTCAAAATTACCTTTGCAACAACTTCAAAATTGCGCAAAACGCGGGTTATTCTTTTTCTAGAAGAGCAGTCTACAAAAAAGAAAAACTTGAGGTAGACACTGATCTTATCCAACAGACTTACTGCATTCGGTACATGTCAACCAATCACGAATTGAAATGTCCGTTCATTTACGAATAATAAACGCATTATTAAAACTTCCGAAGTATAGATGACTGGCTCGTTCCGCCTTGCCAAAGTTGCACTTGTGGCCCATAAATTTTTATTGCTAAATTCAAACAATGAAAAATAACTTGGAAAACTGTTTCCTAAAACAGAGATAGAGATCAAGAGATGCGCTAGAATTACGTACCGCAGATGTTTGCTGAAGCATAAGCCTAGCATGATATTTCAGATGACCAAAAAACGGTTATGTAGTCCTAGCAAAACAAAAGAAATGTTTCTTATACCGCAAGGCTACACAGTTCAGCTTTTAGCCAGCGCAAAGCTGCGCACTACTTTGAACAAAAAAAAGTACGCAGCAGCGTCTTTGCTCTCACCAAAATAGCCGGTCCAGATCGAGAAACTTCTCTACTAAAATTATTCTTAATTCCTAACACGATTGGAACTTTTAGGATACTGTACGGACTTTTCGAGGGCTAGCTGCGTATCTATCTACCTATATTCAACCCGTTTTTCGCAAACCTGGGTCTATGGGTAGTGCAGGGTCAGATGGGTTGTGTGCCGGGCTCCTGTGTTGAGAAACGAAGTGCCGCACTTCAACGAACCTCGTTGACACCGACGTGGTTTACTGGGGATTGTAAGGGTTGGGGTCGCGCATGAAATAGATGGTAGCTGGCCTATGCCGTCGTCCAACTCATCCACGCTGAGGACGTTGTTGAAGGGAAGGACTTGTTCTCATCGAAAACGAGGAATATGGGATATATTTACAATATCCACGTGAAGGGTGGAGAACGTTACAGTTCATCAGTCTAGCATGACTGAAAGAGAATGCTCATTAAGCGGCCGTCAACGGCTGCTTAAAAACACTCTATTCTCCCTAGTTCGCTAGGTGAGGGAAAACGGCCGTTCAACCTTCGACCAGTGGGAGCGTCCAAAGTCATCGTAGACGACCCGCCTTTGAGGGGGAGGGTTTACACACTCACTTCCGCACAGGTTTCACTGAACACACCGAGGTGAGAGGGTTCTTGCAGACAGGGGTCTTGCCCTGAGCAGGCGCCTCTTGATTCCAGAGCTGACCCCGCCATCAGTGGCCGCCGCGTCTGTCCATTGACTGTGACGACTTCTGGGGCCCGTGGGAAAGCAACGGAAAACGTTATTTTACAGGAGTTCCCCCGCTCCAAACAAACCGTAAAGGCGGTAGCGAATCGACTAAAAATACTCGGTCCGCTGACGTCTAGACATGCCGGCGCCGTGGGGCTGTTGACGAGGCGCATTGTTGTCTTTACAAAGCGAGCCGTCGCAGCGGGTCGGGAAGGGTTCCAAGGCCACCCCCGCAGCTGCAGCGAGCTTGGGAAAATTTTGCAGGTCGGTACCCCTGCAGGCCGATCCTAACAGCTCCTCCATGGCGCGGAAAATCTCGACTGGCCAGTGCTGATAACCGCTACTCAGGAAGAGAATGGCTGGTGGCAAGGGGGTGATGCCTTGGCTTGTAGTGACCAGCTGCGAAATAATGACAACACCCCAAAACATTCAACAAGGACAGGCAACTGCAAGGCTAATCCCACAACAAGGCTCTGCGCCGAGATGAGGTATCTTGAATCTCACTTTAATCCCGCTAGGCTTCAAAGAAAACATAAGTGCAGAAACAACAAATGCTGCATTTTGCTACGCCAATTTTTGAAAGAATTTCGTGCTGACAAATTAGGCAATCATGGATGGAGTGCTGCTAAATGAGAGGGGATCTTCTTACCTTAATAAAATTAACAAGAACAACCCCAATATTTAGGCGCAATCCCTAAATGTAGAATTCAAATGAGCTTGCTCAAACCATCCGCATTGCTATGCAACTTTCCCTTCTTATATCTAACGGAGAAGTTGCACTCTTGGAGAGTGAGACTCCATCGGAGCAAGCGGCCATTTTTGTGTGACATTTCATGGAGCCACGTCAGAGGACAGTGGTTGGTCGGTCTCGAAGATGAACTTCGCTCCGTACAAGTAACACGACAACTTCTGGGCGGCTCAAACTAAACTAGCGCATTCCTTCTCTGAAGCGCTGTAGGCTTCCTCTCTTACATTTAGTTAACGGCTGGCATAGAGGGTAGGATGCTCCTCGTTATCGTCGCCGACCTGACTAAGTACCACGCCCATACCTCTGTCGCTTGCGTCGCATTGAACTATGAATTCCTTTGTGTAGTCTGGCGCGCGAAGCACAGGAGGAGAAACCAATAGCGTTTTCAAACTTTGGAAAGCGTTCTCTTTGTCCTTATCCCAGTGTACGCTACTTGGTGCTCCCTTTCGGAGGGCGTCCGTTAATGGACTTGCCATTTGCGAGTAATTCGGAATGTACCGTTGATAGTACCCCACAAGTCCCAAAAATGAACGAAGGTCTGTTTTCGTGTGCGGCTGAGAAAATTGTCCAATCGTAGCTATTTTCAGCTCGGCCAGCCGTCTCGTGCCCTGGCCGACAACATGGCCCAGATAAGTAACCTGTGAACACCCAAATCTACACTTTTCCGCTTCCCTCAACCGTGAGAACACCTGTTTGAGGTGCGATACGTGTTGTTCCCAGCTGTCCGAAAAAAATTGCTACATCATCCAGATATGGCAAGGCGAACTCCTGCAAGTGAATTATTTGAAAGATAGAGAATACACAGTATCAATCTCCAGCACTTACTCGCACCCTAAAACAACTAAAATTGGTGTACCACAATGATCTATATTAGGGCCTCTCTTGTTTTTAATATACATTAATGACCTCCCAAAGTACCTAAAGTCCTCTGACTGTATTCTTTAAGCTGACGACACTACCATCTTCTCCTCAGACAAAAGTCTTGATTCATTCATGTGTAAGCTTAATCACGACGCGGCAAATATTGTAACCTGGTGCCAACTAAACAGACTACACATTAATACTGCCAAATCTAACTTCGTGATTTTCTCAGCTAAACAAAAACATATCTCAGTGTATCCATCGCTAACCTATGCTTCCAGTGCACTTTATCCTACTGATAGTGTACTGTTTCTTGGCGTCATATTAGATAAACACCTAAAATTTGACGAGCATGTTTTATCCTTACCAAAAAAGGCAGCATATGGAATTAGAATATTATTAAAGTTCGCAATTTTTTTAAAATGAAGACACTCATCTCCCTCTACTACGCTTTTGTTCACACGCATATTAATTATTTCATATCATGGGAAAACACGTATCCCACACATTTATCTCCACTACAGCATACCCAAAATCAAGCAATTCGCATCATTACACGTAGCAGCTACACATCGGAAGCATCTCCGTTGCTCAGATCTAACGGCATTTTATCGTTACAGAAACTAAATAAATACTCACTTGGAATACTTGTTTATAAATCTCTTAACGGAAAGCTCCCATTCCCTATAATTACTACCAGCCAGTATCCATATTCCACGTCTACCCGTTTCGCTTCTACCAACAGCTATTTACTACCAAAAGCTAGAACTAATTATGGTAAATTTACTACTAATTTTCTGCCACACTACTTTGGAACTCATTACCGTGTCATATTAAGATATCCTCTCATTTTTACACATTCAAATCAAACCTTCGTAAATTTTTGCACTCAATGTAACAATTTTATCGTTATCATTTTATTAATAAGTGCTTTGCGTCGTTAAATATTTTACAGCGTAAGCTAGTGACTAACTTAATATGGTGTCTTTTGTGTTTTCATAAAGCTGCTTTGTATTTATATATCCTACTCATTTGTAATGGGAGGTCCCCTGTACAGTCTCTTGACTATGGGACCTCCCTCTGTATGTATGTATAATCCCCATTTGTAACCTTATTATTATGCAAATAAAGAACTCTTGAGCAACAAAGTCTTTTAGGACAATATCCATTAACTTAGAGAAGCTAAACGGCGCGTTCTTCAGCCCGAGCTGAGGGCGAAAGGGCGAAAAGTGCCTACAGGTGAGATAAATGTGGCATAGCGGCTGGCATTTTCTGAAAGGAGAACTTGTCAGTATCCTCGCACGAGATCTGTAGTTGAAATAGATTTAGCAGCGCTAAATCTTTCGATTTGTTCTTCAATGTTGGGTATTGGGTACAGCTGGTCTCTAGTAATGACAATTAACTTCATTTAATCAACACACAGACGAGGGTCCTTATTAGGAGTTTCTACAAGTATAAGCGGTGACGTGTAGTCACTCTCAGCGTGCTCAATAACTCCCAGCTCTAGCATGCGCTGTATTTCTGCCTCCATAATTTCTCTTAGTCGTGGAGGCACCCTGTAAGGCTTTGACCTTACGGGTTCGGTTGATGTCAGCTCTATTTCATGCGTTATTAGTTCGGTTCTGCCTGGACAATCGTTGAATCTGTCGAGATATTCCCCCAACAGCCCTTTAAGCCCATCTAGCTGCTCAGGTCTGAGAGCGTGCGAGTTTACCGAATGTTTTACCACATCTTCCAGACTGATTTCAGAGCTGGAGGTCGCTGTATACTCATTAAACTCAGTACTGGTGTTGTTCTGCTCCTTGAAGATACAGTTAACGACTCCGCTCCGCTCTACGTACGGATTCATCAAATCGCAGTGGTATATCCTCATCTCCTACCTGTACCGGGCATTTTGAGAGCATAATTAGTATCTGAAAGTTTGTGCAACACTTTAGGGCCTGTCCCAGTGAACTTCAAGCTTGTTCTTTCTTGAAGGTTTGAGGATCATTACCTTGTCTCCGGCGTTAAACGTACGAAGCCTCGCATGCTTGTCGTAATAGAATCTGACGTTTTTTTTTTTAGCTACTCCCATGTTCTTTTCGAGCAGTTCTTGGGTTGCGCTTAGCCGTGCCAGCAGATTTAGCACATATTCAACCACTGTTGGACTCTCCCTCCTTTCCTCCTACATCTCTCTTAACATTCTCACTGGAGAATGGAGTGCCCTCCTATACACTAGTTCTGCTGGCGAGAGCCCTGTAGCCTCATGTGTAACCGTTCGCAAAGCAAACAATGTTGCCTGCAGACAGTTCTCCCAGTCCTCCTTGCGCTCGTGACAGCGCGCCCGCAGAACTCGCTTAAGCACTGAATGCCACCTCTCTGCACTATTTGACGGAGGGTGATAGACAGAACTGTGTATCAACTTTACCCCGCACTTTTGTAAGAATGTGGAAGTCAGTGCGCTGGTGAATACTGACCCCTGATCCGCCTGAATTTCGGCTGGAAACCCAATTCATGCGAATACTGTCAAAAGCGCGTCTAGGACTTCTATGGGGCTGAGCTCTTTCTAAGGGATTGCTTCCGGAAACATTGTAGCCGGACACAGCACGGTAAACAATTACCTGTAACCCGACTTTGTCTTTGGTAGGGGCCCTACTGTGTCTATCACAAGTCGTCTCAAAGGCGCTGAAATTAAGGGCACTACCTTTAGTGGAGCTTTCCAGATTTCTCCTGGTTTACCCGAGCGCTGGCAGGCATCGCATGATCTTACAAACTTTTTTACGTCTTTGAAACATCCAGGCAAGTAATATTCCATAAGCAATCTTTCATTTCGTTAGCTTATGCGTAGCTGGCCAGACCACCCATTTCCATGACAGAGACTAAAAAGGTCCTCCCTGTACTTGATAGGTACGACGAACTGATGCAGAATTCGGCCCTTTCGGTCTCTGTAGTGCCGATACAACAATCCTCCTCTCTCTCGTATCGTCACATTGCGCCTAGCAATGCCTTCTTTGGCTGTGCGATGCAGTTTAGCTAAGCTGTCATCATTCTTTTGCTCGGCTGCCAGTGACTCTATCCACACGTAAGGGCTCATCAATGTTCTTTGAGGCCGGTGATAGTAACGACCCTGTCTCGCTTGCGAGTGCGTCGGCTGGCTCTTTAAGCAGGCGTGAACTTTGACACCCTAGTGAAACGCCCTCATTGAGCTGGTCAGCAGGCTAGCTTTCCTGAACAGTTTTTTCGTCCCTCGAGCCTAGTTGGATTCGATCACTGAAGTCACCTCTTTTGCTACTTCCACTGGAGCAGCTTTTGCGCTTTCAGCCGAAAGCGACGCGATTTTACGAGCTTGGCGTCGTGTCAACGCCTGTACTACGCCCACTCCCAGTTTAAGCCCTTTGTCACGCAGTAACTGATCCGACCGATTCGAAAAAATGTAAGGGTACTACAGGAACAATAATTTGGAAACTGCAGCCTCGGTTACGAGCTCCCCGAACGGTCCACTGATTTTGACTTTGGCCATGGGCAGACGCACGCTGTGTTCTTCTACGACCTGTTTGATCCATGCTGCTTCTCCCATCAAGTCATCTACCGTAACGTAAGACGGATGGACAATGTCCATAGTGGCCGCACTGTGTCGCAGCACCCGGCATGGTTTCCCATTAATCTGCAGGTCGTGAAGTTATGGCTGAAAAGTTCCATATTCTCGTCTTTTTCATCCGCATAGGGGAAAACTACGCTAGGCTTCCATCAGTTTACAGCGATATGCCCTATATCGTGGCACTTATAGCAGCGGATTATAGCAGCGGATTGTGACACTTTTCAGCCGGAAAGCTTCGGCTGAAAGATGGTCATTAAAACTTCTTTCTGGGCGAGCTGGTGCATACTTGAAATAAAAGTTGTAACAGCGCAAACGCATGCGACCACAAAGTAACAAGGTTGCATGCGTATTTCTTCAGAAGACTGGCCTTGACCTTCGCATAATCACATGCATCGTCCGCATTGAGTCTGGCAATTACTTCCGCCGCCTCACACGGCAACATAGACAGCAACCGCTGTGGCCACGTACTCGGACCGAAGTTCATCTTCTCGCTAGTCCTTTCAGAATTACATAGGAACAAGCCTATGTCGGTCACGACCTCAAATGGCTTTAAGAGACTGTCCATGCGATATAATTCTGCCTTACTTTATCGTCCCAGAGCCCCTTCACTTCCTTGAGACAACTCCAAGCGTTTGCTTTCAAGTTCAATTCTTAACTCGCGATGTTTATCGCGTTCCTCTCTCTCTTGTTCTCTCTCTCTGCCCATTTCCCTCTTTTTTTCAGAAATTCCAACCCCATTTCAATTTCTTCCTCACTGTCCTGTTCGGAAATTAGCTGCAATAATTCCGATTTTAGCATTTCCTTGCGTACATATAGGTCCAGTTCCTCACCAACAATCAACAATTCGTCTCTCAGCAGTCTCCTTAACTCCATGATTGCTGCTTTACTGCCTTGGTCCTTCTCGCTAAACATACCTAGGTCAACACAGCCACCTAACCATTAAACAATTCAGCTTCCCTCCTGTTCTAAACAGAACAACCATAAAATGAAGCCTAGAGAGTCAAATCAAGAACCAAGCACTCACCACAGACACAGCACCACGTCGCAATGTGCGTCTCACCACTGCCAGCCAGTTGTAATGGTTGTGGTCGGGCATGAATAGATGGTAGCTGGAACACGCAGCCGGGGAGGAACGACGAGAGACGCTCTGCGCGGGCCAAGGCACTGGCTCGACAGCTGGAAGAGTACCCCGAGGTTCCCTACGCGGACGCCTCGCTTCCCAAGAACGGAACCAGAGCAGCGGCGGTCGTCACCACCACCGATAAACTGGTCACAGGCGCGTCGATACGGACAACGAATACAGCCGAAGCAGAAGAAGTGGCCGTGGCGCTCTTATTCGCACAACCGGGAGTGGGGACCGTGGTCACAGACTCGAAGACCGCCTACGCAAGCTACCGCAAGGGGAACATCTCTCCCGTGGCACTAGCGATCCTCACCAAATGCAAATCACCGGGACGGGCCGTTGAGCTCGTGTGGGTCCCGGCTCATTCGCAAGTGGAAGGCAACGCACCCACTGACCACTATGCCCGAGAACAGTCAATCCGCGGCAAGGACGAGCCAGAACTACCGCACCCCGGGACAAGTTACAAAGAAATCACGCAAATGTACAGAAGCGGCAGATGTAGGCTTCCCCGTCCGCATCCGCAACTCAGCCGAATGCAGCAAACGATCGTGCGACGCACGCAAGCGGGGTCGCTAGCGCATCCCGTGCTCTTGCACAATATGTTCCCAACAGAGCATGGTATTTCATGCCCGTTTTGCATATTGACACGTGTACTTATCTTTATCGGGCGACCACGTTTCGCCGCCTAACAAATGTAATCGCACAGCGCGGGACGCGCCTGCATGTATCCGAAGTTTCAGGAAAGTTATCGATGCTTTCAGGATGCTTTTCAGGAAAGTTATCGAAGCCTGTGCTCTGCTTTTTGCAGTCGGGACCGTCGACCTTGGCATATCGTCACATCGAGGCGCATGCGGAAGAGCTTCCGCACCGCCCTGGCCTGCGCACAAGAAGCTGAAGTTTGGACTGCCTACACGCATCTGTGGCGCTCGTCATCAGCATCTCGAGTATAAAGGCGGCTCGTCCTGGCGTAGCGGCATTCGGCGGCAGCAGCAGCGGCAGGGAAACACCGAATCTAAGCCTGTGCTCTGCTTTTTGCAGTCGGGACCGTCGACCTTGGCATATCGTCACATCGAGGCGCATGCGGAAGAGCTTCCGCACCGCCCTGGCCTGCGCACAAGAAGCTGAAGTTTGGACTGCCTACACGCATCTGTGGCGCTCGTCATCAGCATCTCGAGTATAAAGGCGGCTCGTCCTGGCGTAGCGGCATTCGGCGGCAGCAGCAGCGGCAGGGAAACACCGAATCTAAGCCTGTGCTCTGCTTTTTGCAGGTTGGTACCTTTCTGTACGGCTGTCTTCTGAGTATATACTATTGCTGCTGCTGCCGCTGCCATTAGACTACTACCAGTGCTTATGTGTTACATGTCTGCCTCTATGCCCTTCCTTGTTGTTGTATTTTTGTAGAAATGTATTAAGTTGCATACGTAGCAATGACAACGAAAGAAATTTGTTGCTTTTCCTGCGGGGCCGAGTTTGAACCTACTGAGGCAGTGATAGTATGCGCAGACTGCGAGCACCGATTTCACGTGGGAGATTGCTCTGGCCTCACAGAAAAGCAGTACAAGAGCAAATCAGCGTCTGCTAGACAAAAATGGTCGTGTCTCACCTGTAAGGGCTCGAAGAACGCGAAAGAGGGCCAAAAAGTTGCAACCAGTGACGATGAGATTACGGACATCAGATCCCTGTTGCTTAGCATTAACCGAAAGCTTGACGAACTTATGCCCCTTAAAGAAACAGTATCCAAAATTGAAGAATCAGTTCAAATGATGTCTGAGAAATACGACGAAGTTCTTGAACGGGTGGCCACACAAGAGCGGGAAACAAAGGAACTTCGGAAAAGAGTTGACATGCTAGAACAAGAATCCAAAGACACAGCTGGTGAGACTGTTCAAGTACAACTGGAGCTACATGAACTGGAATGGAGGAATCGAAGGCAAAATTTAGAATTTCATGGAATTCCTGTCTCTGAGCAAGAAAATCTTCTAAACAAAGTGAACAGTGTTGCTAACATGATGGACGTTCCCGAACTTACGGAACTAGACGTTAGTGCCATACATCGCCTTCCAGCAAGGCCTGGCAAGATCCCCGGAGTGATCGTTAGGTTCACAAGGCAAATGGCACGAGATCAGTGGTTTGTGCACAGACATAAATTGAAGGAAAGTAACTCCAGTATCTTTGTACTAGAAAACTTGACTAGTCACAACAGGCGCTTACTTGGTATGGTGAAAGAATGGGCCAAAGAAAAAGGGTACCGTTACGCGTGGCACCGAAATGGCAAGGTATTTCTGAGGCGGGCAGATGGCGACCGAGCACTTGTGATACGAAATGCACAGGACCTTCCCGCTTAGTTTGTGCTTTGATGATTGCACATTGCTTTGTTAAATGTCCAGTATGACACAACACAGATATTTTCTTCCGCAAGAATTAGATGCAGCTGGTATAAATGAACATAACAATTCCTTGAAATGCCTGCACTTGAATGCGCGCTCGCTCTGCACTAAACTAACAGATATCGTGGATTTCATCTCCAGTTTTTCCTTTTTGTTCGACGCCGTCATGGTCACGGAGACGTGGTTCAAAGATGACCGCGACGAACTTACCTTGGCTCCTTATCACTGTTATTTTTTAAATCGTCCAAATCGTCGAGGGGGCGGTGTTATGTTGCTATTGAAAGATGCAATGAATTGCGAATTGCTTCCATCGTTCTGTAGTGTATGTGACGACTTCGAAATACTTACGGCACGTGCTGGCAAATACGTGTTCTCTGTTTGTTATAGGCCCCCAAATGGCAGCCTTCCTAGCTTTTTCTGTTTCTATGAGCAGTTTCTCCGTTTTGTTTCCGAGAATAACTTGTTCTTGATATCTGGTGGTGATTTTAACATAGATCTGTCTGTAAATTCCACGTACCAGAAAGAAATGATCACTATAATAACGTCATATGGTTTTGAAAATCTGATTGCTTCGCCAACCCGAATTACAGACAGCAGTGAAACTCTACTCGACTTATTCATAACAAATATGCAAAACGACAGCATAACCGCCGGTGTGCTATCATACGACATAAGCGACCACCTTCCAATATTTATTATGATACCTAAACATAGTTTTCGAGACAGGAGGGATGTGAGATGCTTCACTTATCAGCCAATCACAGCAGCCAACCTTGAAGCTTTTAGAACTCAGATGTTAACCTGTGACTTGGAAGTTATCGGTCAAATCGAGAACGCTGAAGAGGCATATACAAAGTTCATAGATATAATTTCTGGTATATACAAGTACCACTTTCCTGAAAAAAGAATTACCTCAGGCAAAAAAATTCGTAAACCTTGGATAACGCCTGAACTGCTTGCAAAAATACATCGCAAAAACGAATTGTATCATAAATTTATTCAAAATAAGGACCCAGATACACTGAAACAATTCAAAACTTATCGAAATAAACTGAACAAAGAAATAAAACTAAGTAGAGTGCGACACATTCAGTCTGAATTTGAGTGCTCTGCACCAAAACCTGACTTCTTATGGAAAAGGTTAAATACTGTCCTTAATCGTAATAAATCGCATTCTCGTATAGAAAAACTGAGCATAAATGGCAATGAGATATCTGGCATCCCTCTCGCCACTATGTTTAATGATCATTTTGTTAGCAACAATCAAAACAGTTCATCTAGGACATTGCTTAAGTTGAAGCCTGTAGCTAGCCCCTTCTCATTATTTCTTGAGCCTGTCTCTGAACATGAAGTTTTCTCTGCTTTCACGTCACTGCGAAATAGTTCCTCGTGTGATTATGAAGGCATGCAAATTAGACCGATAAAGTACGTGTTAGATATTGTCACACCGTACCTTACATATATTATTAATTTATGTCTATCCAGTGCAACTTTTCCGAAAAGAATGCAAATCGCTAAAGTGAGTGTTTTATTTAAAAAGGGAGACAGAAATGATATCCAAAATTATAGGCCTATATCCATATTGCCCATCTTTTCTAAGGGCCTGGAAAAAATCTTACATCGCCAATTTAATAATTTCTTCGAGAAGAACAATATAATATCACCTGCCCAATTCGGCTTCAGAAAGCTTAAGTCCACCGAATATGCACTGTTGGAACAAAAGGAATTCATCTTATCCCAGTTCGAAGAAAGAAGGCTTGTGCTTGGCGTCTATGTGGATTTTAGCAAAGCATTTGATAATATTCACCATTTAACATTGATTGAAAAACTTCATAGCTATGGCATTCGAGGTCATTCTTTAGCACTAATTAAATCTTACCTAGCAAGCAGACAGCAATTTGTTCAGATAGATATGCATTGTTCAAGTATGAAGCCTATTTCAAAAGGAGTTCCGCAGGGAAGTGTCTTGGGGCCCCTTCTTTTTAACGCCTATATCAATGATGTAACTAATATTTACCTAAACGCGAAATATGTCCTGTATGCTGATGACGCCAGTATATTTGTTTCAGGAACAAACTGCACAGATATAGAATATGAAACGAACCTCATGCTCTCTAAGCTGAGGGACTGGTCAATAATGAACCAATTAGAAATAAATACAAACAAAACCAAAGCTGTGCTCTTTAGGCCTAAAAATAAGCCAGTGAATTCAAATATTAACATTATGTACGGAGAAAAAACGATAGAAATGGTTACTAGTATGAGAACTCTCGGCGTAACGTTTTCGAGTAATATGCTCTGGGACGAACACATTGACGCAGTCACAATCCAGTTATCTAGGGTCATTGGCATGACGTGGAAATGTAAATCACTATTGCCGTTTAAAGTTAAACTTCTCATTTATAACTCACTTTTTTATTCGTACCTCTATTATTGCTTATTGGTATGGGGTACAACTACCTTTGTTAATTTGCATAAACTACTTGTCTTGCAAAAGAAGTTTGTTCGGCTACTCTTCAATGTCCCCTACAACTCCCATACTATAAACTTATTTCAGGAAGCCAACATAATTTCTGTGTTAAAGTTATACCAGTACAAGTTAACAACTGCATTTAGGCGGGAAGCAAAACTGAACTGCTCCTTTCTACGAGAACTTTCTAACCTTGAACTTAATGACAAATTTTATGTTACCCGTCATAAAGAGATATGGCGGGTGGTCACACCCAGAACAAATTACTTAAGGGAAAAGCTGTCACACACAATGCCAAAGCTTCTAAATAAATATAATAATCTAGGCGTTGATATCACCCAAATAACGGCCCAACAACTGAGAGACTTGTATATGCATGATTTTTAAATTACTGGTTCAGTGTACATCCTCTCGGCTAGTATGTATATAAAGTGTGTATATATGCTTCTGTATATGTGTGTGTGTGTAGGTGTGCATACGAGTGTGTATGCATATACGGGTATATGAATGCATGTGTATGTGTATATATATGTGTGTATATAATGTTCAGCGGCGTATTCTTGTCTCATTTGTATTCGCCACGAGAACCACACAAGCTACTCTAAGTATTTTTGGTTTTGTCACCAGTGGCTCTGTATGGATATGGGTGTGCATGTGTAAATGCGAGTATGTGGGTTCATGAGAGTATATATGAGTATGTGTATATGTATGTATACATATGTATATGTGTATGTGTATATATGTATGTATGTATGATGCATATGTGCTTGCATGTATGCTGTTGCCGAATATTCTGTAGAGGGGGCTGCGGGCCTCGTCAAGCTGCTTACTGTAGCAGCTTTTACTTGCAGCCTCCTCCATCAAGTAGATGGAAATAAAGCTATTCTATTCTATTCTACCCGGCTGTCTAACCTAGTGTTATCTGATTTCATCAGATAACACCAGATACCATCAGATAAGAGAGCTTTTGTTTCTAGGCACGTCATCAGCAAATCAGGAGTACGCCCCGACCCACAGAAGACAGCTGCCATCGCAAAGTTCCCGCAGCGAACCGACAAGAAGGCAGTGCGCAGATTCCTTGGCATGTGTGCCTACTATAGGCGCTTTGTCAAGGCCTTTTCATGCATCGCAGAGCCGCCAACACATCTAATCAGATGTGATGTCGAGTTCAAGTGGGGAACGCTGTAGGCAAACGTATATCAAGAACTCAAACGACGTATGCAGTCGCCGCTGGTACTTGCATACTTCGACGAGGACGCCGATACCGAAATCCACACTGACGCCAGTAGCCTAGGCCTCGGTGCTGTCCTAGTCCAGAGGAAAGAAGGACTTGAACGGGTGATATCGTATGCTAGCCGGTCGCTCTCAAAAGTGGAAAGCAATTTATTGTACGACTGAAAAGAAATGCCTCGCCATCATTTGGGCTACAGCTAAATTCCGCCCTTACCTCTATGGCAGGCCATTCAAAGTCGTCAGCGACCATCACGCGTTGTGTTGGCTAGCTAACTTAAAGGACCCTTCAGAACGGCTGGCGCGGTGGAGCCTCAGACTGCAAGAATATGACGTCACGGTAATATACAAGTCCGGAAGAAAACACTCCGACGCCGACTGCTTATCACGCGCCCCCATCGATCCCCTGGCGCAAGACGACGAGGACGACGACGCCTTCCTTGGGATAATAAGCGCGGAAGATTTCACTAAACACCAACGAGCAGACCCGGAGCTAAAATGCCTCGTTGAGTATTTGGAAGGGAACACCGACGTTGTCCCTAGGGCATTTAAGCGCGGGTTGTCTTCGTTCACGCTACAAAGCAACCTGCTCTTGAAGAACTTCTCACCAGTCCGCGCCAGCTACCTTCTTGTTGTACCGTCAGCGCTGCGTCCAGAATTACTGCACGCCCCTACACGACGATCCAACTGCTGGGCACCTCGAATTCTCCCGGACGCTGTCGAGAATACAGGAAAGGTATTACTGGCCGCGTCTGACCGCCGACGTCGCCCGTTACGTCAAGACATGCCGAGACTGTCAACGACGCAAGACACCACCGAGAAGGCCAGCAGGATTACTACAGCCGATCGAACCTCCTCGCCGAGAATACCAGCAGATTGGGATGGATTTGTTGGAGCCGTTTCCGATGTCAACATCCGGGAATAAGTAGATCGTCGTGGCGACGGACTATCTCCCCCGCTTTGCTGAAACTAAAGCTCTACCGAAAGGCAGCGCAGCCGAAGTGGCGAAATTTTTCGTCGAGAACATCCTCCTGCGACATGGTGCCCCTGAATTCCTCATCGCCGACAGAGCAACGGCTTTTACAGCAGAGCTCACCCAAGCCATTCTGCAGTACAGCCAGACAAGCCACAGGAGGACAACTGCCTACCATCCGCAAACGAATGGTCTCACGGAGCGCCTGAACAAGACCCTCGCGGACATGCTAGCAATGTACGTCGACGTCGAGCACAAGACGTGGGACGCAGTCCTGCCGTATGTAACCTTCGCTTACAACCCGGCGGTGCAAGAAACAGCACAGATTACGCCGTTTAAGCTGGCTTACGGCAGGAACCCGACGACCACGCTCGACGCCATGCTGCCCCACGTCACTGACGAAGAGAATCTTCATGTCGCCGCCTATCTCCAGCGCGCCGAAGAAGCCCGACAGCTCGCCTGCCTACGGATCAAGAACCAGCAGCGTACCGACAGCCGACACTACAACCACCGACGACGCTTCGTCGAGTACCAGCCCGGCGACCGTGTTTGGGTTTGGACACCGATACGCCGACGAGGACTGAGTGAGGAACTATTGCGCTGCTATTTCGGACCCTACAAGGTCATTCGACGTATTGGCTCACTGGACTATGAGGTCGTGCCAGACGGAATTTCGCATTCACAGCGGCGCCGCGCATGATCTGAAGTGGTCCACATGGTGCGTCTGAAACCCTTTTACGGACGCTGACGAACTTCCTTATTTTGTTGTTTTCTTTGCTACGGGTGTTTTTCTTTATTACTTTCGTTTGTATGCAGCATCGGGTCGATGCTTTTTAAGAGGGGGGTATTGACACGGTCTACTTACTTATCTTTACCGGGCGACCGCGTTTCACCGCCTAACAAATGTAATCGCACAGCGCGGGACGCGCCTGCATGTATCCGAAGTTTCTGGAATGTTATCCATGCTTCTACCCGGCTGTCTGTTGTCGCCGAACCTTGTGTTATCTGATTTCATCGCCTGACTCGAATGGTGTAGAACTTTGTGGAAGGCACGCGGGTCCGAACGATTAGTCTGGAACATTCGACGACTGCTGTATAAAAGCCGACGCGCTTGACCCGCTGGTAAGATTTTCGACGATCGCCGACCGTGTTCGCCGCTATAGTTGTGTTATAAGTGTAGCCTGTTTTTGTGGGCACAGGTTCGCCCAATAAAAGTTAGTTTTGTCTTTCACAGTATTGCTTCTATGTTCTTGAACGTCACCACCACGTGACAATATGATCAAAAGGCACTCTAGCACACATCCTTGCAGAGTGCACTAAGCTCCAACTGGTGCCAGCGCGCACCAACTTTACTAAGGGCTCAGTATAAGAGTTGATTCTCTATCTCTCTTTCTCTCATGCCGTCATCCAACTCATCCAAGCTGAGGACGTTGTTGAAGGGAGAGACTTGTTCTCATTGTGAACGAGGAATATGGGATTTATTTACAATATGTACATATAGGGTGGAGAACGTTACAGTTCGTCAGTCTAGCATGACTGAAAGAGGTATGCATACTGAGCTGCCACCAACGGCTACTTAACAACTCTCTGTCCTCCATTGATCCCTAAGTGAGGGAAAACGGCCCTTCAACCTTCGACCTATGGGAGCATCCAAAATCATCGTAGCGGACCCGCCTTTGAGGGCGAGGGTTTACACACTCACTTCCGCATAGGTTACATTGAACACACCGACGTGAGAGGGTTCTCGCAGACAGGGGTCTTGCCCAGAGCAGGCGCCTCTTGATCCCAGAGTTGACCCCACGGTGAGTGGCAGCCGCGTCTGTCCATTGACTGTGACGATTGCTGGGGCATGTGGGAAAGCACCGCAAAACATCATTTTCAAGGAATTCCCCGCTTCAAACAAACCATAAAGGCAGCAGCGAATCCACTAACAATACTCAGTCTGCCGACGGCTAGACATGCCGGCGGCGTGCGGCTGTTGAATAGGCGCATTGTTGTCTTTACAAAGCGAGTCGTCGCAGTGGGTGGGGAAGAGTTCCAAGGCCACCCCCGCAGCTGCAGCGGGCTTGGGAAAATTTTGCAGGACGGTAGCCCTGCAGGCCGATCGTAGCAGGATGCGGCACTCGGTAGGTGGCATGTGTATGTATCTCAATTCAATGAATCTCTTTCACGCTGGCTTGCAGCACAGCATGGGCCACTCGGTCATTGCTGCTCCTTAATGAACATCCTTGATACAACCTTCGGTCACAGGGTATGTGCCAGTAGGCCTCTGCCGCTTTTCAATGACCATCTGGGATGCCAACTGCGGTAACTATATAACTCTCACTGGGAACGTGCCGATGTATAATGACAAACAATATCCTTTTAATTTAGCTGATGCGCGGCCGAACCGAACCCGTTCCGAACGCTGGCTTTACGGCGGCGTCGACAGACGGCACAGCGCCTGCAGTGGGATGCAGCGTGCAATAGCAGCAGTGCAGCGGGAGGGGGTCGCGTTTGTATTTCGACCAACAGATTGCGCGATGGGCCATTCGGACCGTCAGAATAGACAATTAGGAAACCTTCGAAGTTTATTCCGCGCTGGTGAGAATAAAACCCACCTCACACGAGCTCCTCAAAGGAAAGCAGCCCGCCGCTTTTGCAAGCTGCGAAAAAAATGCAGTGCAAAAAATGTCCCGCTTTCTCAATGAGTGCCAAGCAGGTCAGCCCTTCAGCGGGCTTGCGCCGTGGCTGTACTAGGTATGGACCGATCCTTAATGAAGCGCATCTCACCAACTTGTGTCACCGAGTGACCACCACTGTTTGTGCGGCCAGAGAGCCAAAAATTTTCGGCGTTCGCACGCACCGGCGCGCCACATGCATATCGTCCCAAAGGAAACGCGCGGACTTCTCGGCAGTGCCACTACACGGCGCAGCGTGTCCAGAAAGAAAGCGCGAGAGAGGAGTGTGGCTACCGAATGATGCGTTCCTCGCCGCATGCACCAGCGCGCCATGAACTTCGGAAGCCTGGTTCCTGCTTCGCCACTATATGGCGTGGACATGGGAAGCCCGAGAAAGGCGTCCCACTTCAGGACACGCTTCAGGGCACGCTTCATACACAAGGCGTTTCGTCGGTTTCAAAACGTCGTGTCTCTATATTACTTCAACGCTAAGCGCATTACCACCGACAGTCATCGTGGGGTGGGTTATGCCAAGTTTTTTTTTCTTCTTCCTGAAGTAGCAAGATACAATCACGCTGACGTACTAGAGAGTAAACATGACATGCAGGTGTGTATTCTTTGTCCAATATATTCTCAAGGACACGATCATTAGGGTGCTTATACAGAAAGCCTTCTATAGAAGTTTATGTGCAGTGACTCACTACGTACTTTCAGAGAAAAAAAATGTAGTTTCATTGCTAAATAGCGGCATCCGTGCGACCAGAAAGGTGTGATCGCCACGCATTTCCGCAATTTGGCACGCAAAAGGTGAGGGCGCACGAACATTACTGCTACTGAGGCGAAGATTTATGTTAACTGGTTCTAAAATAAGCAACGTGCCTGATGCCTGTTTAGAAATCCCCACTCGGCATCTGCAAGACCGCTTTTTTTGCCGCGCTTCTTTTCTTCACGAACTTCCAACTCTGTTAAACGCCAGAAAACAAGACGCCCAACGGCGCCCGATTCACGGCGGTCGCACTCCCGTCACCCCGACTCGATCTCTTTATCTCGTGCCACCACCGCGGTCACTTGAGGAACCAGTTTGCCGCGAAATGAACGAATCAAATGAGGATCAGCTTTCGACTGGTGTGCGAGTTGCGCTTCCCGCCTTCCGTGGCGATATATAGGAAGCCGTCCGATCTACCCAGCGCTGGTTTCGAACGCTGCGACCGTCACGCCGTCATGCAATCTTGGGCGCTTGCCCTGTGCCTCGCCGTCGCCGCGTCGGCTGAGTCTACGGAAGCCGGTGAGTTCGTGCAATTACGAGCTTCTACAATATATATATATATATATATATATATATATATATATATATATATATATATATATATAGAGAGAGAGAGAGAGAGAGAGAGAAAGTACAATATTGCGCTCCACTTTGAAAGGATCATTTCTGATAACTGTTTTGTTACATGAAATATTTAGCAGAAAAAAATTCTTCTATTACAACTACTAGTATTTTTTATGCGCAGAAAACGCCAAGACACGATTTGACCATTTGCACGCCTCATGGTAAATTTATGTGTGCAGTTGGAAGCTAGAACACCAAATTCCTCCAGTAAAATAAAAATTCAATGTAAACTATCACTGATGCAATCAGGAATTTTCCCCATTCAACTGCGCACCACACCCCAAGTTGTGAAAGCATCTGCAGAATTTCAGGCCCCCGCGGATGAACTTAGGAGGAAGCTTTAGCTGGGGCGCAATTCCGATGTCGCTTATTCCAATACGTGTAAAAGGCAGAAACGCTTTCCTGAGGTAACCACTCCGCTGATTTTCATGAAATGTGTTGCATTCCAGAGAGAAAGTTAAAATCTAGCGACTGTTGGAAGCGTAATTCTGATTTAGTATATCTTTAAAAAGAAAGGAAATTTCAAAATTTGTATGTTTGACACAAGAATAGAAGCATGAAGCTTGCAAATTCGTTCCTCTGCACGAGGATCAGATACCGCAGTTCTGAATCCCATCCGTAAGAACATTCAAAGCGGAGAAACTTGGTATACCAATTTATATCCTACCTGAATATGTTACACTGTCCACATGGGGTTTTCGAAAAGTGCTACTTACATATTAGTCATGAATTCGAGAGCCTTGCGTAATAGATGAAATTGGCTTTCTTTTTATGCACCATTGGAAGCTATTCTGAGAATAGCGACATAGTTTTTCTTTTGTGAGTTACAGAGTTGTAAACTTCATAGTTTTGTTTTCTAAAAGTTGGTGATTTCCAACCATGTTTATTTAAAAATTAATGGCCAATATAAGACATCGCAACCAAGTGTCAGCTTTCTCTTTTAAATGCAACAATTCTCGTCAAATTCGGAGCAGCGGTTGCCGAGAAAAGCGACTTCTCATATTCAATGTATTTAGATTGAAGCCCCCGAACTGACGTTCCCTCTTCCTCGGGCATCTGCCTGAGTGAACCCGGATTCATTATGTGGCTAGTCCCCTCGAAAAACAGCTTTGCCTAAATTCGTTTTCCAGGCTACATAACAAGGGATACTGCCAGAAAAGTAGGCACTGTTTCAAGATCCGGCTTTCTTTTGTTAAAAATTGTGGGGGCACCTTAGCACTTCTTATGAGTGGTGAATGGGGAAGCGTGAGTGTCCAATGGCACTCCACTGAGCGGTCTTTCAAGCTATGACCACCTCGTGGCCACCTAGTGCGTTCAGACGCTTGGCCGATGGTTTAACCGAATAAGATACTGGGCTTCTGAACTAGAGGTCGTAGATTTGAAACTGACTACCGCCAATGTTCCTTTAGAAGTTGTGTTTTTTACACATTATATTTATTTAGCGCAATCACTGAGGCCCAGTTAAAACACATGCGAGAGCTTGCGCGGAGAAGGAACACGCGAATAACAAAGGCTACCCAAAGTGAGAGAGAGGGTCACGTGGCTTCACGCCGACGCCCTCTCCCTTCACGCAACACCTGGCGCTCGCGCAGCAGCAGGCGTTAATCTTTTTCCCGCACCTGCTACGTTGTCCAGTCGCCGCTCTTGACGTGGCGTCGGAGCCAGCGGGAATTTATGCGCTGTTTGGCAACTGCGTGCAGACGACAGACGCCGGCTTCCTCGCTCGGTGGTCCATTTGACGCTCTCGCATCAACAAAGCTGCTCTACAATAATATATTGGACCACGTAAAAAGCCTCGTTTCAGAGAGCGTGGAAACAAAGGAACACCGGTGCAGAACTTCACGTTTGAAATGCGCGTGGATGCGTAATGGAAAGCTCCACCAAAAATATACGTTTCTGATATCGAAACTGGTAAACAAAAAACTGCTATTGCTGCTCAACGAGAATTGCGCAGAACCAGAAACATCTACAAAGAACGCGGTGCCTCGGTAGAAGCTCGACGATTGGGTGACTGGCTACAGCGCGCTTGAAATGTTTGAGGGAATGCGCTCAGATAGCGCTATAACCGCTAACTGCCAAATGCAGAGGCCATCTGCTTAAGCGCTACATACAGGTTGTTAAGAAGAAAATTTGGCAGTTAGCAGCTGGGCTGCTTTCAAAAGGTTCCTTCGATATTCTTCACCATCCTACCCACGTACAGTGCAGGGTAAAGGGCTGAATAAAGTTTCTTTGTACTTGGCCATTTCCTTTCTCGCAATTAGGCGATTCCGTGGTCCGTACATGGCGACCCGTGGCAGTAGCGTAGTGGCTGTGAAATTTTTAAGATGCGCACGCGGTTGCCGGTTTGATTCAAAGCCGCACAATCCTCATTTCTATAAGGATGCAATGCGGAAACGACCATGTATTCCGCGTTAGGTGTATGTTAAATAACCACAGGCGGTGCAAATAATTTCGGAGCTCCCCAATACGGCGTGTTTCATAACCCACTGTGCCCTTCCGAGACGTTAGAGCCTATAATTTTGTGTGTACATCACACTGACACATCAGGTCGTTTATTACAATTTGTTACGACTCGACACAGAAGTTATATTTAAGGGCCGTTTATAGTTCGACGTAATCGGCGCGCGGGCGAGCGTCGTTCGCGGTCAGTCACGCTACGTCGGTTGCGCTGCGCCAGCCGAGATGCCATCCCCTTTATACTTCAACGCGCGCGCCGTCGGCTGCTATCTTTGGAGCATGCGCAGAACGTTCGCCAAGTCGCGCGCCGTCCGCAACAGCCGTCTGCGGAGTTGTGTTGGCGCCTTTGTCTTCGCGCGCAATGCATTGTGGGTCGACGCGGTCGGCGGCGCCGGCGCGCGAATGGAGCAGGAGCCAAATTTGCGCCGAGCACGTCGGGGCGCGCTGGCAGCCGCCGGTTACGTCGGCGCTGCAGTGCGTCGGACTATAGAAGGAGTTGTTAGAGAGTTTTAGCTCAGCGGGTTTACGTTTCGCTCCGCTCGCGGTCTCCACCGTTGCGCCAGCGGAGCGGCTTGCGAAAAAAGAATTTTAGCCCGGCGGATCGCTCACCCGCTCGAGCGGAGAGAGCGGGGCGCTCTGCTTCCCCACCTAGTGGTCCGAATAGGAGTTACTGAGAAATGAATTTTAATTACGCTTGCTTTTATAATGCAAGAAATGTTGAATACAGATATATTACATGTTCTCAGTACATTATTTGTTAATAATATACTGCGTACTAATGTACAGGTCAGCGCCGCAGTCGCCGTCGTCGATGCAGAACTGCCGGCGTTCATGTTCGCGGCTGCCATCTTGCATTTCCCATACACGCCCGCGCGCGCTTACGCACGCTCGCGCGCTGCGTATACCCTCCGCTGGGGAGTGCTCTCCAGCGGGCGTAAACGCTGCTCCGTAAAACCGCTGGCCGCCTCAGCGTTGTGCGCATGCGCAGTCGTGTCCCCGCTCGCCCGCTCCGCTCCGCTGGCCGTAAACCCGCTGGGCTAAAACTCTCTGTTTTCGCCAACGTAATGTAGCGTGCGCGAGCGAGCGCGCGCGCGCGCGTTACGTCGGACTATATTTACGCCTTAAAGAAAGCTTACAGCGACAAAGCGCTTTCGACGAGCATATATTCAGCAATTTTTGCAGCAATGCTAAAGAAAACGTTTTCTTTCGGTTTCTTATGCAAAACCCTTATGTAAGAGAAGTAAGAATGACATCTATTAATATGCGGAGTTTTGCTTTGCCCAAACAAACAATGCTGCATAGAAGACTTTGAGACAGTCGAAAAGAAAATATCTGGTGAATAATAACATCAGTACAACTGGCCAGTGTCAGCATTCACTTTAATGCTCGGGATATCTTGCAATGGAGTTGCAGTACCTCCGCCCCACGATATGATGCCTCAATTTTCAACTGCCTTTGATATGGTCGTTTGCTTCTGATAGCCTGACACAAAGAACTACTGAGACGTACGTATAGGACTTTTTCTTATAATTTAATGCAATTATAAAACAGGCACACAAGAAGCCAGGCAAATAGCTTTATAACGTTGTTCTTTTACACTTCGCATAAATAATGGAAAAATCATATTTCTAAGTTGTAATGAAATGTAAAATCTAAATTTTACGAAATGAGAGTGATGTAGATAAGTTTCACTTCCATGACTTACAGTTAGGTACTAAAGTGCGCAACTCCTTCAAAGGCCTTGAAAATCAGAGCATTTTTGATGTGTTCCATGGACAAACAGCAACATGTTTGCACAGCACAGGCACACTTATCAGGAGGTTGCGAAAGAAATGCCTCTTAACTATGCTATCTGCTTTGAAAAACAAAGGTTACAATGTTATGTAATATTCTATATATTCGGGCTCTTCAGGCACAGTCAATGGAGCGGAAAAACCCACTTGCCTTCCTTTAGGTATCATACATATCCCACGTTGTGCACAGCTTTTCGCTACGATGTCAATCCCATTTATGGAGACAGGTAGTGACAGCCCATTTGTGAATTTGTATTTTCGATAGATACGGATTCGATTAGCAAGTGCAGCTAATTAAATTAATTCTGTCCTTTATGACAAAGCAAGGGAAAATTGACTTGGTAGCTTCAATACAAAGATTTTGCAATCAGGTCACATGAATGACTCTGTACTAGGTTATGAACACACTTTAAGCTTTCCTGCCAAGAAGTTCTTGTTAACATGTATGCATCATCCTCCAGCATAAAGCGCTGAAACAAAAACTGGCGTTTCTAGATAGAAGTTCGATGTGTTCTTAATAGCACACTTGTACAGAGCCAGTCGCTACCTCAGCCAGAAACTCGTTTTTCATCATAACAGAATGCAATAAATTAAACTGGAATTTCAGACTACACAGTAAATGAGAGAAGACGCCTCAAAGCACCGCACTTAAGCATTTCGGGAACCTATAAAGTCATCGACTACCGTTTCTACATTTTCTAATGTCGACAAGACAGTCTGGATATGCTCCTAAGACACTTCGGTGTCGGCCTGGTACAGCATCAGGGCTCAAACCAGAGAGCTTGTTTTGCCTCATCATGGACTTGTGTCATCAGGGGTGCTCTAACGTAAAACTATTCCAAGCGTTTCTTATCAAACATTTCATTATCAAAGCGGGTTGATAAACCATGATAACTCTATTTGCCACCTTTTTCATAGCCTGTCTATGCTTAATGTCCTTCGAAGCTTTCTTTTCGGGTATGATACTAGTTCCAATGATCGGATAGGTATGGCATTGCGTTTGCACGTCTTTTGTTTCATTCCCTTTCACGACGACATCATTCTAGATAAGGCCGAATACATTTATTATGCTGGAGTTTCAGGTTTGCTAATAGTTTCCGTTTCTGTACTCTCTGCACAGTTTCTCTATTTAGCTGTAACGTGTGCCGAGCATCCCTCGTACATTAAAAATGTGGGAGATGGCTAAATCGTTGTGCACAGCTTTTCGCTACGATGTCAATGCCATTTATTGAGACAGGTAGTGACAGCCCATTTGTGAATTTGTATTTTCGATAGATAGGGGAACAGCTAGTCCTCTTTGCTATATTCATTAAAATGCTTTCTCACTCTTTCTGCGCTTCGTCTTCGCTACGTCAACTTGTTCACCATCGTCACTGAGGTACAGTTAGCTCTAGAGGCACATAACCCATTAAATAAGCAGTAGTGGATCGCACTGCCTACAACGTAATGAGGTAATTCGTAGAGGTGCACTCAGTTACTAGTGTGGCAATTAAGAGAGAGAGAGAGAATGGAAGAAGGAAAGGCAGGGAGGTTAACCAGACTGAGTCCAGTTTGCTACCCTACACGTGGGGAGGGGAATGGGGAGTGAAAGAGAGAGCACTTGGGTGTAGGATGTCTATAGTCGGGCACTCAAGTCTGTTGCCTTCAGGTAGTGAAAAAGCGCTCGAACTGCTTGCTGGGCTAATGAACTGTGAGGCCAGGCGACCAAAATCTTCGCTTTCGTAAATGGCCTGTCATCCAGTCTATTCAAGCCACACTGGAGAGTCTCACGTTGATTATCGAAGCGAGAGAAGTGGCACAGAAGATGACTGACGGTCTCTTCACACTTGCACTTAGCGCACATTGGTGAATCCGCCATTCCAATACGATAGCTGTAGGAGTTGGTGAATGCTACTCCTACCCACAGCCGACACAGCAGTGTTGCGTCACGCCGTGGAAGGTTCACTGGTAATTTAAGTTTCAGTGATGGGTCGAGGCTGTATAAACGACATTTAGAGTTCCGTGGTGTATGCCAGTAACTTGACGTGATGGTACGACCGAGACTGCGAAGCTCTCTTGCAGCGTCGACTCTCGATAAAGGTATAAGGAGTGTCGGTGAGCCATCCTGGGCACGTCGGGCAGCGTCAGCGTCAACGATGCCACAGTGTCCCGGCAGCCATTGAAATATGATATCATATCCTCGTTCAGAAGCGCAATGGCAGGTTTCGTTGATTTGTGACACCAGCTATTCATAATTGCCATGTTGTAAACTTCGCAAGCTCTGGAAGGCTGCTTTCGAATCACAAGATATTGCCCATTTGCTGGGCTGTTCTTTTTCAATGTATTCGACAGCAGCGCGAAGAGCGGCCAGTTCGGAACCTGTAGATGTCGTTACGTGTGAAGTCTTAAACTTGATGACGACCGATTGAGATGGCAGCACAACGGCGCCCGTAGATTTTTCCGACACGGAACCATCCGTGTAAACATGGATTCGGTTAGCGTATGCACCACGCAAAAGTTACAATGTGATCTGCTTGAGAGCCGCGATGGTCAGGCTAGCTTTCTTCACTATTCCTGGAACAGCAAGGTACACAGGAGGCTTTTTCAAGCTCAAACAAACTCGAGAGGCAGGGAGGTGCACACCGGTGATGATAACACCAAATCTCGCTAGCCTAGTTGGAACAACTGTGACTGACGCGATGGGCAGAAAAATTCTGAAATTATTTCCTTCCTAATCACCTGCTCCTTTAATTACCTTCCTGGCTCAGGGCATTGTATACGCAGTACCTTTAGATTGCTTTAAGATTGTGCGCATACCTACAACATACTATTCTGACACGCTGTCTTCTTTTGTGCTGCTCTTACTGCCAAAGTGAAACTGTATTTCTGATTTATTATAGCTAGATTTAGGCGTTCTAGTTCGCCCAAATTTTGATAACGACGTAACGGCCTGACTGCGAAGAAATTTGCGGTACCTTTCTAGCAACCATCGGCAGAACCCATCGCATGATGAACATAGACGTTAATGCGTTTAGCAAGCATGAAATGTAGCGATACAATGTATTGCCACCGCCCAAAGGCGTCCTTTATTCCTAGAGTAGAAAGCTTTCGAGTGGACGAAGTTCTAACGGAAGGAGGGATGAGGATGGGGGTGGCTGGCAGCGGTCGAACCTGCCAGAGCCAGGAGCCGCCTGTCGGTGCGTGTTAACAAAGTTGAACAAACTTTTTTGTCATACCTTGTTGCAGTTTACAAAAAAAATATTCAACATAGCTGCCTCACAAACATGGTTACCAGTGCGGTTGAAGGTACTGTTAACAGTGAGCCCTTGCAACCGAACTAGAACGGCCACAAAAACGAAACTGCCTTCGTGTTTACGTCAGTGCAACAGAGCGCAAAACAGAAGGATGCCCAAGCGAGCTGTCTAGCATTATAAAGAGCAAATGTTTTCCATTTATTGTGTTCTAGTAAAAAAAAGCACAAGTCGGTACATTTTGCTATACCGACTGGGTCAATTCGCGTAACAGGACGTTTGTCAGAATGCGGCACTGTCCCGCTAAATTCGGGATGGTTGGCAACGCTATGCATGAGGCTTGTACGCTTCTATTGTGATAGACTACGCCAACTAGCGGCACCGCGATGACGTATGTGTGGTGCCATTAAGATGCGTAGGGCGCCGGTGCGACAGAATGCTCAGAAATGGGTCATATGCGGCGTGTAGTGCCGCCGGGCTCCTCTTTCGCGCTTAGGTGATGATAATTATGATTAATTACTGGCCTCCCATTCAAAACGGGATGGTTGCAAACTGTTACCCAGCCTTCTTGATGTAATTGGGCATTAACTACAGACAAAAGCGCCTTGCATTTCGGCTATTTGTTCTTCTACGTTTATACCATTTCTTACTGTGGCTTTTCTCTCTCCATCTGTATCTACGTTGCACTGTTAACTATGCCTGTAACGTATCCTGTCCTGTTAACCACTCCCCTGCTGACAAATTACAGCTTTTCTTCTAGATGCGATAATCAAGGCACATTTTTTTCGTTGGTTCTGTCTTTTTTCCTTTTTTCCAATAAACAGCGATGCGTGCCCTGATAACAGTTACCAGAGTTTCTTTTTCTTGTTTCACGCGACAGAGGCTCATTGAAGAGTGGCGCACGCCCAGTGTTCGTGTCGCAATTCGCTGAAGCATGTGGCCGCTGTGCTGAGCTACCAAAGAAGTGCAGGTTGGACTCCGCCCGCCTGAAATGTTTCTCTCGGCGGGCCTCTTTTTTAATTTAATACCGCTGAAAACCGTGGAGACATTAATGCATACCGAAAAGTGCATGAAGAGATGCAGAACGCTAATCGCATTATAACCAGTGATCCTTTACATTCATCAAGAAGAAATTGTAGGGATATATAGCGCGAGAAAAAAAGAACAAATCCAGCAGTGATTTCATATTAGTGAATACTTTTGCACTCGCTTATTAACGCGCTGGCTTTCTTTGAAGTTGATTCCACAATCCATTTCGGGGGAAGTAGGATATCAAAAGGCAGAGTGTGCGCAGCGTGGAGAGACTGCCAAAAAACAAGACCACCCCGATCATTATTTCTCTGGCATACAGTAACCCTTGCATGTGCGGGAAATCTTTGGCAAATGTCATAGAAACCCCCCTATATCAACGTCAAGCGGGGACCGATTTTCCTTATCAAGTATACCATCATCACTTTATGCCCTGGCAGAAAAAAGTATTTGCCATTGACATTAGTCGGCGATGACTTGCGTCTGCCAACAGTATTCGTGCACTTTATTATCGAAGTCTAGTACAAGTTTTTGTCAAGCCTGCAACGTCGGAATCTAACTAACGTTTACACCGCCATGTTCTCGTTTCTTTGCGTAGATCTATAAATCATTCTCGCCGCGCTCCCGTGGACGCTGCCATATTTTGTCGGGTGCGGACGCGTTCGGCTTGCCTCAGCCCGGCTCCGCTGCCTCTGTTACTACACCACTGCACGACGCGGGTGCAGCTCAGGAAGCCGCTGTATCAGCGTTTCGAGCCTAAAGTTACTACCTGAATTGCACAAAACTTTGGCGAAAGCTTCAAAAGACATGTAGGTCTGCGACGTGCGTGCGAGCACGGAATGGCCGGCGGAACACTTTCGGGAAACCAAACGGGCTGGCGTGTTTTACTTGCGTGCCATTCTTACACTGTCATTGGTTAAGTGTTTCTTTTTTATTGACTGATAACCGCTGGAAGCCACTGGTTTTAATATTTTGGTTCAGGAATTTTTCGGTGCGATGTCATTACGTTATTTTGTACGTAATCACTGGTGAACGTGTTGTTGCGCTAGACTTGTTTCTGCCGTGCCCCGAGGAGCGTGAAACACGCTTTGAAGTTTCCCGGTAGCTTGCAGAAAAGGCGTAATATTGTTCATCACTCATTTTCGTTACGGGACTTAACGAAGCCGCAGGCTTCGTCAACTGCTGGAATATTTCGCTTTGAATATTCTCACGTAGCATCTGTAATCAACCAACTGATAGGCATACTCTCTAATAAGCGCCCTCATATCTCGTATACTCTCTAACAGCTGCCTTTAAGTGCCCTCATACACCTCAATATAAATATTAGGACTACGAATTGGATCATTAACTTTTAACTAAGCCGTACCAATTTGTAAGAACTAATAAATTATCTTCTCCGTAATCACTAGAAAAGTTTGGTATCCCGCAGGGTTTTGTCTTGGGATCGATTTTATTCCTGCTATACGTCAACGACATCAACAGTAATATTACATCTACACGTAGACTATTTACAGACGATTGCGTAATTTATAGACAAGTAATGAACCTTTCCGACTGTAACACTTTGCATTCTGACCTCGCGAAAATAACATACTAGTGTAAACATTGGCACATGGAAATAGACAGAGCGCAAAGTTTAATGATGCGAAATGCAGAGACGTCGGACTGAGGTATGTTCCTCTAGCCAGCTATTCTGCTTGGGAAAGCGGAAGAGGGAAAGAAAGAGAGAAGCAAGATGAGCACAATGGGCGACGATGACGGCCGAAGGCGGATGTAAAACATACAACAAGCAGACAGGTCTACTCAGAGCCTGCAGTCCCATTTCCGTACAATGTAGAAAAGTCAAGTAAGGCCTGAATGGCCTGAAAACTCGCTTTGACGTCTAGAAAAGGGCCTATCTAACGTCCCTCGACAGCGGTGGGCTGTCGAGGCGCTTGAGGTCATTGCTCAACTTTTGTCGCTCTTCCACGTACTGAGGGCAATGACACAGCACGTGACCTACTATCGCATCCACATTGCACAGCTCACAGTTTGCGGACTCGGTGCGTCACATGAGGCGCCCGTAGCCGCGCGTGAACGCGGCCCCCAGCCTACGTCTGTGCAGAAGACTGGCGCAGCTGCGCTGAAGCCATATCTTTTGGCATATATACCGAGGAGCCATATCTTTTGGCATAGATTTAAGTGTTAGATATCCGAGGCCCACGGTAGGTATCCGTGCTTTAACAAAGGATACCGGAAATAGCGAGACATAGCCGTATTTTCGTCATGACCCATGGAACATAGGCGGAAGGTCAGCGTGGTGGATTCTTGGCATTTAATGGCCCTCGCAAGAACGGTGTCCAGCCGTATGTCGGCAAGCATCAAAAAGGGGTGACTTCAGTGATGGCAAAGCAGCCAGAGCAATGCTCGGAGAAGTACGCGTCGTGTAAAAACAGGTACAGGGGTGACGCGAGCTTCATAAATTGCACCATAAGTTGAGGGGCAACGTGGAACCCCTAGACATGTTCTCAGCATCTGTGCCAGGACAATATAGAAAGAAAGATGTGATGGACTTGCCTGCTGAAGGCTTCGCGTTAGATGCAAAGACACCAACAATGGAGGGGCTGTATTTGCGGTGACCTTCCTCGTTCATGTCGAAATACCTGTTTGCCGCGTAAAAGTTCTTCACTTCACTTTATTACCTTAAAAACCCTATTAGAGGGGTATTACCATAAGGGGTTTTTAATAAAATAAACATTAGAAACAGGCGTTCATTTTGAGATATGGGTGACAACAGCTTCACTAAAGGCAAATGGGTTTGTGATGGCTGCGATTGCGTGCGGAAGGCCGCTCCAGTCCCTTGATGCTCGAATAAAAAATGATCCTTGAAAAGTGGTGGTCCGGGCACGTGCGCGTGCAACTTGAAGCGGATGACCGGTGCGATGAGATATGTATGAAGGGGGCGTGATGTACGGTGGGTGATTTAGGGAGCTAAAAAATATGAGCGGAAGAGAGAGAGGGTGGCAACCTGTCGACGGAAAGAAAGCGTTTCCAAGCCAGATTGCGCTTTCATCGATGAAATGCTGATATCGTATGAACATGAAGATTGAATGAACCTAGTAGCACGATTTTGCACAGCCTCAAGTGCATTTATGATATAAATCTGATGCGGATTCCAGATGGGAGATGCATATTCAAGTTTCGATCTTACAAATGATATATAGGCCAACGCTTTTACTTGTTGTGGGGTATGACGCAGATGTCGCCTAAGAAATCCCAGTGATCTATTAGCAGCTGAGTTGCTGTCAGTAGCGTGCAAGCGCCAGGACAGATCACAAGATAGGATGACACCGAGGTATTTGAATGATTGGACTGATTCTATTGGAACATCCGCAATGGAATAGGTAAATGTGAGGGGGTTACGGCTGCGAGTGAAAGACACGAGTTTACATTTGTTAGGATTTAGGTTCATTAGCCAGCGATTACACCATTCTTGTACATTATTGAGATCGTTCTGGATGTGTGTGTGGTCAGATGTATTAGTAACTTTGCGGTAGATTACACAATCCTCTGCAAACATGCGAATATGTTACATAATATAGGCGTTGGTAGATCGTTAATGTAAATTAATAAAGGAAGTGGTCCCTAGACGGATCCCTGGGGGACGCCTGATGTTACGGGGAGTCTGCTAGAATAATGGTTATTGACACAAACAAACTGAGAGCGGTTAGTCAAGAACGCTTCTATCCATTTTAGTACGTCGGGGTGTAAATTTAACTGAGACAATTTTAGCAGCAAACGTTTATGAGGAATTGTGTCAAATGCTTTTGCAAAATCCAGGAATATGGCGTCAGTCTGAAGTTTACTGTCAAGGTTAACATGCAGGTCGTGAAGGAAAATTGCCAGCTGTGTTTCGCAAGAGTAACCTTTTCGAAATCCGTGCTGACAAGGGTGAAAAAAACAGATTGAGTCTAAGAAGTTCATGATATGCGAGTATATGACGTGTTCCATGATTTTGCAGGGGACACTAGTTAATGATATAGGACGATAATTTAATGGGGTGTCTCTGTTGCCTGATTTGAAGACTGGAACGACCTTGTCCACTTTCCAGTCGGATGGTAAGATGCCTGTAGAGAGTGACTGCGAAAACAACAAAGTCAGGTACGCAGCAGATACATGGTTAATATTTTTTAAGAGTTTGGAATTAATATCATCTACACCTGCTGACGATGAAAGCTTGATGTTATCAATAATCGAAGTGATTCCGTCTGCCGAGAATATAATTGGTGACATACGCGCAGTTATGTTAGTAGATGTGGAAAGATCTGGAGTTGAAGTTTCGTTAGTAAATACAGAGAAAAAGGCTGCGTTAAAAATGTCAGCACACTCGCTGTCGCTGACCACTTCTCCATGTGCATTTAACACGCTGACCATGCGCGCCTCCTGAGGGTTTATTATTTGCCAAAATTGACGAGGACTGTTCGTAGACATTTTAGGCAGTTCATCGTGAAAAAAGGAGAATTTAGCTTTCCGTATAGGCCTCAGATAATCGTCCTCGGCCACAAAATATTTCTCCCAAGCAGAGGGGTGTCCGTTTAGTTTGGCTGAGCGGAAGAGACGTTTCTTTTTCTTTTCAAGTCGCTTAAGCGTTTTAGTGAACCATGGCTTGTTACAATTTCCGCGGAACGTTATTCTCGGTATAAACTTATCAACGAGATCACCTAGTTTGTTTTTAAATATTGACCAGTTTTCATTAATAGAGCGCGTAGAACATAACCTCATGAACGTAGGAAGAAATGTGCTCAGATCACTATTAATTGCATCATAATTACCTTTATTGTACAGGCAGATTTTTTGCTGACTAAATGGCGTTTTACGGGTTGAAACAAAAATGTGGCGTGAATTACTTTATGGTCGCTGACTTCAGGTAGATATGCTATTGATGATAAGCTTTCCGGATTACTGGTTAGGATGAGATCTAAGATGCTAGAAGTGCTCACTGCAACGCGTGTAGGTTCTGATACAAGTTGGGTTAAACTGAAATTAAGGCAGAAATCCACAAAATCTCTCGCAGGCTCACTGCCCATAGTTATGGGGACGTCATTGCTCCAGTCTATTTGAGGAAAGTTAAAATCACCAAAAAGCAGGACTTCTGCTTGCGGGTGTTGATTACTAAGGTCACTCAAATTGTTATTAAGTTTAAATGCGAAATCTGGAATATTATTCGGAGGCCTGTAGCAAACACCTAGAATGATAGTATGGGGGGAAGCATGAATAATTAGCCATAATACTTCAAGATCAGAAGTGATGTTTTTGGCTACGGAGCACGATAACTGCTGGTGTACAGTAATCAGTACACCGCCCACCCCCCCCGCATGCCTTTGCGATCCTTTCGGTGTACATGAAATTCCGGTAGGTCGTCTAGTACTTCTGTATCTGTTATATCTTCTGTTAGCCAGGTTTCGGTTATCACCATTATATTACTGTTGGATGATAAAACAAGGTTGGGAAAAGCGTCACATTTGGGAAGGAAACTGCGTGCGTTGGCAAAGATTACAGACAATTATATGTTAGATTTGGGTTTGACAGTGTAGCAGAAATTTTTACGACGGGCAAATTGCTATATTATTTCTTTGACAGACTGCGTTTGCTCGTCGTAGACGTAGCGCTTATGGCCCATATGCAGTGTTTTGAATCGCAATGAAAAAGGTAATGATTTGCTTTTCGCGAAAGTTATGAGGTGCCTGCGAGCGTTTTGTACGGAACGAGTGAAATCCTCTCCAACGCTGAAGCTGGTTCCTTTGAACTTGCGGCCGTTAGAAAGAATCAATTCTTTTGTTTTATGGAAGGTGAATTTTGCTATGACAGGACGGTGGCGGTTAGTACCTGTGCGATGACCGGAAGATGTGCGCGCTCAATTTCCTTCAGCTCGATACTAATATTCAGATGATCGTGGCAGTGCTTGATGATAAGTTGCTCGGTCTGGGCAAACGCCTCTGATCCAGTTGATTCAGGGAGGCCATAAAAAATAAGATTATTGCGTCGTGACTGGTTCTCGGCGTCATCAATACGCGTTTCAAGCCTGTGTACCACGGTGGCCACTTGAGCGGTAGACGTTTTGACGGTTTCAAAGTCAGAGCGCAGGAACAAGATTTTGATAATGCCCCTCTAGATCAGTCATGCGTTTGCCCATATCAGCAATAGCTTTGTCCGTCGACAATAAATGAACTTTCAGGTCTTGAACCTGACCGATTAATTGCGACTGTCCAGCAGACAAGTTCTTCAATTCAACTAGTAAAGCGTTGGAGTCCGGCCCCTGGTTGCTTTCGATATCGCCCGACATCATCAACAAGGCACGAATTACATGAGAGCACTCAAGAGTGACAAGAAGGCAGCAGTGCGGGCTCGGCAGCTGAAGCAGGAAATAATTGCTAGACTTCTTACAAAAAAGACTAAGCTTTACCAACCTGCATGACAAGAGTGAATGGTTTAGCGATCTGCGTCTGTGCACAGCCGCCGAGCCCACAAGGCGCCACCGGTAGTGCCTGCTCTTTTGTAGTTGACCGTAAGGTTGATGTCGATGACGACAGGTTCGTCCATGCTGCATAGAGCACCACCATCTTCAGTAGCGGTGTCATCAAAAACGCAGATCCGCCGCTCCCGACGAAATCCAGGGGCTTGAAGGGCGGTGCAGTTGAAAAACCAGGGGCGCACATCAGGGAGGGGTGACAGGCAATCCTGTCAGTTTCACTTGACGAAGCACGATATTGCAGCGGGGCTGCCAGGGAAGCCGTCACTAGGGCTGGAAGCAACAGGCGCACGAATGCGCGCTGAAACACCTGCATGACAAGAGTGAATGGTTTAGCGATCTGCGTCTGTGCACAGCCACCGAGCCCACCAATTGCCCCCCACCACTATTGTCCCCGCTTAAATATTCCAACCTGCACAAAACCACTTACTGAAGTGAGCAATCCGACTGCAAAATTTAATGAAGACAATAAAATCGAAAAGAGTGAGCGTGTTGCCCAGTCTCTCTATCCGCCTAAATTTGGGCTCAGCTTTGCCTACTTCAACTATAGACTAAGCTGTCCAACCATGTAATCAGTTCAATATGCCTTGTAATTTCGGTTGAGCTTGTCTGCTATGACGAGCAACCAGTGCATACTTGGTTGCTGCTTAGTCCCTAATCGAAAGTGTAGACTGAGTTTAGGAATAAGTAGAAATTAGTTTTAAGGAGCGAGAGAGAGGTAGAGGGGGGCGGGGGGAGGCTGCTCATGTTCAAGTATGACTAAAAGAGTGCACAGCTGTAACATCTTCTAATACATTTAAGGGTGAAAATGTACGTTCGAAGTTAGATAGTATTTCTTCACAGCGGAGAGCCTTACATATTGACCTATACGTATATTTATTATGATGGAAAATCCGAAGCACGGGCTTTCAACTCAACTTTAAAAAACACTATTCATTTACACTTTATTTCAATTTTATTCAGATGGCGTATCCTGCAACGAAACCGTGACGCAGCAGCTGAAAGAGATTAACCAACGAATTGGATCGCTTCTCCCGGACCCGTGGCTTCTGCCGGCCCAGTCCGGTGGGGGACGCAAGGGCAAGGGTTCTCTCCTTGGCTGGGGCTTGGTGTCTGGGCTATCCTGGACACGGGCGCAACTCCCACTCGACAGTTGCGAGTCCCGGCTGCTCCTAAAAGTTCCTCTACAGGGCTTGGCTCGGTTGGCACTGCCATTCGCTTCGACACCACTGTATTTCCAGGGCGCGGCTACGGCTACAGCAAACGTGAGCATTGCGATGCGCGAGTTGCCTTAGTGCTAAAGCACTAAACCTACGGAAAAGAGGATTGCAGAAGGTTGCTGCACCGAAGCCGTTATGCCACCGTGTATACCGTGGGAGTGGTTAGCATATTGGCGTTCGGAATTACTTCGTTTTCTTATTTGTTTCCATGGCTTCTCTAAATAATTACATCGTCGCTATATTACACGGTACCCTAATCGAGCCATGATGCCATGCAGAGATACAATTATCGCTGCTAATTGTAGCAGCGAACCACTCCTTCGGTGCATATAAATAACTTGTGTGATAAGATGTTTCTGCCAACTTATATATAATATATGGAGGTTGTTTAATGCAGGTTGTCTTGCACTGATTGCACCGCGTAACATTTCAATGCAGATAATTTTGTGCACAGCCGACTTTTTGCCGCTAGTTTTATACGCAGGGAATGTGCTTCGCAGCGGCCTCAGTAGGCATGTTTCTTGCACTCAACGAACTTGTTAGTGTACCTAATACTTCAGATGATTTTGTTAAGATATTAATTAAGTTGTTATTGACTTGCAAACACCTCGTATTTTGACTGAAAACGGACCATCCTCGAGCAGCGGTTCTACCACACTTTCTCATATTAAAGCGAAAGCTTTAGTGGCCGCGAACTTGTGATTTCGCCATGGTCATGCTCCGGGGAGGCACATGACGTCACACCGTGTTCCTCATCACACCGCGTTCCTCGTCGTTGCGTTCGCCTCCACTTGCTTCGCCAGCTGCGTCGCATGCCTGATAACATGTCGGAGGATGGAAAAGGAGAGCTCGCGTGCACCGCAACCGCAGTTGAGGCGGCAGTGTGGACGGCGACAATTATGCTAAGCAGGAGGAGGCCTGGAATCGACATCGGAACGAGATGAAGGGCAAACCAATCGCCCAAAAAACAGACGAACAGCGCGCCGAACGACTAGCTAAACGCCGCAACATAGCCAGACAACCGGACTAACCTGGACTTGCAATCGAGATTAGCTTTAGCTTACGCTACGTATATACTGGCATAGCCGAGCTAAGCCACTGCCATTTTTTTTTGCAATTCTCGAGCGTACTTTGTAATATTTTTCGCAACGAATCTCGTCATCACTTTTCAAAGCGAGAATACAATGTTAATTTTGGCAAGTGGGATGGAACTATTTCTCATGAATGCATCTTCTACAAAACATGACGCTGGGCTCAAATCCCCTTTTAATATTAGAAAAATAAAAATAATATTTTCATTTAATATTACATGCAGGAAAACATGATAAGGCATCAGTAGCGCGTACAATCTTTCTTGTGATTGTCTGCGTCCGCTTACCCGTCCTTGTATCTCCAGAGCTTCAGTAACTAATTTCGTTGATACCATATTTTATATTTCATTGTTTTAATTTTAAATAAAGTATGACACGCTCACGGAACCAATAGTTCAGGTAATACACGGAGGATCTGGCACATGCTAGCAGCTACTTACACCTGTGGCAATACTTACCCTTGAGCGGCGTGCGTTACCCAAGGCAGGAGTTAAATTAGAAAATTGTATGAGAAGTGCGGTGTTCATTGTATTTCTCGCTTCCGGCACAGACGCCGAACCGGCTCTTCGTGACGTGTCCCTCTTACGGCTAAAGGCACGTTGAAATTTAGTTTAGCTTGCCTAGACATGCCAATACTGTTGCGTCTCACTACGTACATTCGCCTTCTTTATCTGCCATCTCAGCCCAGCCTTCGACTATGTGTTAAAGACATTAAACCGCTGAAAACATGCGAACGAGTGGTCGGCGGTACGATAGTGGTCGGCGGAATGAGTGGTCCGGTAGCGCCACACGGGAGAGGACGCCGCTCAAACTTCTCAGGGCTGGTACTTCCTATGTGGGCATACTTCTAAATATTTACGTTATCCAGCTAGTCTTAGCCCCATCATATAGTACTTGTACAGCACACTGATCGAATGCATTTTCTTTCAAATCGCTCCATCTTAGACAAATTTATCGTGCCGTTATCATCATGTCCTACCCGCAGCTTACGTGGCCCGGACCCCGTGTGACAGGACTGGCTGTGGACGAAGTAAGACTGACGGACTTGGTCCTTAAAAAACCGGGCAAGGAAGGGGACCGTGCAGCTGACTTTCTCCTACAGGTAAAGGCAAAAATTCTAAGCCTCAGCCTTTTTCTATTGATGACATGACACAAAAATAGTTTTCAAGCTAAGCTTGCGCGAAAACAAAAGCACTGCTCACCCGTTACTCTTACATGACTCTAGTGCACACTGTATTGATGCACGTTTAAGTACTTTTAAAGGGTATACAGAGTATTTAGGCCCATACTGTGCAATTTAGAGCATGAATCTTCGATCGACTGGCTTATTGCTCACACGCCAGAATCATGCAGCCAATAATTGGGGGAAATATTTTGGTTAGAATGGGATCCTTAAGTTCCTCCTTCAGGTGCAAATGCAGTACAGTCATTGCGTTGTTCTGTTCTGTTCACGCGCGGCGCCTACAATATGGGTGGAAGCTTTTGTACAGGACATACCGCCCTAATTGCTGGTTGGAAGCCAGCCAGCATCTCATCTCAACTGGCACTGCCAATTTTTTCACAGGCTGCATATTTCACTACATTAATGAAAATAAATTGGAAGACATGTATTTGAAGTAACCTGTTAAATAATTTTTATCGTCTTCTCTACAATGCAATAATTTTGGAGGCGTTTTTCATGCTCAAAAATTACTCGGGGAAACCACGTTAGCACATCTTCTGTGGCGCTAGGAGAATCTGCTTTTAAATTCATAGACGGATGTTTGATCTGTTAAATCAGATGTGCCTAGATTGGCTTGATTTTCGTCTTTCACTTCGTGTTATCTACTTATTTTACAATGACCCATCGTGTATATATATATATGACGTGCGATAGCGAACAATATATAGTTGAAAGTTCGCGCACAAATGTGTCTGTCGTTTTTGTCCTTTGTATAAGGGTATAGCGCAGCAAGCACAGCGATCCCGAAGAGAAGTCCGCTGAACAGACAGGGGACAAAAAAGTCACGGGACGAATGATCATTTATCTCTGCCTATTTGCTCGTTTTCAATTGTGGCTATGATGAAAATAAATGATTTTAAAGTTACCATGCATACGTGGTAATTCAATATAAAGAAAAGTATATCGAACTTTTTCAAACACAAGCATTTAAAATTACTTTTAGCGACCATTGAATGGTAGTTATTTTCATTCCATCTGTATTCTTAATATCGCCCCTGCTATTTGTCATTGTTCTGCTCTTCACACCCACGCCTGCAATAACCCAATGAGGCTGAAGTATGTGCAAATAAATAAATAAAATAAAATTTAACACCACTGCAGAGATCACCAAGACGCCCAAAAAGAAAGTTTGTTAATGGACAATCAGACAGACAAACTAATAGATAGATAGATAGATAGATAGATAGATAGATAGATAGATAGATAGATAGATAGATAGATAGATAGATAGATAGATAGATAGATAGATAGATAGATAGATAGATAGATAGATAGATAGATAGATAGATAGATAGATTATAGGAAATATTCATAAAAAACAATAAAATAAATGCTCTACAGCAAGTTATAATAAACTGTAATAACAAAATTACGCTTATTGTATAGATTATGTAGTTCACTGACTCTTCCGCAATAACTGCAGGTATACATGAAAGTAATATAATTCGGAGACAAGAACATTCAAATAAAAATCTCATTGTGTTAAAACACACTGTCGTAAGTTTCTTGTCAAACATCACATGGCAGGTATATCGTACCTGTGCGCAAAAATGTATGCAACCACTTCGATGAAACGAGTCACCGGCACTTTCTTTGGCATAGGCCCCGAAGCGTCTGAGAGTTCCAACAAGTTGATCACTTGGATAGCCGAATGTTTATGCGCTCAATGCAACTCGAGCACTGTATTGTATACCTTTGCAACATGCAGGTGACCAGCCGAGTGGTGGACCGCAGCATCCGCGAACAGCTGCCTCGACTCTTGCTGGTGGCTCTGGCGCCCCAGTCTTCGCTGGTACTGGAACGACGCTTGCTGGTGTACTGAGCGCATGAAATGTGTGTGCCCGCATCTCGGCAGTGGTGTCTGTAGCGGCCGTGATGTGCGCTGGGTTCATCCGGGGAACACAAGGCTCTGTCATCGCTGTTTGGCGTGGGAGCATGCAATGTGGTTACTTTACTGCAGCAGCTTGCTCTGTTGCAGCTTTAGGGGAAGTCAGGCGCAGGCAAGGCTAATAACCTATCGAAAGATATCTATTCAGGAACACAAAAAATAAAGGAAAATATAAATTTTATTACTGATGAAGTCATTGTTTTTGTAAATTCATAAGTGAGCTCCAAGAGCGTAAGCTGAGAGGAGAAGGAGAAGATCACGTCATTGCCATGTTACCCGTCGATTGACATTAAGAATGAGCAGATGGAAGTGCAACAGGCAGGTTGAGAAAGAAGCCACCGATAAACATCTACGTCTGCGTAAAAATCTTTCCCAGAATCCCTAAGCAGCCCGCACATAGTTTCAGCATTAACTGTAAAAGCAAATGGTACGAAATTTTCGTTAGCATCCGCCTTAATTATTGGTGTTTCTTGCCATTCACGAATTCTTCACGTCATTACTTAGTGTAAAGAAATATTGTGATAAGTATAGGACAAATCTAGAGATCAGTCTAGTGATTGTGCCTCAATTTCTTGCTGGTTATCTCAAGTATCAGGAAAGCGAGCACGAACTGTTAGCCTAATCTCACCCTATTGCCACTTCATACGTTCCGCAATTCTTTAGACAACATATACTTCCATGCTTAGGGCTAGTCAATCGAAATTAAAATATGTGCCGTACTTTCTCCGATGTACTTTGAACTGAAACATGTTCATTTTCCTTTTTTTCTTTAGAATAAAGCACTCATTGATAACTCTTCAAAATTGTACTTCTTTTACCTGCTGCATATACCGTCAATCCTACGATGGCAAGATCAGTGCGCAGTAGTAATACAGAAGCGCCATTGAAAAACTGTGGACCAATTTTCAGCGGAAGTTACAAACTAGATGCATGCATTCTCAAGCGAAATCTATATGACAAATGTCGACACTAAACCCACGATTGCCATATCACCCACTCCATCTGTGCACACGTTTCACTTCTGTCCAATAAACAAGCGCAAAGTAACTCTGCGATAGTTAAATTTCTTTCTTAGAAAGGTGATGTCATGTCCCACCGACGAGGTATACCAAACGGAAATGTCACTTGTCCTTACATTGTCAGGCGGCCAGCCACATAAATGACTTGAAACGACGCTGGTTGTAAAAGATGCCATGAAAAGGGAAGTTGATACGCACTGTACGATAAGTTACCACCTTTCTGCAACATATCTAAAAGCTATTGTTGTCCTAAGGAGTCACAGACGCTAATAGTGATCGCTGTCACCAGTAAGCTTGATACTTTTGTTTTGTTTTTCTCGGGGTTTTTTTTTTCGATGTCTGGTAAACAGACACTAAAGCAAAGTATCAGACCGAACTTGATTTATGAACTAGGCTTCTTTGATAACGAGTCTGCCATTCCTATTGAGAACAGGGATGTCGTAAGCGAAAATATGAAGAAAATTAAAATTGGAGTGGCGTCACCTCTATCCGACTATGCCACCTCTCGTGTAACCTTCCGGCTAAACAAGTTACAGGAAGTGTCCCAGAGGGAGGGCTCATGACGACTACTTCAACTCGCAAGTTTTGGCACATGTGATTCCAATGGAGATGCAGCATTGATCACACACGTTTCTACATGACGCTCGCATTATTCAGGCGAATATGTCACGCGCCTTGCGTTCGGTCATCATGGTACTAATATTATTAAATCTTGAAGCTGCACAAGCAGGACGCACGACAGTCGATTGGGTGCACGCAAGTGCACACGTACGCACTTCGAGCAGCACGAAGGCATCCACCCGCCGTGGTTGCTTGGTGGCTATGGCGTTGGGATGCTGAGCACGAGGTCGCGGGATCGAATCCCAGCCACGGCGGCCGTATTTCGATGGGGGCGGAATGCGAAAACACCCGTGTACTTAGATTTAGGTGCACGTTAAAGAACCCCGGGTGGTCGAAATTTCCGGAGTCCTCCACTACGGCGTGCCTCCTAATCAGAAAGTGGTTTTGGCACGCAAAACAACACCATTAAATTAATTAAAGGCATCCGAGTTGTTTAATAGGCGGCTTCATAGTGCTGTACTCACGCAAGCGCATCGCCTTTGGCGTGTACCGCCGAAACCTTCATCGCAGCCCTTTCATGCCGGGCAAATGTCTTAAGAAAGCGAAATAAAGAATTTGATCGATGCAATAGAAATGACTAAGTAGAAATAACTAAATAATAAGCGGGTTGATACGTGCTAGCCGCGATAGCGTTCTTGCCTACGAGTACAATGCACGGCCGTGGACGACATAACACTCAGGCAAAGCTCTGGCATGTATGTAAACATTGTGTACATTACGTATACATTCTTGCCGAGACAAAGAATTCTGATTTTTGTTCTATTGCTCGACACTAAATGCAATTTGTCCGCAAACTAGCCTCAAAAACCTGCTTCTGGCTGGTAGCAGGCAGCCAACGTAAAGCCACAAAACAAGCGCGCAGTTACGCGCCGAAAGAGCACAAAAAACATCTGCTTCTGCCAGTTTCATAGCGTTCCTTCATCGCTCCTTGCACAGCACACAATAGTCAAGCCTTAAATACGGTAAACATTCATGCGCAAACACCCAACAATTTTTTTTAAAGCGACCCTAAAGGCAAAAGGTAAGTAGATGTGGACTGTTTGAATATCATTCCAGAAACCTCGCAACGCTTGTTTCGTGCCAAGAAAAAAATTTAGTTTACGAGAAAATTCCATCTGAAAGGTCGGAATACTTTTTTTTCTTTTCGAAATTCAAGTCTACCACCGCCCAACAGTGGAAGTGGTGACGTAGCATACGCCATCGCCACCCTTTGCAGCCGTCAGTGAGTAAAAAGGCGCTAGACCTCCGGCGTCGTTGTTAAGGGTAATTTGAATGAGTTCTTTTTTCTATTTATTAAATACAACTGAACTAGTAGTATACAAGGATGCTTTTTGTAACGAGTGGTTGAGTACTAGCGACAGAATCTGACTGAGGAGTGCTTTCGTCATCGTGGAAGTACTTGAATGTCCCGGGGAAGTCTCTAATCATCTCCTGCATTTACCTTCATTTCTCAAATATTAAGGCTCTGTTCGCGATAATATTAACGCCTTAGAAATACCCGAGCACTAATCTATCACGTTAGCTTGACTTAATGTTTACCTTTAGTGTTCCTCTAATGTCTCACCTCGTGTAAATCTATGCGCGGCTTTCGAGTGAACGACCAAACTACGAGGGCGAGCTACGAGGGAAAGAGCTCGCTTCAAAAAGGCCAGGAGAACGAGAGGTTGGGCAAGGAGGGATGTTGCTACTTTTGGTTTTATTCAGGGACCTTAATGCAAGTGAGTCAGCTACGCCGACTGCCTGCATAGGGAAAAAACATGCATCGTCAGGCTTTGTCTCTTCCCTCCAGATGGCGCAAGGTGTTTGCCTCGGGAAGGGAGATTGGAAGAGCCGAGCGCGGCTACAAGATAAGCCTTTCGTGGCTAAAGAAAATGTCGAGTCATACGAGAAACTTATAGGAGAGTGACGGTGCCCGTGAGATCCGTAATGGTTTTCATCCTGTTAAAGATGTTCTGCACAAAGTGTCATTGTTGCTACGCTAAGTTTGATACCTCGTATTACTGATTTAAACAAAGAAAGACACAGCGCAGAGCCCGCACTACTGTTCTTGATAGGCTGGAGCAAGTTTTCAGTTAAGATTATTTCAGCAAACAAATTAATTACTGTACTAATTAGAGTTTTACTAAAATGACATTTGTTGCTTTTTTTACCAATTCTGCTTTTCATGGCACGAAAGAAAGCAGAACAACGTGTCATTTTTACTTCACGTAGAACAGCGTTTAGGCATTACATGGTGAAAAGACAGGAAAAGAGTACTGAAAACTGGAGAGAAAACCAGATAAGCCGATATTCTAGTTTCTATTATAAGAATAAATGGTGTTGGGATGCCCATCTTATATGTGTAAAGGCGATGACCGGTAGCCTATTAAGTTGCAGTATTGGTGCCAATGAAAGTGTGATAAAATTACTATGTTTGAAGGTACAGAGCTGTCAAATGACGCAGAGCATAAATAAGTTAAGACCACCGGGCGAGTCTTCGTTCTACAGTGAGCATAAAATACACTGCTGCTAGTGATGATGATAAATTGCGCCAGCGATAATGTTTGTAATGCAGGCTAAATCTGGGTGAAATATGCCTACGAAGGAAGGTTCTTGTTCATAGCAGCTGCACCTGCTCCGTGTACCGATTGACTAAGCAGCAGTCTATTATAAGGTTGTAGTGACGGTGATGACGTAGAAAATATTGAGAAATATAAGCAAAGAATCTAACTCGTTCCTTTTTATTGCACAAAATTGTGTTTCGGAAGGGCAAACAACACTTAAAATAACAACGCTAGCGGCAAGCACGGTCGACAGCATGCTAGCATAGCGATAGCACGCCAACGTTACCGACAGCGTTTGCGATAGATGTTTCGTAGTCAGAGTGGCCATCACCGCGACGCCACGTCAGTTTCGCGCTCGGAAACCTGCGTTATCCGCGCGTTCCATTGTCCGCGCAAGCTCTTGCCTACGATCTAACTGCACCTAGGCAAAGCCAAATGAAAACACGCCAAGCAGCCAAGTGTCTCAATGCGTTCGCCTGCCCGTGAGGAGGTGCAAACTCGAAGTATCGCTCAACGGAGTTCAATTGGACATTATTGCTTGCATATTCACAACTCATAAGTAGTGCTTAAGTGTCCTCGGATTTTTTTTTATTCCAAATCCGCCATTAGCCCACTGTGATGGGTGAAAATTGCTCGCGCTCCGCAAAAATGGGTGCGGCGCCTGCCCAGGTGGGCTGGGACCAAGCCATTTTAACCTATCATTGAAAGCTAATTGCGTATTTGGAAGATGAACAGATTCAAACAGCTTTACGTCATTCCGACGCTATTCTCAACAGGTGCGCAATCTGATCTGATGTGACTAACTAGCAATTTAATTAGCGACGACGTTAAATATATTTTGATACTGTAAAAGCGTCTAGCGTCCAGCGAGTACACAGTAACGGTGACATTATGGTGCGAAACGAACACCCCCAGAAGGTTGCACAATAACACGTGAAACTACGTATACCAAGCCAGCGTGATGGTCGGGACATCTGCGTTGCGTTGGCGGCGTGGCTTTGGAGCGTAATTGTCTTCATTATAAAAGCAAGAAATCAAAGCAGCAAAAATAAAACACGCGCAATGAAGGAATTATAAAGATGTTGTTTATTGCCAAGAATTCGGCGAACTGGCACCTGTTCAGGCATTCGCAATATCCTGATAATGAAGATTTAGAAAAGCATGGCAAACGGTGAGGAACTCGTGTGATACGGAAATTTAACGAAACCTACATTCCTATAGCTCAGCAGCTTTCAACAGTTGCACGATGATAAAAACGTATGGCATTTCCGCTTGAACGGACTTAAAATTTTCAATTTATTGAAATGTCCCGAAAAAGATGCTAAGCAATGAGGTGTGCAAATACCAGGACACTGCTGCTTCAAGAATGAAACCTATATAACACGTATATTTTGCTGCTAAGGCAGGCCTAATAGTACAGTTTATATATTACTTATCCGCAATAAAGTTCACTTAGGATAGTTCGCCAACCTCTCATCTTTTGTTCCAAAGGGCGACTGATCTGAAAGGACGTTTGTCATGACAAGTCAGCTGAGAGATAATATCCATTATATTATATATATATATATTATATTATTATGGCATATTTATTTATTGATATCTTTATTATATTATATTATTACTACAAAAAATGAAAAACAGGCATGCAGCAGCAACAAGAATTTTCGCCGCTCTATTCGGTTAGGTAAGTAAAATAATTTACAGCTCAGTTTAACATTTTTTTGCTACCTTTATTTCTATGGATAGCTGATTCAGATTTTCTGCGTCGGTGAACTGAATTAACCATTCAACGTACAAGCTGCTACATTTTTGTAGGTTGACATTGAAGTTAGGTGCTGGCCTAGTGATACGGTTTGGGAAAAAGAACATACATGATGGTAATGTAGAATTAGTTTGGATTAGGTTGTTTGTCATGATGCAGATCTTATGATTTCTCAGTGACATAAAGTATTCAATACTGAGCTATTCAATATAATTGTACTCGAGAGGCATGATGGGTTTGAGCTAGTGATGCGTAATGATAGTTTTTCAAGACGCACTAAACGCGATAAGTATGCTACATGTGTAAGTCCCCAATATTCAATGCAATAGCTAATGTTTCAGTAGTTTTGTTATCGCGCAGTGCTGCGCTGCTTTTGCTGACTTGCGAAACTCGCACTAACTGCAAGTAGCCGAGAATTCAACTTCCATGTGATGTCGCGGGATGCCCGTACGGTCTACGCCTCTTGTGACCAAAACACAGCTGCAGCGGCAAATCCGCCGCTCTGTCGTGGCTCGGTGCCGCCGTCTGTCGGGCGCCGTTTTAAGCACCGATGGCATAAAAAGTTGGTGATGGCGTATGCTACGTCACCACTCCCTTAGTTGGGTGGCGGGAGATTTGAATTTCGAAAAAGGTATTCGGACCCTTCAGATACAATTTTCTCGTAAACTAAGTCTTTTCTTGACACGAAATAAGCGTTGCGAGGTTTCTGGAAAGGTATTTATACAGACCACGTCGACTAAGTATTTGCCTTTAGTGCCCCTTTAAACAGGTGGCACAAGTGCGTGCGAAGCGTATCGATATTTTCTTTAAGCACTCTTGTCTGGATGGACTCGTGACAGGCTGCTTTATTCGCCGGCATCATACTGACAATGGGTATTATCTCATCGAGAGTAATGAGATGAAACTGGAATCTACTGCCGACAGCCATGTGTACAATACCGGTAGGTGTAAACGATGGAAATTTTTTAGCGAGGCTTAAACCAACATTGATGAAAAAATGTTTAAAATCATTGGCCACCTGCGGGATGATGCTACTAGGGGTTACTCACTCTTCTTGATTTAATGCAGTTGTATCCCGCACAAACTTCCACTGTTGTCCTGTATCGCCTTCGTTTCATGTGATAAGCCGAGTGAAGTATTCCTTCGATTTTCTCAACATTGCATCATTTATTCCTGTAATACCTAAACTGGGTATGATAGTATTTGTTCGTTCTATTCTTTATACATTTATTGCAGTATGAGTCCTTTCTTTTTAGTGTGTAAGAATGTCTTGTGTCATACATAGACATGTGGACACTCCATAATTGTGCTTTAAGTGTGTATTTGTTCATTGGGCTAATATATATTTTAATACGAGGGACAAAATTCTGAAACTCAACGTTTACATCAACGTTTTGCGAGGCTGCAAAATTGGTACATTCAAGCAGTGATTGAACGCTCGCATAGTCTACGCGGTCAAATACACCTGGATGCCTTTGATACAGAGATAAGGTACGAGCCCGCGGAGACAGCAGAACTATAGTACAGTGATTCTCAATGACAACATCATAAGCACCTGCACATAAAGTGATGTCTTGATTGAACAGTATATGGTCTATTAAAGAAGCAGATTGACTGGAGATTCGAGTGGGAGTCATGATGACATTTGTAAGGTCAAATGACTAAAGTAACACTTAATCACTGCAATAATTACTCGATTAATTAATATTAAAATCACCCCAGATAAAAATGGGAAAATCTTGTATTGTGAGCGACAGCAAAATAGCCTCCATATCTGCAATAAATTTGCTCTTACTTGAGCTGGGAGGCCGGTAAATGAGACCTACTAGGAGGCCACAACTGAATCGAACAAAAAGTGCCTCCATTATATTATTGCTGTATTTTCTAACATTGTAGCAATCGAATCCCAGTTCGTTCCTGGTAAACAATGCAACACTGCCGCCACGGGAAGAGCTACATCTAGGCAGTGAGATTACTTTGTATCCCTGTATATGGGCGGATACGCTTTCTTTTTGCCATGTTTCCGTGACGCCAATAATGTCGTAGCAGAAAGAGTGCCGCGACAAGTAAGCCAGAAGATTATTTCTCGAATGCTCCTTAGGTTTATACGAAGAATGAATAAATCATCATTGCCTAGTTTCGCTTGTTCAGTTTGTGACGCACACAAGCCATGAGATTCGACAGCTTGTGTCAGATTCTCAGTGCGCGTCACATGCAGAACTTTGCTTTGTTCAACCTTTCGCATCAGTATTTTACCTGCAGACACCCAAATGAAATGCCAGTATTTTTTCCCTTTTGGCTGCCAGAACCTTTCCTAGGAACACTTTGTTTGCTGAACAAAGGTGCTCATTGATGTATATCGGAGTAGTGTCCTCAAAGCCAAAGGCAGAAGTACTTATTCTGCATTTTGTTGCTGCTTTCAGCACTCGGTCTCTCACTTTGAGTGACGCACACTTGACAACGATGTTCGGTGTTTCCTTTTATCTTTTGAGTGCACACGATGGGAGACTTCTGTCTCATTCATTGATTTCAAAGAAGAGCAAATGGTCTGCATGACTGAGAAAAGGTTTTCATTTTGTCCCAAAGGGACGCCTTCGATTTCCAAATTGTTCTTTGCATTGCATCGCTGTAGGTCTACTATATCTATCCTTTGTTTCTTTGCATATCTGCAAATTTATTGCAGATATGGAGGCTATTTTGCTGTCGCTCACAATAAAAGATATATTTTTTGTCATGGGAAGGCATAGTTTGTGAAAAACGCGAATGATGGACCGCAACACCGCAACGGTGGTACCTACAAGGGTACATTTTATCCAGATGACCCTACACCTAAAACGTGTTTATGATGGACTCGGTGTACAACAGGACTGGTACCCTATTTGGTGAGGTGCTTATCGTTGCCACCCTTCTAAAGTGAAACGGACGTTTCTACTGACAGTATGAACGCTGCCTTTCCTGTGTGTGACTTTCATTGGTGCCCTCCATTCTCTGACTATGCAGAACTGATGAATGTCTGGTTGAATGCTACTATAATAAATACCATGAAAGAAAAAAAAATATATCTCCTTAGTTCTTTCAAGCCATTTACAAGGTGACTGTTTTCTTTTCTAAGTTCTCCATTTTGGGACTTGACATAGGCAACGTATTTCCTTAGAGTCACCACTTCAACCATGAACTGCTCAAACTTCTTGTTCATAACATCCAATGATGCCTTCACAGTTCCCTTTTGTATAAGCCCTTTTAAAACCTTTTTTCGTCCTTCCTGCGCAATAGTAAACCGATCGACAAACAGCGGTTATATCTGTGGCATGATGAGGCGCCCCAAACGGTGTAAAGTGTTTTTATAGTGTAGCGGAAACCCACGAGCGAAGTCACTGATTACGCCTAGCCGTGGATCGAGTATCAGGCAAGCGTACTTATCAAGCCGCGATCCAGCTCCATATTTCTTTTTCTTGAGCGCCCGACAGCGAGGCGTAATCACTGAAGTCTTTCTTGGAACATCCCGAATGTAACGTATTTCGCACATTTTTCAACCTTAAGGCCTCTACACGTTCGAAGCTACTTGTCTAATCATTGTGATAATTTTCTTACAGTTTTATCACTTACCACGTCGTCGAAAAATTTAGTCGCACTGCCTCCTTACATGCGCATAGCTTGGTCAAAAACTTTAAAAGTACCTCCGGTACCACCGTTGTCCTTCAACAAATCAAATGAACGGCCCACAATGAATCTCATTTCGCAGCGTGATGTCTTTCCTCACTACTGGGGTATTTCGAAACCACTCCGCAATACACACTGTATTTTGTCAATATTTCACTAAAACAGTGGTTTGGTCCCCAATACCATAGCCAAACCCGCAAAATTTTCTGCGACAGGTAATTTACAAGGAAAGACAGTGTCGCAATTAGTTTGCGGTATAGCATTTTAGAATGAAATCGGAGTTCGTGGAGCGCTATTTATGCGTTGTTAGCCATAAAGTGACCCATTTATATAAATTTTTGATAAGAAATATACCTCGGAAAGGCACGCGCACCTAGATTAAAGCTTCTGATTCAAAGTCGACGTATTCATCCATTCGTTCCATGCACTGTAGACGGGCTACGTTTTCAACGTTATTATGCTTATTCGTACACCAGGTTACCAATATCCCTATCTGGTTACCCACGTATTAAACGTGTACGGAATTCGGAGCTTCAGGCTTAACTATTTCAAATCGTCCTATGCAAATGCCGTCGACGATTCTCCTAACCCTAAGCAAAGGATAAGTGCTTCGTTTTATTGAAAGCCGTAATAAACAGACACTCGTGTATACAATAAAAACAAAAATGCGCACTCTACAGCGTTTTATATTCTCGAAATACTACGAGTGTTCAGTAATGATTATATTGAATCCGTGCTGCGCATTGCGCATGCGATTCGCCAAAGAGAGAGCAAAGGAAAATCTATAGGACCCACTGCGAGTTAACCATAAAATGGGGCGCTGTTACGTTAGCAGTGACATGGCTGAGGTTGTCGTCTGCAGCAGTTCAATGCAGCGCTCGCATTTTGCTGGGCGACTTACTTTTACCTACGGTGCTGGATGCATTTTATGTTATCACCAAACCCAGTGATTTCAATCATCGCTATCGGCACGCTTCCTTACAACAAAGATTTCGGGAAAAAATGACAACTATTTCACTCTGTGAAGATGGAATGGCACCGAAAGCTGACGACAGTGAAAGCTCTCAAACAAAAAGCAAAGTGCTTTCATTGCCATTCCATCTCCATAGTGAAATGGTTGTAATTTTTCGTTCAGCATCACGGGAACGTTCTTCGTAGGTGATTGTTTCGCGCCGGCGTCGTTTCCAATCTCGTTGTTGTTTCCTCCGACACTCCTCGAACGCCTGTTGTTCTTCGGGTGTACGAACTGTACGTGTCCACCAGTGGTGTAGCCAGAAATTTTGTTCGGGGGAGGGGGGGGGGGGTGCTTATGTTGCAGCTCGGCATCCTCCCTAAGAGGAAGCTTTAGCTCGGGTGCTCCGATCTAAATACATGTACAAGGGGAATTCATTTTTCTCGGCAACCACTGCACCAAATTTGACGAAGTTTGTAGCATTTAAAAGAAAAACTTGGGGGGGGGGGGCGTTTACTGACTGCTGGTTTCGAATTTTTCATTGAGGTCGTCAATTTTTTATTAAAAACTGACCAAAATCGCAAATTTTCCGGAAACAAAACTATCAAGTTTAAAACTCTATGACTCAACAAAGAAAAATTATATCACAATTCTGTGAATTTCAGCCAATAGCACATCTACAGCGGACAAAATTGATATGTTACACATGAATCTAAAAAATTTAGTATTCTGGAAACACGGCTTTTGCAGAACCCCTGTACACAACGTAACCAATTCAGGTAAGATACAAATTGACATACCAAATTTGTCCGCTTTGAGTCTTATAATAGATGCCGTTGACAGAACCGAGATATCTGTTCTTGATGCAGAGCTGATAGTTTGTAAATGTCATGCTCCTATATTTTTCGAACTTTCAAATTTTTCGAAATATTTGAAACAAAATTCAGGCCCTAAATCGAAATACCGCTTCCAACAGACACTACAATTTAACTTTCTCAAATGCAACAGGTTTCATTAAAAGCGATTCAGAGGTTATCTCAGAAAAGCGTTTCTGCGTTTTACATGTATTTGAATAGGCCGCGTCGGAGTGGGGCCCGAGCTAAAGATTCCTCTTAAACAGTTTGTCCAGGGATGAAATGCATGAATAATAATTGCATTGCCATTGCCAAAGATGCTGCAAACGAATTCTTTAACGCTACGCACCATAAAAACAAGTAAAATATAGAATTCTCCATAAAAGAATATACTTGTATGTGCCAAAAATTGTGTCCTAAATAACTGATATCAATCTGCCATGTTTTTGTTATATAATAAGAAAAAAAATATCACGCGAACTTTAGAACTATATCAGTTCTAAACCAGCAAAGTAGTGCATGCCGCTGATAGGAAAAATGTAAAGGCCATGAAATGAACAAGTTGAGGACAAATGCGTTAATGAAACCTTGAAAGGTTGTGGGTTCGGTTCCCACCTGCGGCAAGTTGTTTTTTCATCCACTTTATTTTCCATTAATTCTTCGTTTCTTTATTTCATTTATAAGCACAAGTAATTTCCCCTATGTTGTCCTTGGTGTCAATGTTTCTTGGCTTCTTATGATATGACTAATAAAATCGGGACCCTCGGTTAACCCCCTTTCTTCTCGTTTATTACATAACGAGGGTCTCGAATCCGGCTACATTGATGCCTTCAGGTAGCATATGTGGGTTTATTGACCAGTTGCCTTCACCCAAAAAGATCACGTTCTCGTGACGCCTGCGGCAAAAAGGACGTCCCACGTCCGCCGCCAAGGTCTGTGTGTGGTGGCGCTGGCTAACACTCCCAGGGTTCTACTAGCACACATAAATACCCAAGAAAGTGGATGGGAAAACAGCGCCGCGGTAGCTCAATTGGTAGAGCATCGCACGCGAAATGCGAAGGTTGTGGGTTCGGTTCCCACCTGCGGCAAGTTGTTTTTTCATCCACTTTATTTTCCATTAATTCTTCGTTTCTTTATTTCATTTATTAAGCACAGGTAATTTCCTCTATGTTGTCCTTGGTGTCAATGTTTGTTGGCTTCTTATGATATGACTAATGAAACTTTGTCATTCAAGAACCGTATTTACATTCATGTACGTATGCAACGGCCAATACAAAATATCAATGACGCTGGAATTTGCTCCAATGTATTACGCAGGAGCAGCTGTCACCGGTGGTGTATCGTGAGTAATTGCACCGACATTATAGTCGCCACAGAGAGCACGTATAAAAAGCAGGAGTTCTGCAACATATACGAGGGCGAGTCAAATGAAAGTGAGGCAATGCGAACATATCAGAAACGCGGTACTTTACTTAAAAGTAGTCTCCGTGAACATTTAGACATTTGTCACATTTACTGAGTTGCGTGATTCCGATCTCATAAAATTCACTGGGTTGCAGCTTCAAAAAGTCTGCGACTGACTCTTTCACGTCATCGTCCGACACGAATGTGGTTCCCTTGAGCTGTTTTTTTTTTTCGGTTGCCCCAAAATGTGGCTGTTGCAAGGCGACACGTCTGGGCTCTGTGGCGGATGTTGCAGCATTTCCCACTTGAATGTTGCTATTTTTGTATTAAATACATCAGCGATGTGGGGATGGGCACTGTCGTGAAACGAGACGACCCCACTCATCAATTTTCACATTGCTTCTTCTTGATTGCAACACGCAGCCGTTCCGGCGTTTCACAGTATCGGAAACAATTGATAGTCCCACAAGACTTAGCAATCTCTATCCGTAATGGTACCTGACGATAAAAAAAAAGACAACAACACCTTTCCGGCGGAAATGATGACCTTTGCTTCCTTTGGGCGTGGTGAATTCGAATGTTTCCACTGTAAGCTTTGTCGTCGTGTTTCAGGCTCGTCGTAGTGGCACCATGGTTAGTCCCCGATCGCAATTGCAGACAAGAAGTCGTCACCCTCATTGTGATACCAGATCAGATCAGTCAAGGCAGCGCCGGACTTCTCCGTCTTCAGGCGGTGGTTCAATACCTTGGGCATCCATTGCGCACACAAAAGCCGATGACAGACATGGGGCGCTATAACGTAAAACTATTCCAAACTTTTCTATTCCAATTCTACAATCAGCCCTCCACGATTGGTACATTTTTTTTTGAACCACCCCCACTTCAGCAGTCTGTCAAGTGACGTCACGAAAACCGCGATAGCTCCCCATCATATATGACATGTACGCACTGATTATGCATGGTTTCACTGAACAAAAGAAAAACAGTCATTTTTGATTCGATGACTTTTCGCCATTAGCCCTCGGCTATGGGTCAAAAGTTTTCGGGCTGCACCCACTTCCCCTGCCTGTCACGCGACGTCTCAAAACCGCACAAACTCACCGCGTCAAAGTGACGTGTACGCGATAAAGATGCATTAATATGCCGAACAAAACTGAATTTTCTTCGGAATAGCCGCAGGCTGGCCCCGTTCCGAAAGGAATAAAAGATGGCTGCCGCCGATCGCTGAGACGCTGGCTACTCGCACCTGCCGAAGGGCATGGGTGTATTTCCATATAATAAAACTTCTTGCGTGGCCGTGTAACGTTTTCGAGCACTTTGGGCACGTTTGCTACCTCCTTCTGGCAACTCTTCCTTGCTGAGGATCCGTTTTAGCGTCATTCTTAAGCTTCCGTAGCACGCCGCCGCGATTTTCGCCCTGCAACCGCAAGCTATGTAACTGAAAGCGGACCAATCGCAGGCGCCGGCACCACTCTCTTCATCCGGTTATTGATTTTCAGTACAGTGACTCGGCCCATCGAATCCCTCTCCACTTGAGCGTGCTCCTCATCTCTTGTGAGCCAATTAGATAAGTCAAGCTGCTCGATGTAGGCAATGTTATTCGTTTTTCAAACAAAGAAAAGTGACCTCCTATGAACGAGGAGAACGTTTGATTGGTCTGTGCAGACAACCCTGTCGGTCACCGCCCGATGCTTGCGTCGACGGTTACGCAAATTTGACGTCAGGAGATTGGAATAAAAACATATTGGAATAGTTTTACGTTATAGGGCCCATGTTCATGAATTATGGCGTGAACCGAATCGTGACTGATGTTCAGACGCTCTGCCAGTTCATCGATGCTTATCCTCCGTTCTTGACTCATCACCTCATCAACTTTTGCAATGTTGTTAAGGGTGATTTCGCGATGGCTTTAGACCCGTCTTGGATCGTCTTTGCAGGTTTCACATCCTCCTTTGAACCGGTTGCTCCAACGCTTCACATTGGTCAATGAAATGCGATGTTCAACATACACGGCAGCCATACGGCGACTAATTTCTTTTTACGAAATACCTTCAGCAGTCAAAAACTTACCCGCACCACGCTGTTCTACTTTTGGAGTTTCCAGTATGTCACGGAACCATGTTCAACCGAATGTATGAGAGCATTACAGAACCGCTATCCTCACACCTGCGTGTCACTTTTGTAAATGAGACATCCCTCTCTTCTACGCACATGCCTCGCAGATAATGAACCGAACCATTATTGCGCGGGGTGGGCAGGCTCACTTTCATTTGACTCGCCCTCGTGCATAGAAATGCGAAGATAGAATGTGATATACAAATGCGAAGGGCAATAAAGGGCAAGAAAGTGTCACAGGAAGCAAAATTCACTGCATGTATACGCAAAATCTCCCAACAAGATATTTAAATATACGTATAAGTCTCCAACAAATGTACGTATCTAAGGAAAAGTCACGGTGTATAATGCGTCAAACGAAGCAAGTAAGCATGTTGCGCAATCACAGATTCACAGAATCATAGATACCGTCCCCCATTCCATCCACTTCCCCCGATGTATCACGAGACGGAAGATGACTAGCTTGCTCTCCGCTTTTCTCCTTTGCGCATACAAGACTGAGTCACCATCGTCGGCTCCCCCATTCCAGACCCCCTTCCCGTACGTTTTCATTCGCACATACAGCATGCGGCGCTCGGTAACGATGTTATCGCCCTTGGACTTTATACGAAACACGAGGGCGACGGTGACAGCAGGAATGCGCTTGGAGTGTCCATCTAATTGCTATCGCAAAAATATAATAAGAGTATCCGGCAACTGAAGCGTCCCGTGGCCCATTACTTTCCGAAAATGAAGAAGTAACAAAATCGAACTTTCACCATGCAACAATTCGCTGCGCCGCAACAATGTATTTTTTTTTTCATTTGTGGGGCGGGGAGAATAGGCAACCCGAGGAGAATATGTTGGCCACAATTGAACGCCTACTTTGAGCACCTATTGTGGCTACCGAAGGAATATTTAAAAAAAACGTGAGACTCTTGGTCCACAGAGAACCATGCGCATACGTACTGCTCGGTATCATACACCGGCGAGCCAAGACTTTCCGAAGAGGTTGCCATCAAGCGAACGCGGTGCAATCCGTTGAGTCCCCACAGTGACGGCGGCGAGCGACCAATGTTTCTTTTTCTCATCTACTAGCCAGAAAGCGTCTGAAACTCTGCCAAGCGAAAATCCACTCGGCCAGAGCAAACCGAACACGCCCTGAAGTGCGCCGCGCGGTGGTCAAGCCAACACGAGAAAAACGTATGCGCTCTGGCTGGCTCTGGCAGCCCACGTGTAGGGTAGAAATACAAAAAATATTGAAGACGCTCAATGTGTCCCAGCGAATAAAAGTCAAAGTAGGAAAAACAAATAAGAACGTAGTTACCTCGGCTCGCTTTAGTGTCTTAACATGGATACTTTCGCGTAGGTGAAAAATAAATTTGATATTTTTTGTGTGACATGACGGCACAACTGAACCACCACAACGCTTCGTCTCATCGGATCTCGCTGCGTGCTTTGTCAACTTGTCTAATAGTGCGTTGATTTGGCTGGTCCCGCTGTATGTTCCAATGCAAGACTTTAGAGAAGTCAATGCACCTTTGGCGTCAAATGTTTATAACAGCATTAGACCCACAAACTTCCGCAATTGAAAATCTAAAGCACTACTTTGGAAATGTCAATGCACCTTTCACATAAAAAGTTTATGAGATTTATGCCCATAAGGTTTCGGAATTGATATCCATGCGCTCCGTAGATTCCGCGGCCTCCGCAAGATGCCGCGGTGAGCCCGTTTGTCATCAAAACGCCATTGAAACCTTGTGCTCGGGTGGGGCTGCTCGCGTTGTGCGACTCCCGGTGCGTGGCCGTTGTCATGAAATCCAGCCCGAGTTTGCAATTTTCGCGGTGAAATGTCTTTTCGAGCATGAAAAAGACAGTCTACACCAAATCCAGAATGATTTCCGGCGCCGGGTATTGCTTTGGTCGGCGGTGCATTGACAGCACAAAAAAAATTCGGGAGGGAGGGGGGAGTTGAAGCCCCATTAGCCGCCCCCTCCCACTTTGGCTAAGCCCCTGGTGTCCACCTCATCGATAACGCAGCTGTTTTTAGCGCCGATACCTCTCCTACCTATATATTGCGATAACCTTGACGGCACGCTATTGCTTAAGGCGAGCGTTCTAATCTGTTCCGCATCTTGACATCTGCGCCGTCGCACTGCAGCCGTATCGCTTTGTTAGAAATCGCTAAGACCGTTTCTGCTGCTGGACGCCGAAAAAAATTACGGAAGGTTAGTCATATACAGCTTTCGCTGTAAAAGAAAGGCCACGGCGACAATGGAGCAGAAGATACTTTGAAGAGCATCACCTAAAGGCTAAGAAATAACGCTTGGAGACCACTTTTGGCGATACGTAAACTTTCGAGTGTTATTTATTAGCAACACATGCGGACGCAACACTTCAAAAGTAGCTTCCCTTCATCAGTCATTGGGCAACAATCATCGAACGAGCCAGGGGCAGTGCCAGGGCGACGGCTGGACTTCGATACGCTTCTGTGCTCGAGTCGAAAATCGAACTACGTGATGGAACGAACTGTCACAGAACTCCGCGTCGATGAAAGAATTTGGCTATCAGCAAGGTGAACTGTTGATCGCGCAAAATACGACAAAGACACGTACAACAGCACGAAGGGACAAACAAGGAGTGCAGTAAAGTTAGCTCTAGTGAGCAACTTTTGTTCGTGTTTTCTTGCTCTTGTTTGCTTGTATACTGTTCATTTACTGTGTCGACGGTGTGCGGAGACAATCGCTTTCCGCTGTGCTCAACCACTTTCACAAAGAGCCTTCTGTGGAAGAATTTTATAACATCGAGGGGAATTAACATAATACCCGAAGGTGCTACTGCGGTTCTAGAGATCCACCAATAATCTTGTTGCCGCGTTTTTCTTTGTTTCATTTGTTTTGTTTTTTAATTCTCTCTTTGCCCTCTTTCGACCACCTGTTCACCCACTTCAGTGCACGGTAGGCAACTGGAAATTTGCACCTGGTTAGCCTGCCTGCCTATCTCTCTCTCTCTCTCTCTCTCTATCTCTCTCTTTGCTTTGTCAATGCCTTGGTGCGGATTTACAGAGTATTCATCGCCCGCGAAATTCTCTACGCATATATCCGCCACGTACAAGCACGACAGCTCTTTCAATAACATGGCATAGGTCTCGAAAAACAAGGGGAAGTAAAATTGCCTTCACTTTGCACAGTGTCGGCTCGTAATTCCATGTCCTGTTCAAATACAACATCGGCAATTTGAAGCAATGGCACCTGTCTCGTGCAACCAGACGCAGCTATGTCACGCACTGCGCTCCTTTGCTCACCCATCACCATTACCATTCTAGAGCGCAGCTCTTAGGCGCCCTATCCTGCGCTGAGCGTCGGCGTAGGCATAACCAAGCGACCGAGCACAGCGAAGGATGAAATAACGAACGCGGAGCGCAGCGGGGTATGAAAGATGGCGATAGCGAAGAGGGCGCGAGAAGGAACGCGTAGGAGGAGGGTGCAGCGAAACCATGAGGAGGGAAGCGGAGGAGGAGACTAGCGAAAGCATGAGGAGAAAAGCGTAGTGCCGCGCAAGTCGGGCTCTGCGGCGACGACCGCTACGAGATCGCGCCATAGTAACGCGCCGTCGTCTGGTTGCTGATGGCATTCGGCGAGGGCATCCGCTAATACCATACATGGAAAGAAGGCGCCGCATGAGCAGAGGCCTCTCTGCGGCGCCTGCTGTGGATCGCGCGCATGCGTCACCCACAAGCTGTCTCTGGTGATCTCCCGATTAGCTGAAACACCTTAATCAAGTAAAAGTAGCGTCATCTTTACTCTCTTCCTCCTCCTCCTGCGCTGGTGTTGGCTCCCCCTACGCGGTTGCTGAACTAGCGGACGCTCCCCTAAGACGCTTTCCGCGCGTCTAACATATATAAGTAAGCGGCGAGAACACAAAGCGCGAAGCTATATCATCAGTCGGCTGTGATTGTCGGCATCTCAGCTCGCTTTCAACGATAATCCGCGCGGCGGTGCCGCCACCCGAGTACGTCTGGTCACGGTTCATAATGGTTTGACGCGAAGAGATAAGGTACTAAAGAGCGATAACGTCTTATAATGATCACAACGTCGTCAGCACACCTGTTTGCATACATACCGTCACCGCTTCGTAACGTACGGTGATACACTCAAAAAAGTGTTGTTTGCATAGATTCAGGCCAAGCAAAGGCAACTCCATGGAATCTATGACTGAGTCGACAAAAAGCAGGTACGTTTGAAGAGTACTTGATTGAATTGGGGCACGAAAGTTGCAAATAAATGTAGCGCGAACATGCGGCGGTTAGGAGAACGAGACACTAACGAAGTCGCATACAACAAGTGGTAGCATATGAGATTAGTGATGAGCGACGAATCGCTCGCTTGCCTCGCAGAGTCCGGACCAATGCGTTGGGTTAAAATCAGTCCGGCTGATTCTTTGAAGCCAGACCTTCTTCCGTGCCGCGTTTCGATTGGCAGATGGAATACGGAACAGTCGCTTGCCGCACCAGTGCTGCACCAGAAGGCACAGCAACGTGGCATCGCGAACATGGAACTACGTTACAAAAACACAAAAGAAGCGCGAAATGTGGTGCCTGCGTATGCCGCTCGCAACGTTTCACACCGCGATAGCAGCGGAAGCAAAAAAAAAAAAAAAAGCACTAAGAAAGCGCGCGAGAGCACGTGACGGCTTTCGGCCAATGGGAGGGCCGAGCGTCGATGGAAAGCGCAGGGTAGGGGTAGGGGTAGGGTAGGGTAGGGGCAAGGCGGAAACCTTCAAAAGATGGCGCTATCTTCGACTTTTATTGAGAGGCTTTACCGATTATGAGAGGCTTTGAGATTATGGCATGAGGCATGAGATTATGATTATTGAGAGGCTTTACCGATTATGAGGCACGCCGTTGTGGAGGACTCCGGAAATTTCGGCCACCTGGGGCTCTTTAACGGGCACCTAAATCTAAGTACACGGGTGTTTTCGCATTTTGCTTCCATCGAACTGCGGCCGCCGTGTCCGGGATACGATCCCGCAACCTTGAGCTCAGCAGCCTAACACCATAGCCACTGAGCAACCACGGCGGGTATGACTGACTACCATGTTGTTATTACTGTCAGAGTGTGTATGCGCGGCCAATGGCAGTATATGCTGGGTTAATGTTATACTCGAGCTTACTCGTTCAATTCCCACTGTTCAAACAAACGAAGTTACTGACGACGTTGACTAGAAGTCCTTCTCATTATTGATATCATCAGAAGTATTCCACCAGTTGAATTGGATTCTGAGGTTTTAAGTGCCAAACCAAGATTTAATTATGAGGGACACCGTAGTGGGGGACTCATTTGGACCACCAGGGGATCTTGAAGAATGCACGGTAAACAAGCATTTTTGCATTTCACCGCCATCGAATTGTGACCGCCTCTGTGGGAATTTGATCCCGCGACCTCGTGCTTAGCAGCGCAACACCGTAGCTACTAAGCCATCGCGGCGGTTACTCCATTAGTTAAAAGAGAAGAATGATTACAACGGACTTTCGTTGAATCGGCAGCTTTGGGGCGCTCGCATTGTTGTTGCGCAATTCCATAGGCAAGGAGACGCTCTTTTTTATTTTGATAATATTTTATTTTCACCATACTGGCACATCAGTACATAAGGAAGCGTACCTAAATGGTGATGACAGCGGGAAAGAAGCTGCGTTTTAGCGACTTGATTAGCCCCGCCAACCCCTACATACGAAGGCAGCAACGAAATTATTATTTAATATTCATATTTTTTGGAAAAATGTATATTTCACCATTGCCATTTGTTGGACGTGTCGGTAAACCGACTTGGAAAGCATATTTAGCGCCAGCAAACGAGGACGGAAGGGAGACGACACAACGTTAGCGCATTCTGGTGTCGTCTGCCTTCCGTCCTTGTTTGCTGGCGCTAAATATGCTTTCCGAAACATGTATACATTTAACAGGAAAGAGAAAGCGAGGAGCAGGCTGGAAACTGCCAGCGGAAGGGGCACGACGCCTGCCTACCCTTCAGAAGAGAGGTGACAGCAGCACAGAAATGGAAGATCGGAAGGAGGGGAGTAAAGAGCAAGCTCACTCCGAACCATTCGAAGCAATGGTCTGATCTAACTGTATAATTCCCACCACTTTCCCGTTTAAAAGTGCAAGGAAATTGATTATATCATAGTTAAAATAAAATTTTTGGATAACAAGCGTAAACTTTCATCTGTTCGTTCAAACTTTTTTAATGTGCTCGGCACACAATAGTGCAATACTTGCAGTCCATAATTAGTTCACAGCCGGGGGTATACCCTTTTGTTGGTATCTTTTGTTAACCGTGAGGAGAGATTAGGAATTAGATTTGCTTAAGTACGGATGTGGTGGCCTTTACGAAATAATTCGAACCTAAAAGCTGTCAAAAGGTGATATTCGTATAAGGTTGTAACTTTTAAACCATTAACTTTGCCAAATAATTCGGACATGTGCGCATTGCACGACAAACCTGCCATGCGAAGCAATTTTTTTTTCTTGCAATGTGATTAAGTTGTGCAGTGATTTCTTGGTGGTAGCACAGACTACATGACAGTAACGCAGATCAGGAGAGAAGATAGCGTTTTATAGCAGAAGCGCTTACGGCTCTGACAGTAGGCACTGATATTTTGGCAGGATACGGTGTCACTAAGTTTATTTCTTATGTGGTCCGTGTGGTATTCCCAGGACATGTACCTAGTGTATTTTCCGATTACGAAACGAATAGGACTGTCATGCAATCGTTCTCTCTCATGTGTTCCTTCTATTCATTTCGCATTCTCACGTATTTGATCGCGTTATTCGCCGGCTGGAATTAAAAGATCAGAATTAGAAACACCCGAACTCGCTGCTTCTATATTCGATAGTATTTACCCACTGCTCAAACTCACTCTATTTTATTATGCGCTAAAACGTAGCAGGCCTCCAGCTTCCTTCTGCCCCCACCCCCACGCCGAATGTACGTACAAGCTAAACAAAAATTATTCCCGCCATCAGCACACAACTTTACCGCTAGAATGACATCACGTTAAAGTTACGTCGCCTTCGCCGCGCAACAACGCGCAGCTGGCTGATACATAACCGGTCTAGTTATGAATGTGTGCGCTACTATAGGCAGGCCTCGATAGAATTATCTTCTTACGTAAGAAGTAGCAACGGCCATTTTAGGTTTTGAATCGACCTAATAACGTTTACTTTTCACGCAAGAAAGAACATTCTCATCAGCCGTACAGGCCTGATGATGCCAACAGTGCTCGTGTTCACGACAGGGACCACGGAATGCATGGTAATATTTTGATAGTTTTAATCTTGTGAGTACATTTCTTTTATGCCAAACTTTCTTGCTCTGAAATGGCACTGTGAGTCAGGTTGGCATGTCAGATGATAATCAGAGTATTATTAGGCAACAAGAATCAAACGTTTGCGTTTGGTGGCAAATGGCAGAAGGATGCAACTAAAGGTTTGCGCTCTTTCCAACTGGTAACTTTTTCTTGTGCACTTAGTTCATCAATAATATACGAATCACGCCCACTGACCAATATACACTTTAATAAATCAGTTTTCATGAATGACTCTAGAGTATATTCTGTAATGCCTACTGTTTTCTTTTTCTGAATGAGCGATTAAATCTGGTACTGTTCTTTTTTTTTTTTGGGGGGGGGGGGGGCGCTGAAATAGTATTTTTAATAAAAAATTACAAAATATGAACACGATATTGCAGGCTCCGCTTACGGTAATCTCCAATCCATTTTAAATGACTCACATCTGCGTCATGGCCGCATAATACGAGGACGGAAGAGTTTCAGATGACTTTGGGCGCCGGCTTATCGAAATGTAATTTGCGAATTCTATGGCTCTTTATATTAGCAATGAAATTGTTCATCTGCTGTGTGTCTAGGACGCAGGCAACAACGCTTCTTTGGTTACGAGGCCCGTGAGCCTATATCTTAGGAGATATATCTGAAAACGCTGAAATCCAGGCAACCGAAAACCTCATAACGTCATTGTCTTATATTTCTGAGGTTTGCTTTGGAGCCTGCAAGACGAATAACGTCATAGGTATCTTTGTAAAGAAAAGGAGGGGAGGGTGCGTTGGGTTTCTTTAACAAGCTCTAAAACTATCTGAATGCAAGATAGCCGTTGTAAACACTATCTCAAACTTCAAGTAACTCATCGCAACTGGGTAGTAATCATTGCCCGTAGCGGTGTGCGAGTATTCGCTTTCTATACCGAATCGGATAGGAATTGCGTAGTGCCAGGAGCAAATGGAAATAACTATCGAACACTTCCCGAATAGGTCACGAATAATGTACAGCTTTCTCACCATTAATATCGAGCAATTTTCACATCGTGGTATTCCCACTATACGAAAGTTTCTGCAATTACAATCCACACTATGAAAAATTCTTTACTAGAAACACAATGTGAGCATAAGGAAAAACAAAGCAGAGTGCTTGCAAACTCAGGGCTCTTCAGAGCATACGCGGTCATGCATTATTATGCACACTCTATAAAAGGCATGTGAGCCATAAGAGGCTTGCGGGCCAATTCTACTCTTTGGATACCTTAGCGACCAATCCAGAAATTCTGATCGTTAACTGCGATGGCAGGGGAAAGAAATGAAAAAAAGAATAATTTTTTATCTAGTTTGCGTAGCACCGCCAGAAGGTGTCACTCTTGTATCAAGAAATTTTAATGTAATGTATTCCGATTTAATCCAACGGGATGACGTTGATGCTGCAAGTTTAAATACTACCAGCCAATACCCACTGTTGAATGCCATGTCTAGACTACATTATATTTCGAGTCCTCATGTTTAGAAAGAAAAAGCTGGCTGTCAGATTGACGCAGCGTGTTTTAGTATTTATTTATTTATTTATTTATGTATTTATTTATTTATTTATTTATTTATTTATTTATGTGATACACTCAAGGCACATAATTGTACATTGCAGAGGGGATGTTAGTCAACTGGGGATGGGATAAATGTAATCGCATTGTGTCCTTCATTTTTATTTCTAATCGTGCATTGTTGACGATGTGACGCATTTGAAGACTATTTGATATATATTTTCGAATGATGACTGTTCGATTCGAAGAAAATATCGGGTAGTGACTTCATTTCCAGTACCGGGTCGAATAGGGCAATACTCGATTCGTTATTGGAAAGCTTACATTATTGGCGCCCCCCCCCCCACACACACACACTTCCTTAACACTCTACAAAAATACACTCACATTGTAAGAAACTATGAATATGCCCCATACAGCGCTCTCCTGCAGTCTGCAGTCGCCTGAAAGGCCAGTACCAGTTTCGCAAAACATACTTTGATGCGAAAGGATAAAATGATCCATTGAGCGAGAAAGCAGGCGCCTGTAGCGGCAAAACAGAACCTAAATTCTCACTGGTTACGACGCCCCGTCACGTTCGCGGCTCGACGGAGCGGAGCGGACGAATGGGACAACATGATGCCGCTCTGGCGGCGAGGTGTTGCGTGGGGGGAGAGGACGTCGCCGCGACGCCACGTCACCTTCGCTCTCTGAAGCCTGTATTATCCGCGCGTGCCTTGTGCGCGCAAGCTCTGATCTGCGTTCTAACTTCGTTTCGGTAATCACTATAAAAAATTAAGTTAAGCAAGCTGAATACATTCGGCAAGAGAAACGTCGGCGGTAGTGAGTTTCGAACCTACTACCCCACAGCCGACTGCCTTACCCACTGGGATAAACCAGCACACCTTAGAGAGGCATGTTTTCGCCGCAAGTTAAAACACACGCACTAGGAAGGCACATAGAAGACATGTCGAACATGTGACAACACATGTTGTCTTTTATGTGTCTTTCTTTTGTGTGTGTTTTACCTTGCAGTAAAAACATGTCTTTTAGCAAGCACCAACTAGGCCAACAAGCAGTTCTGTTGAACCTGCGATAGCAGGCCTGTACACTATGCCTTATGACCTCATACTCCTTGGGCCGAAATTTCCATAGCCACGCCCGGCGTGACGAAAGCGGTGACGTCAAAAGGATCGCTGCTTACTCAGAAGCGTTCCCATAAGATTATATATGGCAGTCGAGCAAGGTAGCATGACGTCACGTATCGAAGTGCATCTGCCTTGTGTTATCTAGGAGGCATTGGCAAGCGTCTCAGCGTGCTCGCTTGCCCACGAAGAGCTCCTGACTCGAAGGACTTGTCTGCGGTGTTCCACTAGACATTAATGCTTTTGCATTCACAGCTCTCAAGAAGCGCTTAGAAGTCCTCGGATTTATGTTGGTAACAGACTTAGCAGGCGCGATAATAATTATTTCCCCAATAACCTCAAAACAAAGCAAACGGACGAAGCGAAAGACCTTGAATTTGAAGATAGGTGACGTTTCCTTCACAATACCACGAACACTTACGAATAGTGCTTGCGTGTTCTGAAATCGTGTGTGACAACCCTTTCTTTTTTTTTCTTTTTTATCAGAGAGCATTCATATTGACGTATCACTGAAACATTATTCGTGTAGTACCTTGTGCGTGCTAATGTGCACTAACCTCAACCACGCGATTGAGATATTTTCAGGGACATTCTTTGCATTTTCTAAGATGCTGGCGATACGAGATTCGCAGTGGTTCATTTTAGTTTGGGCTTATTTGTTAGGATCCTTCTAGCAGAACGTTGTATAGAGGAACATCACGTTTTTCTGTTTAATTCCACCAGAAATCTGGGATGTCTTTAAGTAATAATCGATGTATCAGTGGTTTAGAGAAACAAAAAGTATTACTGGGTACTTAACTGGAAAAGAAAAGTAAGAAATATAGGAAACTCTGATCGTAAAAACACTGACTTGTGTGGATTTCTAATAGCACAGTCTACGTGTTTGCTTCACTTGTGTTTCCATTTAATATTATGCGCTGGAAAGCATATGAACATCGAACAGAAGTTATGATTTTTCAGGCATTAAATGTGTTGTGTGAGACAATGTCTCTGCATATGTGCATTTAGAAAAAAAGAACTCTCCCAAGTCCTTCGCTGACATTATTTAGGAAACAGAACTTGAAGTTAAACAAAGTCATATTCTAGAGTTTTACGTATGGAAACCGCGGCATTATTATGCGGCATGGCGTAGTGGGGGACTCCAGAATAACTTTAACCACCTGTAGCCGTTAGACGTGTTCCAAGTGCACGCACACGGGCGTCTCTATTTTTCGCCGCTTTTAAAATGCTTGTACCACTGCCGCCATTTCATCACACAACCTCAAGCTTAGCAGCGCAAAGCCAAAGTCACTACGCCATCGCCACGGTTATGTAGAAGTTTATCGAAGTTTGTTTGGTGCGCAATATCAAACACGAGGAATAAGCAAATCACCTACTTTTCGGCAACTTTACAAAGCTCTCACCCGCTGTAAGAACTGGACAGGGATCAGCACGGGAAGAGAGCTATCAAAAAATATCTCAAGTGGCAGAAGGACATACAATTCTCTCAAGTTAGACACGGGTGCAAAATATGACCGCTTTTGAAACAGGAAAGGCTTTAGAAATTCACACTGAATATCCGATACGTATAGTTCATATTCGTCTTGCCTTCGTACAAAAAACACGGGAAAATATATATACAGTTTGCAGTGACACAAAGACAAAAACTGTGGCCTCAGAAGAATAAAACTATAAAACTGGTGCTGCACAATAATAATGCTGCCTAGTTTGCTTGGATGTAAAGTGATCTGCACGAAACGCAAGACTGTGTTCCAAAAAACAGAACTTAATGGCAATGTATTACGTGTGTGGCTCAACATTTAATCGACCAGCAACCACTGGTTGAACACTGGGGCCGTATAACGTAAAACAATTCCAGTATATTTTTATTCGATCACCTGACGTCAAATTTGCGTAACCGCCAATTCGCTTCTCGGCCTTTTGGATAAGATCAAAGTGTAGTGCGTAACCGTCGACGCAAGCATCGGGCGGTGACCCACAGGGTTGTCTGAACAGACCAATCAAACGCTCTCCTCGTTCATAGGAAGTGACTTTTGTTTGCGTGAAAAACTAGTCACATTGCCTGCACTGAGCGGCTTGTCTTATCTAATTGGCTCACAAGAAGCGAGGAGCATGCTCAAGTGGAGAGGGATTCGATGGGGCCGAGCCACTATACTGAATATCGATAACCGGATGAAGAGGGTGGTGCCGGCCTCTGTGATTAGTCCGCTTTCTCTTACTTAGCTTGCGGTGGCTCGTCGACAATGCAACGAAAGCTTAAGAATGACGCTAAAATGGATCCTCAGCAAAAAAGAGTTGGTATAACGAGGTCGTAAACGTGCCGGAAGTTCTCGAAAACGTTAGACGGCCACGCAAAAAGTTTTATTACTCGCAAATGAACCCATGCACTCCGGCAGGGGCGAGTAGCCAGTGCCGGAGCGATCGGCGGCAGCCATCTTTTATTCCTTTCGGAACTGGGCAGGCTGCGGCTATTCAGAAGAAAATTCAGTTTTGCTCGGCATATTAATGCACCTTTAACGCGTACGCGTTGCTCTGACGCGGTAAATTTTTTGCGGTTTTGTGACGTCGCATGACAGGCAGGTAAAGTGGGTGCAGCCCGAAACCTTTTGACCAATAGCCGATGGCTAATGGCAAAAAGCCGTCGAATCAGAAATAACTATCTTTGTTTTGTTCGGTCAAATTATGCATAATCAGTCTGTGCACATCATATCAGATGGGGAGCTATCGCGGTTTTCGTGACGTCTCTTGACAGACACGTGAAGTGGGGGTGGTCCGAAAAACGTTTTTGACCAATCGCAGTTGTCTAATTACAGAAATTGAATAGAAAAGTTTGGAATAGTTTTTCGTTATAGCGCCCCTGAATGATTTAACGTCTCAAATGACAATGGGGCCGCCTTGGCCGCGGATCCAACCCGCGACCTCGTGCTCAGCAGGTGTACGCCATTGAAATTCAGCCACAGTTGTTGATTCTCTTTTCTTAGAATACCAAATGACGTACTGGTTTCTGGTCCTCAACTACGCGCTTTCGCATTGCCTACCACCCCTATATGGTAGCGCTAAAAAACAAATTTCTTGTCGTTTCACACAATTGTGCGGTCGAGAATTAACTTTTTTTCTGGCGGCCAGCCAGCAGAGAGACACTTGTGGGATCCGAGATCTCTTCTTGGCCTCTCGCAATCACTCCTCCATCCGTGCTGCTTGATAGGCGATCGCCCTCGCAACATTGGACACCGAAAAAAAAAACCGGACCGAAAGCGCGCTATCTTTGACATGCGCTCGTGTTAACGAGAAGTGATGTCTCGCAGAGCCGCCGCGGTCACTTGAAGGAACGCGCTCGGCGCGGCGTCACCAACCGAACGCTGGTCCACTTTCGTCCGCAATACGCAATGCGTTTCCGGGATATATAGGAAGCTTGTGTTCGTGTGTGTGGCAGTACACGAGACCTTCTTTTTTTGTGGCCCCCTCTGCAAACAGCGAGTTCAACAACAGCCCGCCCGTGCGCGTTTCTGTGCGCTCATCACCGTGTCCCAGCTGTTACCATGGGCCTATTCACTGGCGCCGTGTATTTCTTCGCCGTCACGATGGTAGCGTCCTCCAGACCCGGTGAGTACGCATGCGCGCGCGTGCAAACTGTCGGTTCTAGCTACGCCATGTGTTCACTGTGGAAAACCTCGCCAGACGATCTATGCCCAAGATGGCGTCATGGCGCCCAGCCCAATCCGGCGTTGATTTCGTTGTTTCTCATCGGCTCAGCGTAGAATCGTGAACGGGTGCCATGTTCTGTCAGACACAAGCAATTATGCCGTATTTCTTTTTTTGTTGTTGCTGTTGTTGTTGGCGTTTGCTCCGCTTGATAGAGTTGTCTTTTCGTGTTTTTGGGAAGGGATATGAATGCATGATGTCAAAAAAAACGTAACCAATAACTTCTCGGGCGTTTCTTGCACCAAAGATTGCGCTTATACTTAGCTTGGTGGGAAAATGTCATAAATCGTACCAGCTAGAACCTCGTTGCTAAAAATATTTAAACAGTGCAGCAAACTATAATAACGCGATCGATTTCGGCTCGTCAGTAACAATTTCTGGCTTTTATGGTAATGAGCAACATTTAATGAAGTGGGCCAATGTAAAGCACGTCTTCCAAGCTAATCTTGCTCTGCGGCTCGCAGAAACCAAAGCAGAGGTAAACACACGTGTCATACAAAGCCATCTCACGTGCAATGTTGTAGCGGAGTGATGAGCATCAATAATAATCAAAAACGATGTCGGTGTTCCTCCTCGACATCTCGTGCTACGATCAACAATTCATTTTACGAGCCACAATTTTTAGCCGCAGCTCACAGGCACGCCCAACAATCGTACACGATCCTTTTCAGTTTACACGCCAGGGATTCGCTTTCCATAAGAGAGACCTAAAAGCCATTCAGCGGAGTTTGGTCATCGGTAATATGGGCTTGCGTGAATCGTTGCCATTGTATGCTACGAGCAATGCCTTGACAAGCACTCTATCAACTGCGTGCCACTACACTCCCGTGTTCTATTCTTAACATCTTTTCGTGTGCATGCGCGCTTTTTTTTATCTCTCAGTCTCTCAGCCTTTGCGTTTCGTTTTTATATTCTCTTTTTCCTCCATAGTAAAGCCTTAACTCTCTCTCTCTTTCTCTCACTTTTTTTTTATCTTTTACTCTGCAGTTACCTCTTCTCCAGCGCAGAGTTCCAAACTGGATGTTTGTCTTCTGGTTATTCTCTCCGCCTTTCGCATTTCGTTTCTCACTCTTTCTTCTCTCTACAAACTTCATCACTAGCTGGTGTTTTTATGCTAGGAGAATGCCAGCAAACTTGAGAGTAGGAAAAAATCGAGAGGCAGACATAGACAAAGAGACAGGAAGGTGGCTGGACTAACAACTGAACTTTATTCATAATAAAGTTCAGTTGTTAGTCCAGCCACCTTCCTGTCTCTTTGTCTATGTCTGCCTCTCGATTTTTTCCTACTCTCAAGTTTGCTGGCATTCTCCTAGCATAACCATGTACCAACTAGCCCAACAGGCCACTCTCATGGTGTTTCTAATTCTGCGAAAACAGGACTGCGTGCCGTTGCCTAAGGGCTTGGTTCGTGCTATTGAGCAATAATGTCCCGTGCGACCCAAAAACAACTATGTTTGTTATATTATATGCTCGTTTGTTCGATCGTTGTGCTACACATTAGCAAGTATGGACGTTCTGGTGCAAAGCCATTTTTGCTTTTTCCTGCCGTGCTGGCTATGATTTTCTGTTCGTCCTATATGTCTACAGCAGAAAAGATACAAGAACTAAACGAATCATCTCGCTTTCAGATTGTTTCGCACTGATTTATCCCAATTTCGTTGCTTTGCTAGAAGATTCTTTCCGGGCTCATCCGTGTCTGTGCAGCTCTCTTGTGTGGATGAGACTGCTAACATAAGCTGCAATACTATTCTTTGAAAGTTTGGAAGTTATTTATGCGTCACTCTGTGGCACCTATGTGTAATGCTCTTTCCTATCTCGTTCATCCTGACATGCAGTTTGAAATTTGTTCTTCGCCTTATGCATTTTTTTAGCAAAGAAAATCGAACGCTCTAGTGGTAGCAACATATAACGAAGCAAACAAAAATGAAATATGGGGTTCTACGTGCCTAAGCTACGATCTGATTATGAGGCACTCCGTAGTGGGGGCCTCCGGCAATTCGGACTACCTCGGGTTCTTTAACGTATTCACGGGTGTTTTCACATTTCGCCCCCATCGAAATGCGACCGCCGTGGCTGGGGTTCGATCTCGCGACCTCGTCCTTAGCAGCGCAACACCATAGCCACTAAGCAACCGCGGCAGGTACGAAGGAAACTAATTTCGCGCCTCATTGTAGCAGTGAAATCGCAAGAACTAAATGCTGGAGGCTGTTTTCTCCACTCCATTATGCAAGCAGTGGATCATACTTGATGGCGTTCTTGCAAATCTTGATGGCATTTCTACAATAGCCTATCTTGATTGTGGCTGTGTCATCACGCCTGATATGTCAGTCGCATTGTTCGGAGCTGTGTCTGTATATTCTACTGTTTTGTTGTTCAAACGCACTGTATGGCATTTCGTAAAGCGCACTCCTGCTTAAGGCCTTGAATTGAGGCAAGCAGCACCTAATAAATTAGTAAATACATAATAACTAAACAGATGTGCTAGACAAAAATCGTGTACCTTGTTTTCTAATCAATTCAGGCAGCACAAGTCCGCCATACTATACGTCCACAGTACCTTATTTTCGTCAAATCCCATAATACGTCTGCGCGAGAAACTTGGCTAAACTACACAATCGCGATATTGACGTAGAGAAAATGCAATTTCTATTTTGCTCTCGCTCATTCGTATTTATATTTCAAGAAATGAATGGTCCCTTTCGTTCCGCTTACACGCACCGTGGTGGCTTAGCGTCTGTGGTGTTGCGCTGCTAAGCACGAGGTCACGGGATCGAATCTCGGCCAAAGCGGCCACATGTCGATGGAGGCTGAATGGGAAAATGCCGGTGTAGGGTGCATTGGGGCCACATTAAAGATACCCTGGGGGTGAAAATTAATCCGCAGTCCTCCACTATGGTGTGCCTAATAATCAAATCGTGACTTTGGCAGGTAAAACCCCAGAATCCACCAGAATCCATTTCAATTCGTTCTGATTAACAGCAAGATTTTTTTGCCTTTCCCGTCATATAGTTTCCCTAAACACGAAGCATTGAAGAGAAACCATGTAACGTACATTTTAGGCTAAGAAATAGAATGCTTTGTCATGAACTGAACCCTTAAGATGATGGAGATGGTGCTTATTCAGTGTTATATAGAACACCCTCAGGACAGAATTCTGACACGCAGGAACATGCTCAAATTCGGAGACATATTACGAAAGTGACACTGCTCTGAGCAGCTTAAATCAATGCCTAACGATGACTACAATATAGACGCATGTATGTCGGAGTGTCTGCTGCAATAGTAAGGCACTGAGGTGAGACAGCTAAGCGTATCGGTAGGCGAGTTTCAAGAAGATCATATGCGATACTGTGCGTGCTTAGCGCTGCTTATGCTGAATGCGAATACCGCAATAACGAAGACAGCGGTCGTCAGAAGCGGATGTTCAAAAAAATTTATGAAAATTTCGTATCTCGAGTACAAGCAAAGCGCTTGAACTTTCGGATCTGTCCGTGTTGGCATGAAAATGCCAAGCAGTGAGGGTGGCATATAAGCACGATGCCACTTGTACTCGCATGACATATCGAAGTCTTGACGTAAATGACGATATACCGACAACGAAGCCCGTAAAGAGGAAGCCAAAGGTCGCGTTGCATCACACGACGCCAGCAAGGAGGCGTCGGCGGCCGGCAAAAGCACCAAGGAAAAACAAAGGCCACGAAACTTCTAGGCTCTTCTCGCGGTCAGATCAAAGCGATCACGAGCGATAGCTACCCTGGCGGCGTAACAAGAGCCCCTGCGCTGGAGCGTCTGAACAAGGGGAAGCGAGGGCACAGATTGGCGAGGGGAAGCGGCGCGCAAACAGGCCGGTCAAGGTCGGACTGACTGCGTCAGCCAATCGGCCGGCTTCCGCTACTGCGTGGTCGCTAGCGGAAATGCTTGCTGCGTGGACACCTGGGGCAGAGTTCGCGAACTAACATCCAAGTTAAAATATAAAGAAGGTGAGTAACGCGAACAGTCACCTGCGACGTGAAACACAAAATAGAACTAGTATTATTGCCTTGAAAATGAATTTGTGTATCCTACACGACGCATTGCTGGTATGTAGTAGCAGTACAAATTGTGAACATAGTTCTTTTCCTCATTTAATCAAAAAAAGCAGGGTGCAAATGTAGACACTACAATTCGAGAGACCGACATTGCGCTTTCATATTTCATTTTATTTAGCTTACTTCGTTACATGTTGCCACTGCCAGAGCGTTCGGTTTTCTTTTCTAGAAAAAAAAATGCATAGGGCGAAGAACAAATTCCAAACTGCATGACAGGATGAACCATATAGGATTTTGCGCCGGTACTTTCGTTCCGTCTCATGGGCTGTTTGACCTCGGGAAAGTCTTATCAATAAGTCCTTATTACAAATTGTTCTTCAGAATAAAGATTACAAATAATGACGACATCGAACATAGTTTTAACAAACATCCCTACCCGCCGTGTCATCTCGTGGTAACCACCTGCACTCTCGAAGAGATTGAGCCCACGGCCCATTGCCGCAAGCTTGCTTCCACTGCGCATGTATGAGGCCTCGTTCATAAGGCATGCGGTTATCACGAGGCGCTGCTGCAGGTATCGGTTGCCATGAGCTCGCGCGTTCCTGGTAACGCATCTGTACTGTGTACGTCAGATCGAATTGTGTTTTAAACACAATTTGTTTAACGCCTAATGAGGGTGCTATTCCGCTTTCGTGTTACGTTTGCGTGTACTAGATATGAAGGTGGTCGATGAACTGTTTGTGACTATCTACACTTTGATAATGTAAAGTGGAAAAATAAATATCAAAAACGGAAATTTTCTATTTTCACTGCCAAAAATATAATTCAACGGAAGGAACAGAAATGTGATTTGAAAAAAGAAAATCACCACCAAAGCACACCGTGCAGACGGTTAACTAGCGCAGTTGAAACATGCGGCTCGGTGTTTAACCTGGGTTAATCCTGGCGGTTTAGTAAACGATGGCTCGCTACGCTGCCGAGACCTCGGTACGCATTTGCTGCTTGCGCTCGACTGCACGACCATGTTCTTGTGCCCAGGCTGCAGCATCGGCACTACGTAGACGAGCTCGTTCCTAGTTCTCCTCGCCGCGTTGCTGTTCTAAAGCTGCCTGTTACTAAGCTGTAGGTAATGACGCGTGGCCTACTCATTTCGGAGACCGGGGTAAACTGCTGCGCAAACGCTCGGCCGCGACGGAGACCAACGATGTCGCTACTGGAGCAGCCAATCGCGCGCCTCTTTTTTTTCGCGCGTGCGCATGCGGTTACGCCGGAGGAGTTTTCGGCGTACAGGCGACAGACGGACATACGGACCAATCGGCTAGCCGTATAGAGCTTCTCTGTGAAAATGACTTCTCTCGGCTTATGGTCAAAGGTAGATTTCGTTTTTATTTCTTTAGAGAAATTATCCCCATGCAGTGAAGGGACAAGTTTGTCATCAATATTGAGAGAGAAATTTAATTTGTTTGCACGTTTACTCCGCTGAATTACCATTGGCGTGCAACTCCAGCAGCCACGTAAGTATAGGCACGTCGATCTCAAATGCTCGAGCCAATGAGTCTTCGTCTCTGGATAAGATACATCTCCAATCAGGGTGCGTCCTACCACTGCTAGAATGGCTAGACAAACTCGGGGAGTGGTTCATTGCATGCGTCAAGTCGTGCCGAAAGTCTTGACGCTATATGTCTTACTGTCACTGGTCACATTTAATCATTTTCACCTCACGTGCTTACGTGCAATTCTACAATATGCTACAACAGTCCTCCGAGCATTTGACTCTGTCGTAGTTCATGAAAGCATGAAATTAATGCAATTAGCCCCTTAACAATGTTTTTTTAAACTAGAAAAAGAAAGAAATAAACCAATTTGTCTTTTGAAATCCCAGAAATACATGCTAGCTGAAAACAAAAGAGAAAAGAAAGGATATATTACAAAAGTTGCTATACCCTTTCTGTTCTTTTTAGCCGTGAAACATTTGTAACAGTGTAAAGCCCTGGGAACAAAATACGTGCACCTCAGGGTCATTTCTTCTAAAAACTTAGCCAACGAGAATGTGTCTGGATATTCGCAACGCACCTTGTACGCACATATAGTACGGTTCACGTACATTGCTTACGATGCTGGACTACGTCTTTTTTTTTTTCAGCGATAAGGACCTGCAACGAGACCGTCGAGCAGCAGGTGCACGAGGCCAGCTGCCGGCTGGTTGGCCGGCTGCCGGACCGCTGGCTGCTTCGCTTCGACTCGGTCGGGGGCAGCAACGAGTCCGTGCCGGTGCTGGCCCTCGTCTTCGGCCTGGCCGACCCCACCACCCACGTCGAGAGCAGCAAGTGCTCGTCCGAGATGACCGCCGCGCTGGCGATGCAGGGCATGGCCAAGGTGGCGCTGCCCGAATCCACGGCGCGCGTGTTCTTCGCAGCCAAGGCCAAGGTCACGGCAGAAGTGAGCAGAGCTATTAAAAGCGCTCGCCGGGTGCGCGCTCACGTTACGCTTGCGCTGTGTCGCAATGCACACGAGGAAAGTCAGTGACGACACAACTGTTACAGAGCTCCTGACTTCTCAACTGAGCATTGCAACACAGTAGTACGAAAGCTAGCTGATCACGGCGGCAAACCAAGTGCCGTACGCCGCTTCGTCGGTCGTCTAAGGGATCCGCACTTCACGATGGTGCCGCGTTTGCGTTAGCGTATAGTGCAAAGAACGAGCGAATTTGGGGCATTTCCATAATACTGGTGTTCAAACAGCGTGCGCATCCTCGATTATTGAACTTTTCATAGGGCAGCTGGTGCTAGCCAGATGACGCTGCGACTTTTTCAGATTCCTACAAGGTGTGCCGAAGCTAGCCGCTTCGACTACAGTTGGAACGAGGTGCTATTCTGAAATGGAACAGACATGCACCTGTTTCATGTTCACTTGTTTAAACGTGAGAAGCGAGGCGTTGCTCGAGGAAGGTAGGATTAGAACGCATAAGGTTAAATTGAATTCCGAGGTTTCACGTGCCAAAACGACAATATTGTTGCACAACAAACGTGTATTTACAAATATTTCCAAGTAAGGCGTGTAGCACAGGCGTAACAGCAGCCCAGATGGCGCGGAGCAACCTCTACCTCTTCTTCGACGGTGCCGGCCTAAAGCTGTAGTTTTTTTTTTCTTCGGTCTCGCGGCATTTCCCCCCGGGCAAAAACCACCGCCACATCCGCGCTGGTCAGAGTGCAGCTTCAGCGGACAGGTTCATCATCATCATTATTTATCTTCCCTTAAGGACCCCTGTCCGGGTACTACATAAGGGGCGACGGGGTACAGAAGCTCAGAATAGAAACAAATATATGTTTACAGTTTCCTATGAAACTCAGCCTGTGGATTCGTATGAGCACAGAAAAAAAGAAGGCTAAGAGGCACACTGAATACAATGCAAAAGCAAATCAGCAGGACAGTCACAATGTGAAACGGCAATCCAAAAGAACGAAAGCACAGTCAAGTCATTACAAGGTTAGGGTTTGAGGGGTGCAGTAAGCAGCTGTTCGAAGATAATGGGGTAACATTCGTTGACAGCTCTATCTGGTATATTGTTGCACTCTGTGATAGCGCTAGGCGAAAACAATTTATTAAAGGAAAATACTGAACCACGCAAGAGCAGGACGCTGAAAGAGTTAAAAAGTCGGTGATATGTACGGGTTGGTGGGATTAGAAGCTTTCCATGTAGCTGAGGTAAGTTATAATGTAGGCGGTGGATAAGGCCCAGCTTTGCAATTTTCCGACTGAACACCGATGGTTCGAGTCCTAGGGATAATTTAATCACACTGACACTTTCTTCACGGCTGTACCTGGAAGTGATGAATCTAGCGGCACAATTTTGTATTCATTCTAATATGTTAAGTAAGTAAGCTTTGTGCGGGCTCCAAATAGCTGAGGCGTATTCAAGTTTACTTCGAATGAAAGTTTCATTAGCTTGTTTTCTTGTAAATGAGGAGCACAGGGCAAGGGTACATCCGGCGTAACCAAGTGATTTAGTAGTGTCGGAAGCCAGTTTTGTGATATGGTCAGACCAGGTCAACTTGCTGTTAATAGTGATACCGAGATAACGCTGTGATTCTACGGTGGATTGGGCTTTCGAGTTTAGAGAGTACGGCTGATCCTTGTTAGAATGTTTGCGGGATACCTACATAACTTTACATTTGGAGATATTAAGTTTCATTAAAGAATTGGAACACCAGGTTTCTATTAGGTGCAACATTTTTGAAGCATTGCTTGGTTGGGCAACCCTGTAATGCGACAATAACTTGCACATTCGTCAACAAAAAGTTGAATAGAAGATGAGATGTAAGGAAGGTCATTTATGAAGATGAGAACGAGAAGGGGACCGAGGACAGACCACTGTGTTACTCCGATTACTCCGAATATGACGCTAGCAGTTGTTGAGCAATTATTTTCGACAGCTGTGTACTGGGAGCGATTAGTAAGAAAGTAACGGATCCATGACATTGCGAAAGGGTTGATACCGAGGCTTGAAAGTTTGGCCTAAAGCCGCTAATGGTGTACGCAGCCAAATGCTTTGGCAAAATCTAGGTATATGACGTCAGTTTGAAGTGATGAGTCTAAGTGCAGGTGAAGTTCAGTATTAAACTCATAAAGTGTTGTGTATCGCATGACAAACCAGGCCGGAAACCGTGCTGGTTGTGAAAAAAGAAAGAATGATCACCGAAATGACATGCTATTTCTGAATATATTATATGTTCTAGGAGTATACAGAGAATACTTGTTAGAGAAAGGGGGTGATAGTTGCAAGTTTCAGAGAGGCTGCAGGACTTCTATACTGATACCACTTTTCTAATTTTCCAGTAATTTGGAAGTGCATTATCTGTAATGAAATGGGTAAAAAGTATTTGTAATATTAGACTGTAAATTTCTTTCGTACGAAAGCATATTTAGCGCCAGCAAACAAGGACGGAAGGGAGACGACAACACAATCCGTCCTTGTTTGCTGGCGCTAAATATGCTTTCAATTTACCAACACGCCCAACAAATGGCAATGCTACAATTTCTTTCGTACCCTTTAGTGTCTTAGCAGTGATGTTATCTGACCCAGGGGCCCTACAAATGTTTAGGTTTTCAATAAGATTCATAATGCTTTGAGAATTAACTCTAATGGGAAACGTGAGGGGAAAACTGTAGCTGGACAAATCAAAGTCCTTCAGTGCAGGCTCATGAGTGAATACAGAAGAAAAATACGAGTTGATTACGTCTGACCATTGATCAAGTGGCACGTTGGAGCCATCAGGGTAAGTCAAAGAAATGTTATTGGAGCTATTGTTTGGTTTTAGAATATTCCAAATTTTTAAGGGTTGACAGGTGTGATATTAGGCAAGTCATGGTGGAAGAACTTCCTTTTGATTGTCTCAAAGTGCTTGTGCATTCACACAGTCATGTAAAGTATTGTAACAGTTTGATAAGATTTCGAGCGTTTCGCATCGCGAAAAAGACGGTTTTCTTATCGACAGTCTCCTTGGTGTGTCAGAAAACCAGGGCTTTCCTAAATCAACGCGACTGCGAACAAGAGGCACATACTTCTCCAAAAGCGGTAATAATTTAGTCCTGAATAGCAACCAGCTTTTATATAATGTACGAGAAGGAGCGGTGTCACCAAAAGTTCTTTTAGAAAAGTGTTTAATTCAGTGTTAATTTTGCTAAAGTCTGCTTTGTTGTAGTCTCTAATGTGTTTGACCGAGGGCTGTCGGATAAGAACTGCGATGCAGAGATTAAATAGTAGTAATCTGTGGTCGCTTAGACCGGCAACGGATAATAATGATATCATTATTTCTGGATTAGAAACCAGCACAAGGTCTAGAATGTTCTCCCCACGGGCTGCCATATTAACCATCTGAGTGAAGTTGAATGTTAAGATCGCTTTAAGGAAATCTTTGGATTGCCGGTTATGTGCCTCTAGATTTGCCCAGTTAATGTCCAGAAAAATAAAATCGCCACAGAGCATAAAATTCGCAGACTAGAAACTTGAGTAAAGATTCGCTAGTACAGAATTTAGTCCATGGTTGAAGGAAACGTCACAGTCAGGAGCGCGATAACAAACAACAACCACAGTCATACTTGAAGGAAGTGAGATATTTACACACAAAATTTCGTGGTGAAAGTTCAATTTGGTGACATATGAAGGAACACTTTCTTTCGCAAAAAACGAAATGCCGCCTCCCCTGCGCCCCAACCTGTAAAGCCTGTGAACAGCGTACGTTATGCTGTCATATAGTAGCTCGTAGTCAGCAATATTTGGATGCAGCCAAAATTCTGTAAGTATAGCGACGTAAGTATTGTTGTCTTTCAAAATAGATTCTAGGGTGTCTTCCTTGGGCAGATAAATACGCACGTTTGCGACCAAGACCGACATATTTTGATAAACAAGAACAGTGACCGGGGTGAGGCAGGTCTGGGGGAAGAAAAGGGATGTGCATGCCTTGAAAAACGTAGTGACTGCTACGCTCTCAGTGCAACTATACATTCAGATTCAGCATTGTACGTGAATTGCTTGCCATCAAGCAGCAACCTGTCAAAGCGAAGTTTTAATGTTCTGCCGCTTCGTTGTCCATGAAATGTTTCCTTCGCACCTGTAGAACTCTGGCTGAGTGGTCCTGGCGAATCGAAAAATTTGTGCCTTTGAGCTTAGTAGCCACTGCAACAATTCTTTATTTATCTTTACATGTTGCATACTTTACTATAATAGGCCTAGTTTTGTCTCGCTCACAGCGATCCTAGGTGGTGTGCACGCTCCAAGTCGTCTGTACTTACGGATAAACCGAGTTTCTCAGAGCAGAATGATATTATTTTTGGCTGGGACTGTAGCCAATTCTCGTCTTTTGTGTCTTGAATTCCACCAAAAAGTAAGTTTGAACGACGCAGGCGATTTTCTGCGCCGTCGCATTTTTCGCTAAGAACTTTGATTACAGTGGAAAGTTTTGCAAGGCTACCATTCACGTCCGCTTTTCAACCTATTTCGTTTGACTGAGTCGACTAGACAATCTTCTCCCCGGCATCGACGCGAGCCGAAAGGCTGGTCACGAGGGTCTCGGTGCTATTCTGTGATGCTCGGATTAAATAAAGTTAGGACTGAACGCAGCTTTGCGATGTTTCTACACGAGATATGGCCCTTGCAATAGTTCCAATAGACGGCGGTGAAACGTCATTTGGTCCTCGGTTTAATTCTACATCTCCCAACACCAATAGGAGCAGATTAATTTGTTTGAGCATTGATGTAGAGAGTATCATGCCACACAACTGTCCACAACAAGTTCCAAACGCGCAAGGGGGGGCTCCACAGCGCAAGAAAGCAGCGATTTCCAGAGCAGACACAAGCCGCGTTTGGAAGGTAACTGACCTGTGTCAGGAAGGGGATTCTTGTGACCCCTGTCGTTGCGCTTGCCTTATCCAAATGGCCCCAGTCCAGTGACTCAATATGTAATCCATGCGGCTATTGCGGGCTATACGAAGCGCGTTATACGGGTTTAGCCGAGCGGCGTGAACTACATCAGTCCGGGTTGGCACAGGTGACACCATTGGCTTTGCCGGTGTCTACTAGCCTAGCGCGTCTACTAGCGTAACGCCCGGTTTAGTCAATCGCGACAGCGACCCATTCCTCCCGTGATGCTGATGTAGAGAAAGGTGCGAGCAGATCGACTCCGACGCGGAAGAACGGCTCCTCTTGGACATCGATGGCCAAGAAGGCCAGCGGGGATCATCGATGGCCTCTTGCGTCGTTGGCACAGCTCGCAGCTGCCAAGCTAATTCTGCATGGAGCGATAAAGCCCAGGCCAAAAGAAACAACGCCGAACGCGATCATAAGTGCGCGTTACACCAAAATGGCCTGCTACGGATTTGTCATGAAACTTCTGCATAAAGTACAGTATAGAATGCATGCAAGAGGGCACGAGAAGCAATTTCTCAGGACCTTCTTTAACTTCTGACAAAAACTAGGGCGTATCACCGATATTTATGCACTGGTATCGATAAGGGGCGCAACAGTAACACCGTCGACTTGAGCTTCCATCAATGTTTTGGTGAAGGCTCTGGGTGAGCTGCCTGTTCGTCACCATCACCCAAGCACGGAAATCCGAAGCGGCCTCCGCGTTGTTCCCTCTGCGATGAGGGAACACGCGCACACACCACGCCCGAACCCACCACGCAGCAGCCACCCACACCTTCTGTGATTTTGTCACTACCAAAAGATGCAGGCAGCTTCTGTGGCACGCATGACGTAGACATTGAGGATTGCATCTCATGGTATGAGCATATCAGCAAACAGAACAGTTGCGACGATATGCTTATGCTGGAAAATGTGGTATTTTATCTTAAAGGAACCACGCGCGTCTGGTACGAGATGCATGATCACGGTCTAAACAGCTGGGATCTATGCAAATGAAAAGTGAATGATTTGTTCGGCAAGCCCTTTGATTGCCAGCTGGCCACTAAAAAAATTTGGCTGCCGCCCGCAGTCATCTACTGAAACATACATTTCTTATATTCAGGATATCCTTGCGCTTTGCCGTTAAGTTGAGGGCAACATGTCCGAAGCAGACAGGATCGGGCACGTATTCAAAGGTATCGTCGATGATACATTCAACATATTGATATTCTGAAACTGTGCTACCATGGACGATATTGTGAAAGAGGGCGATAATATGATTATGCGGCACGCCGTAGTGGGGGACTCGGGATTAATTTCGAACGCCTTCGGCTCACACCTTTATAGTATAGATTATTATAGTAAATTATATTTACTATATTACCATGCGGTTCTAGTGCTCACATATATGCACAACGTGGAAATTGCTGCCTCGAGATGGGGGCTCGCTAGAAGGCATGGTGAACACGCAACGTGCCTGCTGTAGCAAAAATCAGGGGAGAACTCTGCACGTCCTTAAGGAATGCGAAGGTGCTCCCCCAGCAATGTCCGTAGTTAACATAGACCTTCCAGAAACACTGGGATTTAAAGTAGATGGAATCATTAACCATTAAGCAGTCGAGATAAGCAAGTGATGTTTAGAGTATTGGTGGCAAAATACAGGGGATAGAATGGTAGGATCAAATCCTTTACAGGCGTAGGTAACTGTGCAAGGTAGGTAAACCAAGAAGTTTTAAATCACAGAAAAATAATTAAGGAAACATAAGCAAAATGCTCTACTGAAAAGCATGTATAGCATATCTGATTAGCTCAAACAGCATAGATTAATATTTGTCATCACACCGCTTCGATTCCAATACATTGTTATCCTCATCATCGTCTTCAAGAAGATATTATTCCTCCACTCACTAGGCTACGTGTTGTGGCGCTGCTGTCGGTAAGGAAAGCGTGAGCGTTAATTATCTGCAGAGCCCTCTGCGGCCATCTATTGTTAAAGATATTTCTCATGCGATGCCTAGTATAGCCGCCTTGGTTTGATAAACCCCATCTGTAAGATAAATATGAGAACTATTGCTGTTGGTTCCCGCATTACAACAGCGTTCTCGTCAGTTCTCGCAGTGACCGGTTGTCTTATTTTGTTACGCTCAATTATTTTACCACCACATCTAGCGGTGTTCTCTTAATTAATAATGTCTGACAACCATTTCCTTTCGTCACACCATTAAAACAAAATGCAAAGGACGCTCCTAAAGCAAGATCGTTTCGGCTGTTTCATTCCTTATTTTTGTTATTTTTTGCATAATGTTCACATATTCCTAGCTAAATTTTGTCTAATTTCTTAATGTGTATGGCTGCTGTGTTGTATTACACAGCTGAATCAACCTAATTATCCAATAAAATCAAGATAACGGAAATGCACAATGCATGCACAAAAAATCACGCAGCTTTGAGCAACTGTTTCCTTAAAAGCGATTGTATGTTACCTCAAGAAATACGAGAATCCCACGTTCTGTGGGAATCCGTCCAGGCGAAATTTGCGGAGAACGCTGTTCTTATTTAGCAATAATTTTAAACTATACAACACATCACCAAGTTCGGCGTATTTTCACAGGCGGCATCCTCAATGAAGATGAACTTATGGCTTTGTGAGATTCAGATAAAGTGAATGACTACAATAGCATGACAGCAATGAAACGACCATGATGGCACCCTGCCGGCTGTATGATAATCGTGCACTATTTTTATGCGATTTACCCTTTTTTGTCTTCCTTTTTATGCCGTTACCATTCAGATTGATACTCCTTCGATAACGTTCACTGGGACTGGAAGCTCGCATGTCGCCGATACATCATGCTCTGGGTTGTATGTAGACCACGCTGTAGTTGGAAGGATTCGAAAGGTAAATATCAGGTTGACCTAGATTGAAAGCTTAAGCATCTATAAATACAAATTCGTCATTAAAAACGAGAGCAGTCTTTTTAGGTGAACAAATAAAGAAAATGGAAAATTGTGGTGGCGCCACCTGTTGTGCGCTACGATACTAGCGTCATGTGACATACTAGTGGCGGCAGCGTTCTCGGCAGCTGGCTCAGCCCGCAAGCTGAAAGTTGAGAGAGCAGTGGCTGATTCACAGAAAACGACAGAGTAGAAGGTGACGTGGAAATTATAGGTCACGTGCTCTGTTTTAGTGCAGTTGATTCAAATTGTGGAGCGCCAGCGGGGAATACCGGTGGGAATTTTTTACGCGACAAGGTCTTCCATTAGCGCACAGGAAATGATCATATACTTCTAGACAGATAAGCTACCGATCTCACTTTTTTTTCTAATATTTTTATTTGGTGTCCTTTAGGCGATACCCTTAGAGGGTTTCCCAAATATCATGCACTAAAATTTAAAAATATGCAAATGTCACTAGCTGGACAAAACCACGGTAATCTTGTTTGCAATCGCTAGGAAATACTCAGATTATTTTACGCATTCCGCCTTATTAGATAATTAGTCTTAATTTATTGATCAACTTATCAAATATCATAGTTAAATGAAAACTGTAAATCACAAAATTGTAGAGCAACCTGAAAAACTCCCGATAATGATTTCTGTTGCTCAATGGGGGCTACTTAGAAGTGTTTTTCCGAGTGTGAAATAAACCCGCGAATACACGCAATGTGCCCCGAGCGGCCAGTCACGCGACAATTTTGCTTATATCCGCAAAGATGGAACGACGACAATAGGTTGATCAGGATGGTATGACGATGACCTGAGGAAAATGGGATGTCGATACTAGAATGACGATGGTGGTATGAGGACGATGTCACGAGGACAGCGGTAGGATGACGTCGGGAAAAAGGACTGCATTGCGACCATGGGATACCAAAGCTAGAATAACTACGACAGAATGACGACGCGGTAACGACCAGTATGGTATCACGACCACAGTATGACCAGGAACGCATGACGACGACTATATGTGACTACGACGCAATAACGACGACAGGATAATGACGACAGAATAATAACGACATGATTACGGCAGCGTGATGACGACGGTGTGGCAACTACGGAATGAATACAACTGAATAATTACGATGACGTCACTACTATGACATTGGGAAGATGTAATGATGATCCAGATGTGACGACAGCGGCGCGTTAACAAAATGACAACGCAGGGACGACAGAGTTCAAACGGCGGAACCATGACGGCGGCAAGACAACGAAGGAATGATCACGTTGGAATGAAGGCGATGAATTGACGACAACGGCATGTTTGCGTTGAAGCTAACGATTGCGCTTACGTACATCACTTGCCGCTTGGGTGGCGTCAGTTATCTCTATATCCGGTAGCGAACAGTCCCGCAACATAGCAGCCAGCATCATAAATTGGGATGAAGATGCAAGGAAAGCCTTGCTTTAAAAGGCGCATAATTAAGTGTTACCTTTCTTAGATACGACATGCACTTTCCGGGCGCTATCTATCTACCTATATATGTGTGTGTGTGTGCACGTGTGTGTGTGTATGCGTGCGTGCGTGCGTGCGTGCCTGTGTGTGTGTGTGTGTACGTGTACGTGTGTGCGCACGTGTGTGCGCACGTGTGTGTGTGTGTGTGTGTGTGCGTCTGCGTGTGTGCGTGCGTGCGTGCGTGTGTGCGTGCGTGCGTGTGTGTGTGTGTGTGTGTGTGTGTGTGTGTGTGTGTGTGTGTGTGTGTGTGTGTGTGTGTGTGTGTGTGTGTGTGTGTGTGTGTGTGTCTGTGTGTGTGTGTGTGTGTGTGTGTGTGTGTGTGTGTGTGTGTGTGTGTGTGTGTGTGTGTGTGTGTGTGTGTGTGTCTGTGTGTGTGTGTGTGTGTGTGTGTGTGTGTGTGTGTGTGTGTGTGTGTGTGTGTGTGTGTGTGTGTGTCTGTGTGTGTGTGTGTGTGTGTGTGTGTGTGTTTGTGAGACTTCTTACGTGGGTCACCGGGTCATCGAAGAAACTCTGTCACGCCGACATGGAATACAGGGTATGTGGTTGTAAATGTTCAAGAAAAAATATTTTTCTCCCAAAAGATTCCTCGCCTACCCTAATAATGAATGGTCCTTGTTCCCAAAAGACCAGACATCTTAAATCGCGGGGGAAAAAAAAGCTTATTCTTGTGGAAAATTTTACCGACCCCTTTTCTTTGAAAAGTAGTGATGTCTCTTGAACAGGGCGATTTGAAACGTAGCAGTCATTTTGGCCACGTAGAATATTTCAAGTCATGATGATGATGATGATGATTTTGGATTTTTATGGCGCAGCAGCCGCGTCGACTATAATGCGCCAACCACAGTCAAGATTAGCGAATATGCCTTCGCTTAGGTGTCGCTTTGTGCTCTCGTGTATATCGCCTCTGTCATCACGGTTGGTCTGGCAGGCGCTCACTGGATTCAATGTGACCCAGGCTACTAATTCTCGGTCTACTGCAAAGGTTACCTTCATTTTCATTGCCTGTTTTGCTGCATGGCAGGTTCTAAGCAACTGTCACCGCAACCATTACCTTCTCCTAGAGTGAAGTAGTTGGCAGACCACATAAAGAAAGCGAGCTCCGTCACCACAAGGGCGCAGCACCACCAGACTACCATTGCATTCATAAAATTTACACACTGCATTTGCAACAAGAAATAGTATTTTTTCACATGGATGTTGAAAAAAGATTTCCAAGCATGTTTGTGGCGCCATCATTTGTGTGTTTACGGGCACGCTAACATATTCAAAGGTGTTGGCCTGTCAAATTTCTTTTCGGAAAAGCCTCATTCTCACCACACTAAACGCTCCGAAACTGGTCAATGGTTTCTGTCATCCCGAGCCTCATAGCAGGTACACCTGCTCCTTTCCACTTGCTGTTATTGTTGTACAATAAACAACCTAAAATTACGAGCTGACGCTATTTTCTACATAGCATTATGAGCTTCTCACAATTCTCTTCATAGCCAGGCACATTACGGACATGTTACAGCGAAAATTTGTGAACTGTAGTTAGCTCAATACTATCCGGTTATAGGTCTAGCACCAGGGAAGCACTTGTGCGACGCAGCGCGCAATATGCGAGACACCCGGATGGTTAAAGAGACGAATCACGACTGTTTCACACGCCTCATGCTTCAATTATTTAACGCTAATGAGCTCTGTATGGTGACTATAACCACATTTTATGGTCGATAACGGGCGCTTTCATTGAACACGTCTAGAATGACCGCCGCAAACTTCTAAATCATCGAATAGATAGATCCTTCTGATGGCGAGGAAGAACGCAGCCTCGAATTCAGCGCAATTTCACAGCCACTCCCCTCTCTTCTACTCAGTGGTATGTGCGGATTCATCACCATTGTTTTTCAGCGACAGCTGGTAGCGGTACTACTGCCGTGGCGAATTACTGTGATTTTAGCGCGTCTCGTACGTAAGTACTGTGACGTCATGTGAGCCAACGTCCACTGTGCTAATGCGCTGTGTGATTAAGCTCATATGCAGAATATATATTTCTCCGGCACACGAAACGTACAATGCGCCCAAAATGAATGAGCGTAAATATAGTATGCTAGTTAAATAAAGCAAAATGTCCCTTGCCCGATACTCAACGTGGCTTTGCAGTTAACTGCGTGTTTTGTATTATACTGTGGGAGGCGGCACGTAGAAGTAGCCGCCGTAGCCATGGTTTATTTTGGGCCGGCTAGCAATGGTGCCTTGGGATCTCGGGAGTGGCCGCTCAGGTCGAGCGCCTCAGCGCGTTCCCCTTCTCGCGCTCACTGCACGCGAGCCATCATCTTCTTCGCCGGCTTTGTTAGGCGATAGACGCGATGCTACAATAATACTAAGCAACCGCTGGACAGTTATTTGCTAAACTTCATATGGGGGAGCGGATTCCCCGCAAATAAAAACCATTTGAGAAATAAACGTTGCCACAAGCCGCGATATAGAGCGTATGCATTACTTTTGACAACGCAGACACCGTGCACATTTACATCCATACACAAACCTAGATAAAAAGAAACATGAATAAGAGCAATTGCAGCGCGACAGGCGGATCTTCTCGCGCAGCCAACCGCACATACCAGCACGACGGCTCAGCCCGATATATGGCGCCACTTTCACAAGATGGCGGCATCCTCGCGGATGTGGTCTATAAGGCGTCGTTGTTCCCCATAGGGACCTTGTGCTAAAGCTCTCTATATCCACACAAGCACCGGAGCACACAGCGTAGAAAGCAGTGGAAGCAAAATGGGAGGAACGCGATGCATATCCGCCGTGACATCTCGAATCACTTATCACGGGGCAATAATGACGGAGATCTAGAAATGGCGCAGTGCGCATGCTGCGTAATGCTTAGCATGCTCCCGCTAGACATCAGAAGCACGAACAATCTCGAGCTTGAGCGCAGCAAAGCTCGGCGCCTAGCACTGTGGCTTCCTGTATATTGTTTACCTGCCGAATAAACGGCGAACCAATGGAAAGTGGTCGTCACTGGAACTATGGCACCAGCGCCACTTATCTATGGATGCCCGGAGCGCACTTCTTACACTTGTGGTGCTCGCTGCAGACAGAAAAAGCATGTTTATCAATGTAAGAGTGGTGGCAACGAGTAAAGTATTAATTCTTTTTCTGTAGTTACTCTTCAAAACAATATCATATGGGGGTATTCTGTAAGAGCACACCTAGTGGACTGTCCATTCCGGCCGCTGCTGATTGGCTAGGGCCGCTCGTCTCCTCCTCTCTCGTACAGCTGCATTCAAACAGCAGCGGCCAAAACGGACAGTCCACTAGGTGAACTCTTACAGAATACCCCTCAGGTGCATCTGATGCGTACCGCCAAAGACAAACACTTGTTTCAAGAAAAGACAACTTTCACATTCGCCGTAAATGGAATACGATAGGTGCTGGCAAGGTTAGTTGCTACCCTGTCCAAAATATCGGTGCTCTCACGCTACGCCATGACGCCGCCATAGACGATGACAGTATATTTGGTGACCCAGCAGACACCGAGTCTATAGAGATTGTTCCATGTAACTTGAGCTAAACATTAAAAATATGAAAATGCAACATAGCTGGACTGAACTAAGGTAATATTGTTTGCCGTCGCTTGGAGACACTGAGATTGGTATTTTTCATTCCGCCTAATTTGATAATTAGTCTGAATCAATTATGTAGGTTCTGAAATATTATAATTAGATTAATAGTGTCAATGTGAAAATTGTAGAGAAACATGAAAAACACTTGAAGCAGCTTTCTATTGCTCGATACGTACTGCATGAAAGTGTTTCAACGCGATAGCGTTATGGGCCCCGTGTCGCAGAAAATCCGGCGTCGGACGTCGTTTCGGCAAAAAAGGTTTTCCAACCACCCATACTCAGGCCCTCCATGTGGCGCAAGGAAGCGACTGAATTAATTGAATTCCTCAAGCTAAAATACGCAGAAAAATCGTAAACTACGACTTACACACAATCTACAGACACGACAGCATCGGATTGTAATTTGACTACACGAGAAAACATAATTTTGTTACGCGAAAACTCAAACAAACCCATTTTCCAGCGTTTCTACAATTCATAAGTTGGCCACGGCGTCCGCCATTTGCGCGCGGTGGCGCGTGAGTATCTTGGAGGCCACAGAGCGGCACGCCCGGTTCCTTGCAATTACTAGCATTACCTTCAGACGGCACTCACCTCCGCCGCTTCGCGGCCCACGCAAGAGGCCGCGTTTCTAACAGAAAGCTTCGTTCATGCATAGTGTTCGCGGCCAGCGTTTCCCAGTAAACATTGTGGTTACATACGCTCCAGTCGCCAGAAAGCGTGAGAAGCAGTCAGGGATCTTTGAATGCTATCGTGTTCCACTCTTAAAGGCACAGCTTAAGCATCTTCCATCATTTTCCGGGCATCAAAGAAGCCCGGGAATGCACGCAAAGTGCCTCGAGCGGCCCGTCACGAAGGAATTATGCGTGTATCTGCGAGCTCTTTTCACGCTCAATAAATCACTTTTATGTAGCAGGTATTGAGCAAGAGAAAGCTAGAAAGATAGATGGCACAGAAAAAGCGCAGTGATGATACCTCTCTGCGAAGGGAAAGAAAAACACCTCGTGAATACGCGAAAGTTAATAACCCTGGTAAAAGGCCTTAATACACTGGCCGTTTATTACAGAAAGCTCTAGTTTGAAGCGCGCCAGGATGATCTGAACAATTCATAATGTACAACTTTTGTCCCCATTGTGCCTCAGTTTATTTTCAGTTATTTGTTTAGTTCGGAGATATATATTTAGGAATAAGGCGGCGAGCGCCTGATTTTTCCACTCAACATTACCAGCACAGATTTCAGGCAATATTTTAGGTAAAGCTAACTTAGAGCTATAGAAGCCCTTTTGCCACGCGTGCTATAAATCGTATGAAAGCATCCTCCTGTCCGACACTAGTGCGTGTGTCTCCTCATGGTGTAATGTGCGCACTGCTCCTCCGTTCACGCATTCACCACGCACCATGACATTCGCGATCTTTCGGTAACGCCGCCGATAGATGCAAGTCCATGAACTGTACCGGCCATGTAGGGAAATTCTCCAAGCGACTCTCCGCGATCACATCCAATTAACTAGAAGCGCGCGTAAAAACTAAACGTGAATGCGATGAGCACATTCACATTTTTGAAAACGTGTTAAATGCAACGTAAATATATTCATTTTTATTGAATTCTCTATGTGGCTACATATCGCCCATTGGAACACTTATAATGAAGCAATGTGAATAAGAATGAAGGAAACAATGAAATGAAACGACAGCAACAACAGGAGTGTGGAGGAAATTGTGTGTTTGTATAGCATCATTATTCTGGTATTGCTATCGATATTTCAGCATCGCAAACTAAAGTGCTGTAGACGCACGACAGCTCGTAGAGCGAACACTTTGGGCATCAGTTTGTAATACACCGATGATCAATTGCATAATAAGACGTGAATGTCGATAACGTTCCTAGAAATTACAGTAGGGAGACCTTCCACAGGGGCACACAATTGCGCATGTGCGTGATTTTCTGGGTATCTCGTCCTCGCGAAGCAAGACAGCAGAATTTTTATGAGTGGACTGTTTGGTCTTATACTCTTTGCCATTACTGGTACTAATGTATGAATGGTTTCTTGACTTTTATAGCTGTCATGGCCTGGACCTCTAGTGGACGAGCTCTACGTGGGTGGGTGGGAGCTTATGGACAGCTCACACGACGAGGTGGAAACAACGAACGACGCTGAATTCCTGCTCCAGGTATGGGCCGCACAACCGCGGGGGCTTCCACACAAAAAAAATGAGTTGATGTGAATCTCGTATGCCACACTCTTAAAACCGCTGGACCCTTTGGGGTGCATATTTGTCCCACAACGATAATCGTCATCAGCCTTGCTTGTATTCCCTTTCTTGAAAACGCTGCGCTCGCTACTTTCCTGTCGAGAATGCTCTGTCATGCTGATGACGCGCAAGCCGTTCGTGACTGGGAAGTACCGGGCTCTCAGCGTTAAAGAGAGGAAACGCGGGCAAGACAAATGACGATTACCGTTCGGGAATAAGCCCCAAAGGGTGTAATTTTTTTTAAGAGTGCAAGTGGGCCGCGTTGGTGCATCCCCTTCTGTTTCATCATAAGTGCTAATTGTCCACGTTTACAGCTTATTCAAAATTAGAAGGGATAGTGGTTTGTGGATTGAAAAGTGTGAACAAATGGTAGATTGCACAATTGTTTTAAATAGCTATTTTGCGGACGCCCGAGCTGCGTTCGAGATACTGCCATCCTGCTGTCCTGCTGTCGGGAAGGCATGCGCTGCTAACGCGTGGAGTGTTAGAAGCCAACCAGATACCTGTAGGGCGTTCTACTGGAAAAACCAAATGATGCACCCAAAGAAATGCACTGTCACGCTCTGCTCAATCGGCTTTGCCAAAGCCAGGGCAGCGTCCTGGCTTCCACTGCTTGCATGGGCTTGTGCGCTCATACATTCGCATCCTGCTCAGGAGCTGTGCGCATAACACAACGGGCTGCATACGCAGGTCTGAGCGGAACGAATACTAAACGTTAAGCCTAATCTACATAGTCTTTTCATTCCTTGCTTGAGAAATATTTATCTTAGAGACATTTCTCAAGCCGTAGACGTTGTTTCACCGTCGTCACCCGGTTGTCATCACTGCATTGTCATTCGCGACTGTGCCACCGTCGTCACACCGTCATATTCACTCCATCGTCATCATGGCGCCATCTTCAAGCCGTCACAATCATGCAGTCGTCATTCCGTCATCGTCATGCTGCCCTTGTCATAGCATCGTCATCACGCCACCGTAATTATGTCGCCTTCATTTATCGTCATCTTGCTGTTATCCCCATGCAGTCGTTTTTCTTGCGTCTTCGTCATACAGTTGTTATGATTCCATCGTTATTTTTCCATCGTCGTCATTCCTGCCTCGTCAACCCACCGTCCTCATGCCGTCGTTGTCCTGCCGTCGTTCGTTTCGGCGTGACAGTGATCATTGGTACACAGTGCGCGAGTTGCCTTCCCTTCCTTGAAACAAGGAGCCTGCACTCTCCCTGCTAATTGGTTGACACAAGCCCTAGCCTTCGATGCCCCACCTGGAATTTCTGAGGCAGAGAATAGAATGGGGGGCTTCATCGCTTAACTTAAAGCCGGGTTGCGAACGACAGCTACATCGTGCACTAATTTTCTGCGGGAAGACATTGGGTGCTCTTGCAGCCTAAATTCGTGCACAAAAGCCACCGCTATCCGAATGTTTGCAGCACATGCTATAACTATCCTCTAAGAAACGCTGAAGTGCTTGCTCAGGTTTTGTTGCAGCTCAGCATTTAGTGCGTCACGCTCACATTTGCATATTGTCCCGACGGAATCGGTCATTCCCCACCGCTAGCACGTTGGACAAACGTTTAACGTCTAATCATGTATCGTCGGAATTTGTATTAAATCTATGTACTGCAGACTCTTGAGTCAACCGTTACAACTCGTTATCAGATGTAGAAACAAGCTGTGTTGCATGCTGAAATCTCAACTTTGCTCTGATAATCAATGCGCACAGTAAGAACACTGTTGCCGCCAAAAACTTGATTGGAAGAACGCTGCTGCAATGCGCAGGCAGTTTTTTCTTTTCACATCCTTTCTTGCATGAGAATTTTTTCACCGTAGTAAATGATTACTCGGAACTTGATCATCGCGCTTGTTTGCTTTCCGGAAGTTGTGTTTGTTTGAATGTTGGCCCAACCGTTTGTCTCCTGCATTTATAGATAGGCTTGCTTTATATCTCTCAAAGAAAGACCTGTCGCCGTCGTCAGTGTATAAATAAACTCCTATAATGAATGATTGTGGGAAAGCCGACTACGTTCCCCTGGGTCCGCAAACAAAGCTGTTCTCTTGGAAATGTTTGCAGTGTCTGACCGACGTTGCTTCAGATGCATTTGTAACTTGAGCGAAAGGCGGCCAAGTTGTTCCTGACACACCTAATCAACCGACGTGATAAAACCAGAAAGAGAAAGACGAAAAACATTCAAACAAAAAAGCGCAAAATAAACAGTGCTGACCTTGCTCATTTTCTTCGTGGACAGTCCCTACGTGCTTCTGACGTCCCGCTGCCTTGGTGCAGCGTGTGTAGTTGTTTCGCTTGCCCTTGTTGTCTTCCTTCGTATATTTCTCATCGAAATATGAGATCACACTTATAAGCAGTAGACCAGTACGCCTCACTATTTTGTCTCCTTTCTTGTTGTGTATGCATCGAGATATGATATGCATCGTTGCGTATTCATCAACTTCTCCACGCCCACACTTTCTTCAAACTGTCTGCGATTTTATGCAGGTGACTCGCGAGGCTGCGCTTACAGCGATCCGCCGCCAGCTGCCTCGACTTCTGCTGAAAGTGCTGAAGCCCCGGTCACCGACGATAATGCAGTAGCAGCACCGTCGTATCGTGGGCGAAGCTCCGCCCTAATGAAGCTGCAGAAGTGACTAGAACCCATTCACTGAGCGAATGTCGCTTGAGTGACGTTGCCAAACGTAAAGTGCGATTGGCCAAACCTCTGTCTTCTTTTAAAGGAACATGATTGCTTTAGGAGCTGTTGTCGCTTAACGAACAACTTGTGCTCCTCCCGATAATAATAAGTCCACTGTTTTGAGCGAGAGTGTGTTAAAGTGTTATTTTAGATGCATCGCACTTTAGCGACTATGAACTGGCTTTAGTGATTATACAATGGCAAACATTGACGCCAGTACATAGCAAACGGGTCCTTAGAAATGTTTAGCTGTTTCCTTGTTGTCTGCGTCGTGAGGAACTGATGGTTCATTCCATATATTCAGCCTGATGCAACTAAAAACACGAGAGTTATACTTTACGAAATGTAACAATTTTTTTTCATTATTGTGAGAGAGAAGGAGTGAAACCGCTAAATAGCGACTCAGAGCAGCTTTGAAGTCCTGTGCATGTTAAAACCCGGCTTTTTGGAAGTCCAGTCAAACGCCCAAGTCAAAAAATCAAAAGCCGTACATATTGATCTTTAAGTCCACCACTAAATATGGTTGGCGCTGCCTTCAACTACTACTACTAGGCCAATCAGAACAGGAATGAAGACACACGACAAAGACTAATATAAGAAGGGTCTTTGTCCCGTCTTTTTTATGTTTGCCGACTTATTTTGCCGATACAACAGGTCCGGCCAACAACCATTTTGCGTAAAATAGGTACAATAACGTTACCAAAAATGGCCGCGTTCGCCAAAATGGCAGCTTGCGAGAAAAGAATCTCTGCTGGAAGAATGCGCTGCTATTGCGTTCACTTTTGCTCTCTATTTTAATTATGACAGTTTCGTTTGCTGGGATGTTCGCACGTGCTTTACAAGGCGATTTTTTTTCTAAAGACGCATCTAATATACGGGCTTAATGTTTTGCGCTGCGGTGTCCGATGTATTTTATCAACTATGGTGTGTTTCACAAACGCTACAAGAAACACTGTGAGAAACTCTGTTATTGCAGGCAGTAACTATTCCCGCGCAACGTCTTTAGAAATGTTTTGCAGGAAAAATACTTTTTGTGTATGTTAAGAGCCATCGCAGGTGTGGAAGGCGACATGAAATGAACACCATAGGCACATTTTCGTTAGCCTTACCGTGTGTTGCGCCGTCATTGCCGCTTAGCTTACGTAGATACGTAACCGTTGTTCTAGATAAGTAAATGCATATCTTTAGCCGCATGATCGCTTTTACAGAGCCCCTCAACTGCGCGTGTTAATTTTCATAGACCTATCACGAATCGCTGCCACGAAGGCGCGGTAAAATAGTGAATGGACGATTGTAGCCACTGAACAGGAAGTACCCACAATCAATAATGTGTGAAATACGTCAACGATTTAAGGGAAGCAAGTGCATTTTGACAGTGTTGTTATGCGCTTCACTTCTCAGCACCCTCTATAAAACAAGCCGAAAGTGACCGCAATATTCAGAAATCTGCCGCCCTTATTCTTGACCAAAGGAACGCTGAGAACTTCTGAGTCTCGTGTAGGGCGCGTTACAAGCTGAAACTTAGCCCTCATTGAATTAAATGCTCACAACAAAGAATCGAAACTGTTGCTAGCTTGTTTAGTGTGTCTGAAGAACAAGTTGCGACTCTCACTAGAGTAGCAACAACTTTCTTTTGGTGTTCGTTGCGCACAGTATGCACAAGTATATCTCACTGGAATGCAGATCACCTGCCTTCTGTACAAAGAGCAGAATTAATTAAGTTCCACGAATCCAGCAGTTACGGTTCTGCACATTTAAGATGCAGATGTTAAGTGTGAACTCGTTCAAGTCCGATGCACATTCATCGTTTACGCAGCTCATTATGAATACCTTTACCGTAGGACAAGTAATGGCTGTGCAAAAACTCGAGAATGTCTCAAAAAGTGATTTTCGGTATGAGAAAATTTGGCAAACTTGGTGTAAACGTATTCGTCGCAGTTATAGCACCTTATTAGGTGGTCCTATATCGCAGTTTGCAAATGAACCATATTTTTAGAATAAGTTTGAAATAATGCTACCTCCCTATGTGATAAATTTGAAAGCATGGTATCTTGGCTACAGTCATCTGCGCTTATATCCCACCTTCTGTACCATGACAGCGCGCCTGAAAGGGGTCGCCCCGCTACGCCCTTGAGGCAAATGCACAAATGCACATTTTGGTTCACATATACTATCTCAGTGCCTTAGTTCAATAAGCATTTGCATAAGTTGCTCGAGCTGTGCATTTGTTCCATCTCTACAGCGGGATTCCGAGACAGTGCCACGTCTAGCTATGATTGCTGGCTACATGGCAACAGTACCACAAACACACCTTGAATTCTTACACAGGACAACCCCCCCCCCCCTTATAGCTAAAATACACTCGTATCAATATCAGGTGGTTCACACTTTTCCATCATATTCCGGACCACCATGTTCTGCAGTTGGCTGGATCTTTGGATGCTGATCAGCACTCTTTGAAATACGTCTTAATTTTCGCTGAGGCGAAATACCGGTTGCCCAGCATGATCCCCAAGTCATGAACTATATTTAGAAAGAACCATGCACAGCTGATGCTCCAAAACATGCTGACTTCATAACGCGATATCTACTAAGTGCCAGAGAAAATTACACGTTCATGTAGAATTGTTAATATCGCACTGATCATCTTGCACTTTCGTGCTCAGAAGCCCCATGTACAGCGTAAACATTAATTTTAGCCTATATATTTTTATTCTTTTGGCACCACAGTTTTTCCAGTAGTGCACAGTAACACAGCACCCTTTGTGTCTTTGTCTTTCTATGCTACTTCTCATCTCAATTTTGCATATAGCCCACAATCTAGGAACTGCAGTTAATATAAATAGTTTCAGAAATAGTTTCAGAAATAGTTTCAGAAAATAGTGTCATTGCTTTGTGAGTCAATAAAGGAACAGTGTTCTCTTCATAAATGCATCTTTCTTTAGCGCACATAAACATGTATTCCCTCTTTCTGAAATCTTTATAAAATGCAGCAATGACTAAACAATATATGTATACGCAGACCCAACGCACTTGTTGCAGCTTTGAAGTGATTTGTAGAACTTTGCTTAAAATGTGTTGATGTGCGTTCTCTCAAGCACAATGCAATGTAAATTCAATGTCCCACACAGCCTCCAATGGAAGATCAAACGCATTTCATTGTTGATTGACAATTTAAACCAGTTTGTTTTGTGTATCAAACCTTCGACTGTAGATGTGATTAGCTTTACCCTTTCCGCACGCATGCTTTGAAGTCAGTCTAAATATATTTCTAATAGTTCAAAGTCACTACACGCGAACATTGACCACTCGCACGCACGCTTGTGTACTATACAAGCGTTGTGGGGGCGATGTGAACGTAAGAAGCACGAAGTAAAATCATAGCTGCCCGTTTTTCAAAATTTTTCGCTAGCATTGCCGATTGGGAATGCTGTTTACAAATGTTTATGATTTTGCAAGTGCTGCGCGAAGTTTTGCGAAAAATGTTGTTGGCGAAAAAAGTTTCGCTCGTCGGACGCCGAACTTCCTGTTGGAAATGTTCCTATGGTGAAAGGATGCAAAAGCGGTGCTTGCCTTGAGCAAGTTGATAAGACTTCCTGCAGCAGGCGAAATATACAAGAGCAATATCCTTGAAAGACTTGATATGATATAAAAATCAATGGGTTGCTTGGCAGTCTCGGTTGTTCCAGCTTTATTGCTGCTACTTGCGTATGGTGTCTAAAGCACAACTATTATTATTAAATTGCGTAAGTATCGCACAAAAGACATGCACTCCACGGTAACGTTAATTGAATACAGTCTGTCACCCCTTCCTACTAGCATCATGCCCTACGAATTTTTATGAATATTAAAGTTCGATGGTTTCCAGGTAGGCCAAGACGTCTGGTGTCGATGACACGTTGTCTACCTAGTTTTTCACTTAGCTCCAAGCATCTATTCTCGCTGCTCATGGTCCATCGCTAGAAGAGCACGGCGCTTATCTCGCACTCGACGTCCATAAAAGAAGCACACTCTCTCTCTCAACGCGCTCACATTTATATGCACATAAACGAGGAGCTTCTGCGGTATGCACAAATGCCAGAACGCTCTCGCACAACAAACTTTGTATGTGTTTGCGACTCCTCATTCATGACCGCACCTCTCACTTCTCCCTTACCCACACCGCTCTCACAAATTTCTTTAGGCGTAATTGCTCCGAGCATATGCAAGAGTTTTGCCTCTCTCAAACGGCGCAATTCAGTTCTGCTAGAGTCCCTCTACACCCTTAGACAAAAGAGAATAAACGGGTTGCGGCTTTTAGTCTTTTGACGGGCTTAGTGGGCTGCCACAGGTTTCGGACCAGTTGGTGACTTATTGCGGGATTATCTGCAAGATTCTAAAGGTCGGGTCACAGTAAGGGCGTCTGCATTGGCGTAAACTGCCGTCTCGTGTGAATAGCAATGATTGTCTGTTTTTGCGCCAAGAAAAAAAAACAAGATGAGAATCCTGCTGGCCACACAGGCGACTGCTGATATCTGAGCAACAGCCAGCAAGGAGAGGGGCGGTGGGGCATTCCATAAAAAGAGAAAAGGATAAGAGAAGGTTTAGAGTGGGATGAAAATTAAAGAGGGGCCATGTGGTACATTTACAGCATTTGCAATATCGACTGTCAGCGTCATTTAATCTGTACATATGTGGGACACATCGTGAGTGCATGCAAGCTGGGGGGAAAGATGGGTCATTGTTTCATAGCGCCGAAGGGCTAGTTTCGATAGTGCGTCTTTGCAGAAATATGCAGCGTCCTTGCATTTGTTCGGGGGCCAGTGTGGAGACGTTTCTGAAGTGCACACACATCTCGCCACCTCCTCACCCAAATGTCATATCGCATACGCCAATATCTGGCACACACAGATCTGGGCGTCACTGGCGCGTCTACCTTTGCGAGACGCGCAGCAGAGGAGAAAAAAAGGAGATTACTTATTGTGTGAAGTGCTTCGGTGCCAGAAGCTTTTTATTCAGAAATAATACTCGTTTATTATCCACAATCAGACGCGAGCCAGCCAACGACGCAAACGTTCCATTTCTTTTACACATTGTTTTATTTGTTATTTATTGATACGGGAACTGCAGCATATAATGGCCGCATCACCAAAGACGATAAAAAAGACAAAGCGGTGCAAATTGCTAGTGGTCGTCACTTAGATCACTCTTGGACTAGCGCTGAAGATATATCTCGTAAATGGCGGTGTAACCGTGTTACACGTAACAACATTGGTGGAGGGTTGGCTGGGAAACGCTCGTAAAGGACGATATCGAGCCTTCGTGTAGCCCTTGCGCTTCCCTTGTCACTCTTGTGAAAAACATGGATGTAATGGGGAAGGGCTGTGTAGATTATCACAATTAGAACGAAATTGCAAAGATGGACATTTGCACTTTGCCGCCTATTCATGACACCCTAAGCTGTCTCTTTGATGTAACCTACATTTCCTACATCGCCTTGCGGTCGATTTGCTGGAGGATTCCATCGATGGAGTGGGCTGCAGAAGACTGCCCTTGACACCCTTGATGTTATCTATCAGTTCAAGGAGGTGCCATTTGGTCTGTTAACGCACCTGCTACTTTTGAATGAGTGATTGGCTCTTTGCTTCAAAAGTTCAAGTTTTCGATGTATTTGTGTTACGTAGACTGCGTGAGTGCTTTCTTCCCTACGTCATAGGCATCTCGTTCATCTAGCAGTGATTCTTGATGGCTTGCAGAGGGTCGGCCTCCAGTTGAAATCCTCGGAGTTTCACCGTTGTTGCCGCCAAATTACTGTCCTTCGCCACCTTATGGACGCTACGGGCTTGCGTCTAGACCTGCACACTAATTCGCACAGGAAGATCTTGCCTTTTTTCGATGTCAGCCGCTGTGGAATTGCCCTTTTTTGTGTGTATTGAAGGCAACTAGAGTGTTGAATATGAAGATATGCTTTAACGCAGCACTCAGTACCAAGAAAGTTATTGCGTCAGGCATACACCGAAAGAAAAAATGCAAGATTGACGCGATAGCTTAACCAAAAAAGGGGCTGATCGTTTATATGGAAGAGTATATTAACAAAGAAGACTACATTTTTAGCACAAATATGAAAACAAAAGTTAGTATTCCGAATTAGTAAGTAAACAAAACCAAATATGCTGAACCCAATTTATAGCGCAACAATACTTCCTTGCCTTATACCACGTGACGACTATGGGCCAATAGCATACATTCTCGTTTGCCTTATTAATGTTTCTACGAGTTTTTCTACCGCACGGTAAACTAAACAGGAACGAGTCCGTAACTTTACGCTTGCTCCAGACACACAGCTACCCTAGCCCCGCTATCTTATACCGCTGCTATCCGCGTTTATATCCAACAGACGCGTGTAAAACTTGCGGACAGAGAGCAACGCTGCGACACATGCTCTGGGAGTGAGCCGACAACAACGGTAATGAAACCACCTCCGTTCGCGACGCGTCCATAATCGCGGCCGTTGCCAGAGTACGGGAAGCCTCGAGCTCGCTTCTTCCCCACGCCGCGCCGGCTGCGGGAGCCGCCGGGGACCTTCTCCATCACCGTCGCCGCCGCCAGGAGGCGGCTCTCAAAAGTTCAGAGCTGGCAGACCAGCTCTGGGCCGTCCGGAAAGCCAAAGGTGCCGGCCGAGTCCAAGGACTTCGAGCCGCCACCTGAGGCCACCACTACAACAACTGCCGGACTATTCTTTAATAAAGTTCCTTCTTCTCCTCTACGAGTGTTTTGCACAAGATTTTGTAGATTTGTATAATGGCGAGCACGTTTCTGAGTTATCGGAAGAAGTGCGTGAACCTACAGGTTCTCATTGGCCATTTGCTCTGGCTGCTCGAGGAGCAGCAGAACTATCTTTAGGGAAGCCTGAAAGTAGTAAACATCTTCTACATTGTTTACTAGGTCACGTTTAATTTGAATATACTCAAAGAACTAAGAAGAAGGCTCAACTTTATACGGTTAGGATATAGCTAATTGATAATCATGAAGGCATATGCCACTTGTGGGCAGGCTTCTGGGTCTATCTGATATTTGATTGCCGACGATGGCCGCTGCACATACAGATTTGGTCGTGACGCCAGGCCAGGGGTCATTTTCGCGAGTCTGTTAGCCATGTGGTTTCAGTACGTACATTTGAAGAACCGATACAGTACGAGCTTCCATTTTTAGCAGAACCGACGAGCAAAAGTGTACGGACCACAGGCCCACACAAAAATTGGCTTACTCGTAGTTGAAACATCGAAATTGACGAGTGTGTTTGAAAGTTGCCATGGCCAAGTCTTGACCAAACTGCACAATTTAAAGTTACAATCATAGGCGAAGAAAAGGATGCTTTTATCGCGGCAACGCTAGGTTCCGCATGCTTTTGCTCGAAAGAGTACACCCGGCCACCAATCTTTACAGACCACGGGATGTCAGAAAACATTCGATTTCCGAGCACACCGTAAGAGCAGTCAGTAAAACCGAGCATCACAATGTTGTTGACATATTCACGTATATATATATATATATATATATATATATATATATATTTATAAGCGGTAAATGCGAACACTAGGCTGCGTTCTGAGGCTGCGCAGATATTCAGCTTTTTCTCACATTTCGTGTTCCGTAATATTTGTGGCCGAGTGTATATGCGAGAGTGCTGAATCATTTTACCTTGTAGACCCATGCTTGTCTCACGCGTGTGTCTACTTTACGATTATCTGAATTTTAAAGAAAGCAATACTAGCATTTTGGGACCACCTGCGTTACAGCCGTGCATTTATTGATTCGAACCCGACTAGTAAGGACAATTTTCTCTTCGTACTTCACCAAAGCGTTCTAGCGTGACATCACAGCATAGCTGGACTCCAAATCTGCTGTCTGCACAGCGCACTAAAATCGTCTTGGTGACAGCAGTGACACGAATTATCTTCAGCGAAGCGCATGTCTATTCCACATAATTTTATGCGCGATTCTTCAACAGACTATCGTGCAGTCTGACCGCGGCAGCCTATACTGCTGGAGCCCCGTTGGACAAGGCATGCGGTGGCACCGTGGAATTTCTGTGGTGGATTTGGTTCCTCCGTCTTGATGATCCGGTGCCCATTACCCGCAGAAAGAACTCGGGCAGCTGCTTGGAGATCCTGTTCATCAAAAGATCTTGGGTGGCCTGCAATAATAATGAAATAATAACTTATTCAATCAATCATTTATTTACAAGGCCCACGAACCTCCCTAAAGCCTGAATGCTGGCGCCCGCATAAGTTTAAATCCAAAAACAAGTCACAAAAAACACTGCATGGGAGTCTGTCCTGTCCACTCCCTTTCTTCCCGCACGTATTTCCGCTCAAAGATACTAAATACTGCAGGGTAATTTATTAATAAATAAATCAATAAATAGCAAGAACAACTGTGAAAAGAGGAACGTGCCTACAACAAAGCGCATTATTATTACAAAAGAAAAAGTAGGAGAAAGGCAAATAAGCAATGCGTGCAAGTATGACACAGCAAGCCCAATGTCGGGAAAGAACCATGACAGAAAGTTATCAAAAAGATCAAGATCACGAAAATAATCGTTTAAAGACTCAGTATTCTGTGTACGGTTCATGTTTTCGTGATGAGAGGCAGGAACATAGAAAAGTCTGTGTTCTCTGGTGATCTTGCGTGGAAAACGAAACATGATACAACTGAGAAGTTGTAATTCCGCAATGCCTGAATTGGCGCTGTGGGTGCTGAATAAATAAAACGTTGGAAGCAGGAAAAAAAGGTCAGCAGAATTGCATCTGCAGCGAAGTATGGGCAACGACAATAATGCGACAGCGCTAGAACAAGGTCCAGTGTCCGTGTTAGCAAAGCGATGATGATATATGCTAGAAAATTTTTATGGACCCGACCTGCAATATTACTGTTGGATCTAGAAAAGCCATTCCAGACGACTGACACGTATTCGAGTTGAGGAATACAGTATGTTGTGTACAACTTGCGGTTTTTGTTCCCTCGATAGTCTGAAAACAGAGCCGACAAAGCGCGTACCTCGCATTGCAACGCGTTTAGTGTGAGCAAAAAAATTTATTGTTGTATAGAAGAGTAAATCCAGATCATTGATCTCATAGACTTTAAACAACGGCACAGAATCTACAGAATAAGAAAAACAAATGCTTGCTGTTTTGCGTGTGAAAGTCATGACTTTGGCCTTAGCCGCATTCAAGGTGAGGTTATCGTGTTTGCCCCAAGGAAGTTAAACAAAAACTGCTGGAGTGGAAACTATGCCCCAAAGGCGAAGCCGCACAGGACGGGCATGGTTAAACTGCAAATCAAGGTAAAAATCATGAAGAAGCGCTTTTCGAGCACTTCTCACGAGTTAATCGACCTCCATGGTTAATCACGGCATATCTTACCAGACAGATACTTATCTACGTGTACCTCTCTATTACTGGTTTTAGTATCCTGGCATATCGTATTGTGGAGAACGTCATCAATATGCACAAGAAATTACTAGTTTCCTCGAGAACAACCAGCTTTTATTTTTCCACTTATCCTAGCATAACAATAATAGAGCCAAATCAATTAATCTGCAACCGGACATCACCCGACAAGGCCGTATTTCAGGTGAAGGAGGGGCACGTATTGGCTTCACCTTTTCTCTTAAGAATCGACCGGACCTTCAACTCGAGCTGCTTTTCTTTGACCTCCCTAGTTTACACCATAGAGAAAAAGAAAACAGATCCAACTGCAGGGCACAACAATCGTCAACAGTGCCTATTTTCTTCAAAACCATTATGCCGTCGCCTTGTAGAGGGAAAGAAAAGTTCTTAATAGCGGAAAGAACGTCATTATAAAAATTTTTAAAAGGAGTGGTCCTAATACTGATTCATGAGAGATGTCACATTATCTATCACATTATCAAATTACATTATCATACATTACATTAAATTATCAAATATCACATTATCTATGAAGAAGGTAATTGCGCAGGAGATTGACAACTGAAGAGTCGACAACATAGTGTGTAATCTTGATCAGAGTCAGTGAGTGGCTGAATACTTCAAATGATTTGCTGAAATCAGAGTGCACGGTGTCAACTTGTCCTCTTTGAAATGCTGACGCAGAAACCTGTGCCACGAAATATTAGATATTTGTGATAGTGGAGCAGTCAGTGAAAAATCCATGCTGATTTGTAATCAATGACTTCTTCACAGTAAAAAACAATATACCGGGTGTTTCAGCTGTAATGACGAAGTGCGCCGTGCAGAGCTCCGCAGATGCATCGCCAGCGCTACGCAAGTGGGGCTCGGGCTAGGCGTTGTTCCTGGTCTGACTGGCTAAGCCTACGCTGTTGCGTCTTCCGGTCGGCGTCATTCGTGTCGTCCAAAGCCGTGTCGGACTTCTCTGTCATATTTGGTGGAGGTTTGCTGAGTCTCCTGTAACCCTGGAAATGCGCAGCCGGACTTTCCCTGCCATTAGTGACCACTGAAACGACCATGAGCTCACCACCAACTGCTCCCCAGTCCAACGTATGCCCTGCACGCTCCGTCAGCGGGACCCTCCCATCTTCAGCGGCACTGACGACCACGATGTTGATGAATGGTTCTCATCTTATGAACACGTCATTGTGAAAAACAAATCGGACGACAATATGAAATTAACCATGATCCCCTTTTACCTCACCGGAATTGCTCACTTGTGGTTTCGAAATATCGAGAGCGAAACCCCAAGCCAGACTGTGTTCGAGACAAAGTTCAGCGTAGTCTTCGGCCACCCAACTGTTCGAAAGTTTCGTGCCGAACACCGTCTACAGTCGCACTCTCAGCAGACTGGTGAGACATTTACAAGCTATATTGAAGATGTCATCGACCTCTGTAAACGGGTCGATGCATCAGTGACTGAGGGCAATCAGATCAAGCATATATTCAAGCTTATCGACGAGGACGCATTTCAGATGCTGATTTCGAAGAGCCCCTCTACGGTTGCCCAAGTTATTGAGCTGTCAAAAAGCTATGACAAGCTCCGCCTACAACGCCTCACATCCCGCCGCATCGTTCCACATCAAGAATGCTTACTTCGTAGTACAAGTTACGAAATGTCCTCTTGACTTCATCAAGAATTGGCAGCGACAAAGAGGACCCATGTGTAACAATATTGCAACAAGCTGAAGAAAAATTCCTTTCCATGGGATTATAGTTTTAGATCATCTGCACCGTGTTGACAAGTGTGCTTATTTTTATCGGGCGACCACGTTTGGCCGCCTAACAAATGTCATCGCGCAGCGCAGGACGCACCTGCATGTAAAAGAAGTTTCTGGAATGTTATCGATGGTTCCCTACACTGTCCTTTAGCGCAAATTCAGTAATCTGATTGCATCTATGCGCGACGCGAATACTGTAGAACTTTGTGGAAGACAAGCGGGTCCCATCGGTTAGTCTGGAACATTCGACGACTGGTCTATAAAAGCCGACGCGCTTGACCCGCTGATCCGATTTTTCGACGATCGCCGACTGTGTTCGCCGCTCTCATTGTGCTATAAGCGTAGCCTGTTTTGTGGGCACAGGTTCGCCCAATAAAATCCAGTTTTGCCTTTCCCAGTATTGCTACTGTGTTCTCAACGTCACCACCACGTGACATCTGGTGGAGGTGCTTTACGTTCACGTACCGGACGCCCCAGACAAGCCGTAATATAAGCCCGGACCGCAAAGACAACACCAGCGCCGTTCCGGAACATCGAGCAAGCCGCCGGCTACAGCAGCTGCCCCCGGAACACGGAATTCTACCAGAGACGACCAAGAAGATCGTCAGAGTAGTCCGTCCAGAGACGACAAAGAAGACAGCCCTAATGGCAGCTGGAGCACCGCCAATAGTTCTGCAGCAGCCCAGGGAGCCACCGACGTTCCGCGGTTCCACATTTGAGGACCCCGAAAGCTGGCTGGAGACGTATGAGAGGGTCGCTACGTTTAACGGTTGAGACAGCGACGACAAGCTGCGGCATGTCTATTTCGCACTAGAAGACGCCGCCAGGACCTGGTTCGAGTATCGAGAAGCCACCTTAACGACGTGGGACCTGTTCCGAAGCGGCTTCTTGCAAACGTCTACAAGCGTCGTGCGAAAAGAGCGAGCCCAAGCACTACTAGAAACCAGAGTGCAGCTGCCAAACGAGACGATCGCGATCTTCACGGAGGAGATGGCCCGTCTTTTCCGGCACGCCGACCCCGAAATATCAGAGGATAAAAAAAGTCCGCTTCCTGATGCGGGGCGTCAAGCAAGAACTTTTCGCCGGACTTATTCGTAACCCGCCGAAGACCGTAGCTGAGTTTTCTGCAGAGGCATCCACGATCGAGAAAACTCTGGAGATTAGCACCCGGCAATATAACCGCCAGGGGCTCACGCCGCAATACGCCATCCAAGGACTGGATTCCGACGACCTTCAGGAGACCATCAGGACCATTGTGCGCGAAGAACTGCGCAAGGTCCTGCCTTCGTCGCCGCCCCAAGTGGCTTCGATCGCCGACATCGTCAAAGAAGAGGTGCTCCGATCGCTTGGAGTTCCCGAGCGGCAACAACAATTACCGCAGCCCCAGCCAGAAGCGATGACATACGCCGCCGTCGCACGCCGTCAAGGACCCTCTCCGCGACCACGCCAGGGCCCTGCAACGACGCAATTCCATCGTCAGCCCCCGCCGCCGCCAGCACTCCCACCCGTCGCCCAGCCCACCTACGCGAGGAAGACGGACATTTGGCGAGCCCCCCACCACCGCCCGCTTGCTATCCCTGCGGAGAAGCCGGCCACGGACTGCGAGGTTTCGCCGTCAACGCTCCGCGCCCGCAGCAAGGTGAACGCCCTCGCGATATCGCCGACTACCTCGCCGCTATTCAATGGAGCTCTCGACGACCGTCGCGTTCGCCATCACCAGGCCGCTACCTCTCGCCGCTGCGCCGACCATGCACTGGTCCGGCCCGGGGCCGGTCAGCGAGCCCATATCCGGAAAACTAAAAGCAGCAACCGATGGAGGTGCGGTTGCTGTTCGTCGAGCTGACGAAGATCCTCCGCCACCGACGAAGACGACGAAGAAACCATCTCGACGATCTAATGACGACACGCCGCCGTCCCGACGAAGTCAGGAAGCCAAGACTACACCGACGAAAGACGACTTGACGGCGCGACGTTCCAGCTTCAGTTCAACACGACGCAGCCGTGATCCGACGCCAAGACCCAACTGCAACGCCAGACAAAGAACCACCGACCTTGACGTACTTCTCGACGGCCACGCAGTCACTGCCTTAGTCGACACAGGGGCCGATTACTCCGTAATGAGTGGACACATCGCCGCCCAGTTGAAGAAGGTTAAGGCTGCATGGGAGAGCCTCCTAATTCTGACCGCTGGAGGACACCTCATTACGCCGACTGGAATCTGCACGGCAGAATATCCGTTCATGACCGGACTTGCCCTGCTACCTTCGTTATCCTCCAACAGTGTTCACGAGACGCCATTCTCGGCATGGACTTCCTGAACCAACACGGCGCAATCATAGACCTGAAGTCAAAATCGATAACGCTGTCAAAAGATCAAGCGATACCGCTGGAGAGCTTTCGTAGTGACCACGCCTTGAGTGCTCTCGAAGATCAAGTGAGCATCCCGCCTCGCTCGAGCATTGTTATTTCGGTCGGCACCGAAACAACCGCTGACGTAGAAGGCGTCATCGAAGGCGACCAACATCTACTGCTAGACCGTGAAATTTGCGTCGCAAGAGGGATCGCTCGACTGCATGGACGGAAAACTGAAGTGTTGCTGACAAACTTCAGCCAGGAGTTCAAGCACATCAACAAGGGCACGACCATCGCGTACATCGAGGAAATTCTGAAAACCAGTAATGCGTTCGTCCTCTCGGATTCCGCCGCTTCTACCCCGACGACGATGGTTCCCGGACCAGACTACGACATTAATCCGTCTCCCCGTTATTAAGCAACAGCAGCTCAGAAGTCTGCTCCGACGATACAAAGGCTGCTTTTCGACGTCATCGAGGATTCGACAAACACCAGTCGCCAAGCATCGCATAATCACCGAGGAGTGCGCTCGACCACTCCGTCAGAGCCCTTACCGAGTTTCGCCGCGAGAACGTGCAGCTATAAGAGAACAAGTCGACGAAATGCTGCGCAATGACATCATCGAGACGTCGAAAAGCACGTGGGCAGCCCCTGTTGTCCTGGTAAAGAAAAAGGACGGAACCCTACGTTTCTGCGTCGATTATCGTCGCCTGAACAAGATCACGAAGAAGGACGCATACCCCCTCCCACGAATAGACGACGCATTGGATCGGCTCTGCAACGCTAAATACTTCTCGTCGATGGACCTCAAGTCTGGCTATTGGCAAATAGAAGTCGACGAAAGAGATCGCGAAAAGACGGCCTTCATCACCCCAGACGGCCTCTACGAGTTCAAGGTTATGCCATTCGGACTGTGCTCGGCGCCTGCAACGTTCCAGCGCGTCATGGACACGGTTTTAGCAGGATTGAAGTGGCAGACCTGTCTCGTTTATTTGGATGACGTCGTCGTCTTCGCCGGAAATTTCGACGATCACCTCAGGCGGCTTGCGACAGTACGAGAGACCATCAAGTCGTCAGGGCGTACTCTGAAGCCGGCAAAATGCCGTTCCGCTTACGATGAGCTTCTGTTCCTAGGCCACGTAATCAGCAAATCTGGTGTCCGTCCAGACCCGCAAAAGACAGCTGCCATCGCACAGTTCCCGCAACCCATCAACAAGAAGGCAGTGCGTAAATTCCTTGGCATGTGTGCCTACTACAGGCGCTTTGTCAAGGACTTTTCACGCATCGCCGAGTCGTTGACACGTCTAACTAAATGTGATGTTGAGTTCAAGTGGGAAACGCCGCAGGCCGACGCATTTGAAGAACTCAAACGACGCAGGCAGTCGCCGCCGGTACTTGCGCACTTCGACGAGTACGCCGATACAGAAATCCATACTGACGCCAGTAGCCTAGGCCTCCGTGCCGTTCTAGTCCAGAGGAGAAACGGAGTCGAACAGGTGATAGCTTACGCTAGCCGGTCACTGTCAAAAGCGGAAGGCAACTATTCTACGACCGAAAAGGAATGCCTCGCCATCGTTTGGGCTACAGCTAAATTTCGCCCTTATCTTTATGGCAGGCCATTCAAAGTCGTCAGTGACCATCACGCGTTGTGTTGGCTAGCGAATATAAAGGATCCTTCAGGACGACTGGCGCGGTGGAGCCTCAGACTACAAGAATACGACATCACTGTAACCTACAAGTCCGGACGAAAACACTCCGATGCCGATTGCCTATCACGCGCACCCATTGACCCGCCACCGCAAGATGACGAGAATGACGACGCCTTCCTTGGAATTATAAGCGCGGAAGACTTCGCTGAACAGCAACGGGCAGACCCGGAGCTAAAAGGCCTCGTCGAATATTTGGAAGGGCACACCGACGTTGTCCCCAGGGCATTTAAGCGCGGATTACCTTCCTTCACGCTTCAAAACAGTCTACTCGTGGAGAAGAACTTCTCACCAGTCCGCGCCAACTACCTTCTTGTTGTCCCGTCAGGACTTCGTCCAGAGGTATTGCACGCCCTACATGATGATCCGACCGCTGGACACCTCGGATTTTTCCGGACACTATCGAGGATACAAGAAAAGTATTATTGGCCGCGCCTGACCGCCGACGTCGCCCGTTATGTCAGAACATGCCGAGACTGTCAGCGACGCAAGACACCACCGACAAGGCCAGCCGCATTACTACAGCCAATCGAGCCTCCTTGCCGACCATTCCAGCAGAACGGGATGGACTTGCTGGGACCCTTTCCGACGTCAATAACCGGAAATAAGTGGATCGTCGTGGCGACTGACTACCTCACCCGCTTCGCTGAAACTAAAGCACTGCCGAAAGGTAGCGCAGCCGAAGTGGCGAAATTCTGTCGAAAACATCCTGCTGCGACATGGCACCCCAGAAGTCCTCATCACTAAGAGAGGAACGGCCTTTACAGCGGAGCTCGCCCAAGCCATTCTGAAATACAGTCAGACAAGGCATAGGAGGACGACGGCCTACCACCCGCTGACGAATGGCCTTACGGAGCGGCTGAATAAGATGATAGGTGTAACGCTAAGGGATAAGAAAAGAGCAGATTGGGTGAGGGAACAAACGCGAGTTAATGACATCTTAGTTGAAATCAAGAAAAAGAAATGGGCATGGGCAGGACATGTAATGAGGAGGGAAGATAACCGATGGTCATTAAGGGTTACGGAATGGATCCCAAGGGAAGGGAAGCGTAGCAGGGGGCGGCAGAAAGTTAGGTGGGCGGATGAGATTAAGAAGTTTGCAGGGACGGCATGGACACAATTAGTACATGACCGGGGTTGTTGGAGAAGTATGGGAGAGGCCTTTGCCCTGCAGTGGGCGTAACCAGGCTGATGATAATGATGATGATGATGAATAAGACCCACGCCGGCACGCTAGTAGCGATGTACCAAGGGCGCGATCGGAGATATTTTGTTCGATACGCGTTCTGTTCAGTTGCTGCAACGTCACAAAGTTGCAGTATGCAAAATTTGTGACAGCGGGGCGGAGAGAGCAGCCAATCAGGAAGCGGTGACCTCCCCGGAAGTTTATCTCCGTCGTTTGTCGTCTGCTTGCAAACAGTATACTACAAAGCCAAATGTTTCTCGTCTTCCAATTGAATCAAATCTTTATCTAAAAAATGTATTTTTTCTTCTCAAGCCCAAGCACGTTTTCAAATAGTAGTACGTGTGACTACTGCAATTTATAACTATTAGGTTCTTTGCGTCGTTCCTAGGTGGTGTCGCGCACAGCGAGAAGGAAAAAGAAAAAAAAACGATGGGAAGAGTGGCGCACTTTTCAAGAGGCAGCGACAACATCCCAGTGGCTCGCTGGCACCGATGATCTTGTCGATTTCTCTGTACAACCAACGAATTATTTGTTTCGAGAAACAAAAACGACGCCGGAATTCACTTTCTGCCATCTCTTCAAACGCGTTTCGCACCGCCACCCGCTCTCCTCCTTCCTCTAGAAAAGCCAGCGCAACAACCGAAGTTTCCAACGGAAGCGCCATTTTCTAGAATTAAACTATGAATTGGATTCAAACGTGCCATTCCGCAGCCGAAAAGGCCGCCTGTTGGATCCAATCCAATCCACCAGACGCGCCATGCGAAGCCGTATGATTGCTCCAAACTTCTCAACTCCCGTCGCGTTCGGACGAAATGCTCGGTGGGCGGATGATTGACAGGAGCGTGTCGTCATTTTGACGTCACCAAAAACCGGGCGGCGCCCCGGGGCTGGCGACGTCGGCGCGGAGTAGGCCAATCGCGCGCGCCGGTAACCGAACGAACGCGCCGAACAACCATCTCCGATCGCACCCTTGTCAAAAAACTTGAACCCGCTGTGAACGGCCGGGGAGCAGCTGCGCTCCGCTATTGCCATCGTCGGCGCGCGCCGCTGCTCGCTTGCGTCGAGGATAAAGAGGGCGAGGGAAGCATGTCTCTTACTCTCAAGCATTGTTTGATAACAGCGCTCGTGAAAAACTATAATTATAGTGCGGCGAACGCGACGGTGGCGAAGCGGAAGCCACACGACCGGCTAGCATGCCGTTTGAAACGTACGCTGGTTGAGCCGGCGGGGGTCTCTGGCGACCGCTGTCAAACGCGATGGGCTCAAATTTCACAATTCCGAGTATTGTAGTCATTAGTTATTGCTTTCAGGGACCAAATTAAAGGAACAGCGCTATGAAGAGTCCTGTGCATGCTCGAACACGGGCGCTTTGCGAGGATCGTAGCTGAGATCTTACTTAAGCAGCTTGATGATATATTAAATAGCGTGCCACAATGTCATCTCGTATTTGTAGTCATGAATGTCACAAGTAGCAAATTAATCAAGAAAGCATAAGCTTCAGGTGGCACCTGCGTCTCTCGACAATATCACAGGGGAGAGCATGCCTTCGAGGCATTGTGTGTGGCTTGGCCTGTGGTTGCCCCGAACAATTGCAGCTTGCCCATGTGCTTGACTGTAAACTAGCCAATGTCTCTGGTTTAAAGGACGCTACGTATATCTCATTTTTCTTTAACTGCCTGTGAAGCCCTCTCTCGTAGAGACGAACAATACCTCAGTAAACTATATATAAAATACTTCCAGTGAACCCGTGATAGCGACCGCACCGCCGGTGTGACGCCGTCACTATGAGATAATCCTATATTCTCGTGGCCCTGATCTACTTTACTCGATTCAAACGCGTGATGCCCAATGCAAATCTGATGAACTTACACTGGTCTCATGTGTGCATGAAAGTGGGCCCTAACGACAATGAGGCAGTATGCACGAAGATATGAAAAAAGGCGAGGTAGTGGACACTTTCCAAAATGCCGAGGGAATGGGTCTAACTCAATCGGCTACCTAGGCAAGGCAAACGTCTTCCATTCCCGAAAAGTTTTCATAATCTCACTGTGGGTTTAATTAAAGAAATTCAACGGCAAACGCACTCATTACGTCGTTCCTTAATGGAGAAGTGTGGTCAACGTGTTTGAAATATTACGACGGTGGTTACAGGCCCTTTCTGAAGAGAGCCTTTGTCATCGAAATTACTGCTTCTGGTCTTTTCTAAACAAACTATGATTGAATGGCCCGCATATTGCAAAAAAACCTGGAAGAACGCTAGACAGCAATGAGAGATGTTAGTTTATTTTATTAACTTTTGTTTTCATCGCACTCAGAAACACATTCACAATGTTTATCTAAAAGCATAATGCGACGGCTCTCGCCTTTAAAGTGTAGGATAAAATTGTAATAGGTAATTTCGGTGATTAGGAAAAAATTTATAGTATAAAGGGCTGCATGGAAGTCGGGCAGTTTTGCCCAGGCCACCCCATTTACTCGCACGAAGCGCCGTACCACGGCGGCCGAAAGACCTCGCACCTGGCAGAACGAACATTGCACTAGTTTTTCACGAGCCCTGTTATCAAAAGATGCTTGAGAGTGAGAGATATGATTCCCTAGCCCTCTTTATCCTCAAAGCCAGCGAGCAGCGGCGCGCGCAGGCCGCGGCAGCGCCGCGATAGCGGAGCGCAGCCGCTCCCCGGCCGTTCACAGCGAGTTCAAGTTTTTTGACCAAGACTGTACGTCGACGTCGAACACGAGACCTGGGATGCCGTCCTGCCGTACGTAACATTCGCTTACAACACGGCGGTGCAAGAAACAACACAGATCACGCCGTTCAAGCTGGTTTACGGCAAGAACCCGACGACGACGCTCGACGCCACGCTGCCCCACGTCACTGACGAAGACGATGTTGACGTCGCTAGCTATCTCCAGCGCGCCGAAGAAGCCCGACAGCTCGCCCGCCTACGGATCAAGAACCAACAAAGGACTGACAGCCGACACTACAACCTCCGACGACGCTTCGTCGAGTACCAGCCCGGCGACCATGTTTGGGTTTGGACACCGATACGCCGACGAGGACTGAGTGAGAAACTACTGCGACGCTATTTCGGACCCTACAAGGTCATCCGACGTTTTGGCGCACTGGACTATGAGGTCGTGCCAGACGGCATTTCGCATTCACAGCGGCACCGCCCACGATCTGAAGTGGTCCACGTGGTGCGTCTTAAACCCTTTTACGGACGCTGACGAACATCCTTATTTTGTTGTTTTCTTTGCTACGAGTGCTTCATTTTTTTATTACTTTCGTTTGTTTGCAGCATCGGGTCGATGCTTTTTAAGAGGGGGGTAATGACACGTGTACTTATCTTTATCGGGCGACCACGTTTGGCCGCCTAACAAATGTCATCGCGCAGCGCAGGACGCACCTGCATGTAAAAGAAGTTTCTGGAATGTTATCGATGGTTCCGTACACTGTCTTTTACCGCAACTTGTGTAATCTGATTGCATGTATGTGCGACGCGAATCGTGTAGAACTTTGTGAAAGACACGCGGGTCCCATCGGTTAATCTGGAACATTCGACGACTGATCTGTAAAAGCCGACGCGCTTGACCCGCTGATGAGATCTTTCGACGATCGCCGTCTGTGTTCGCCGCTCTCGTTGTGCTATAAGTGTAGCCTGTTTTGTGGGCACAGGTTCGCCCAATACCATCCAGTTTTGCATTTTACAGTATTGCTACTGTGTTCTTAACGTCACCGTATTATCTGCACCGAAGAGAGTTCACCTGCGTAAGATTGTCTGTGGTTAATTTCCCTCTACTGTTTCTTTTGGCAAGTATTCGTTACCCTCAGAAGCAGTTTCTTGAGAAGAGAAATAAGGCGGTCGCATAAAATCCGGTACTGGTGTCTTGCGTCGGACTACCCATCTAGTAAAAATCATTCCTGACTACTACCACGCAGGCCCTCAGCGTTGCGCAGACTCCTTAGTGAACTAATTGAATTTATCAGAGTAGAATGCGTAAGAAAATTTTTAAAGTACAACCTAAACACAACCTACTGACAAGATAGCGTCGGATTGTAATTCAAATACACCAGAAAACATAGTCTTGTTACGCGGAAACTTTTTTTGCAGCGTTTCTACCATTTATAGAGTGGCGTGCCGCGCTCGGTTACTTGCAACAACATCATCCAGATGGCGCTCGCCTCCGCGGATCCGCTTCACACGCAAGAGGGCGCGTTTCAACCAGAAAGCTCGCCCACTCGCCTTCGTGCAAAGCGTTCGCCGCCAGCCTTTACCGGTAAATGTTATGGTTGCATAAGCTGGAGTTGCCGGGAAGCGTGCGAAGCAGTCAGGGATCTTTGAATGCCATCGCGTCCCACTCTTAATTAAAGGCTAAGCTAAAGCGTTCTCCAAATTTTTTTCGTCTATTTCGGCTAGCTTTGCGTGCGGCATACGGCTATGGTGTGCTAATCACGTCGTTTTGTTGCGACAGAAATTATAAGGACATTTTCCAGGCGCAATTCTGCCATCGACATCACCTGCACCGTGATGCTCCGCACAAAGGACGGTAACATCACAGCCGCGCGCCGTATGCTGTATGTGCGAGTTAAGCGTGGGTGTGCAAGACGATGCTGGCTCGATCTCGCGGACGCAAGAGGGGAAAGCGGGGAGGAAGCGCGCCGTGTTCCGTCGCACGCAAGACACCGGGGGCAGGGGAAGGAGGAGGGGGGGGGATTGTCCTACTCAGGCAGCCGCTGCGGATGGCGTGCCGCCCGGGCCCCATCTTGAAAGCGATCTGCGACGAGTACAGACTCTAAGTTCACCGAGGGCTAATACCTTCGTGTGTGCTGTGTTCTCGCCGCTATATAGTTCGCGTGGAAGCCACAGGCAGCAGAAAGGTGAATTCGCTCGCTGCTGCTGCCACGCTTTCTCCTTTCAGCGCTTTTACAGCCAATGTGGGCAGTCATCGAGTAAGTTGTGTTCACGTTAGCTTGTGCGGGCGTGACCCCATGCTTGTTAACTTAGTAAGCGCATGTTCACAAGTTTAAACGGCCGATAAAACTACTATCCTTACTTCGTATAGCTGTCAACTAATTTGCTTTCGCAATCATTGCTTCGCCGTCAGGGCTAACCTATGAGTTTTAACTTTTTCGTTTTACAATATTTTTTTTAAAATCTAAATAAAGTATATTTCTATGATACCTGTCAGTAGGCTCAATGCAAGTTGTACGCATACGGGTAATATATAACAGTGGTAATGTATAAGTACGAACACTGAGCGTTCCCATTTGTTTCCTACGACTGCCGCCCTTGTAGTACAGTTCAGCTAAGTTTTCTTACGCGTTTGATACACGCAATGGATTCCAGCACAATTTCTATCGAGCTAAGCTCAACAATGTTGGCAATTACGACAATAATCGTTTACATTAAACGATGGTTACGGTGGTTGCGGTGACACAAATGCGCGCACATTTCTTCGGCGCAGTTTGCATCAACGTACAATGTGCAATAGCTGCTGGAATAGCTCCTGTCGTACCTGCGCGATCAACTTGGCGTGTCCTGAGTCTTCGCTGTCCGATGGTTGAACGAGAAAGCGGAAGGCGGTTAAGGAAGCGTTGTCCACTCGGGGTCCGGGCCACGAGATCTGCGCCAAGCGTACAAACATGGGTCGGTTACAGCAGGAATCAGTGAGCAACTTGTTTAGATAGAATTGTAAATGTGCACAACTATTGCGTTCCCGGCCATTCCTCAAACAATGCCTAGTTCGTTCGTCGAAGCACGACAACTGTGGGCATGAAAAACATTCATACCTAAAAACATTAAACAAAGCATTCCATCAACAAAATTATCTCTATGTTCGGGTATGTCTATGACTGTAAGCGAACGCCATTTGCTATGTTTAGCAAGGTCTGCTCTAGATTTCTCGACCTCGCAATGTTGTTCCTTATTGTCTAACACTATTTTACTTATTACTGCTGCTTTTATATGTCAATAAAAAAGAAATTTCGTAAAGTGGCTTAAATTTAAAATACAAAAACAAAAATAACTGCAACACAATGGTACATACTGCTCTTTCCGCGATTGAGCATGAGTTAAGTAGCCTGGATTTCTAGGCCACTTGGTGCATGATGACTGCGTGATAGTCCCAGTAAGTAGAGACGTGAGCACTCAGGCTACTGTGCTGTGCGTTTCTCTTTTTTGTTTTAAGAGTTGACACCTCCACTAGTTGGGGCCATCACACTGTGAACATGAGTTAGTCCACGAAGTCAATGAAATAATACAAAGTTAATATATCGACGCACACGTGCATACTATTCATCACATAGATATGATATTCCTCGCAGTAAACAAGGACAACAGCACACTAAGTGTTAACACAAGCGTAGAATATCACTCTCAATAAAGAAGATTATTAAGCTGGGCTCCCGACACGTCCGGCTAACTTTCTTTTAAACAGAAGGTTACATCACGAACGGTCCTTGCCTTTGCTGACCCCGGCTGCCATTGTGTTGCCGAAAACACCGAGTAGCAAGCACGACCGCACGGGGCACGCACACATAACTTTCCACTAGGCCACATAGGCTGGATTTGAAAGGACCAATGAGAGCCAAGCACGCAATTCTCTTTCGTGTCGTGCTTCAATCTAGATACGCATTTCCTCAGATTCCGCCCACGACAAACTTACAACATATGCTTCGTCCTCGTCGCATCGCTGCATCGACGTTTCACAGTGTGAATTCGCATTAATTTGTGCGTGCATTGGGGTATAGCTGGTGACTGATATAGTGCACAAACGAAGACAGTGCACGACACAGTCGTTGCTACTTGTGAAGGGCATCAATCATAAACACTGCACGGGGTTACGCGTCGCAAGGGATGTAAATAAACACAAGTGTACGCATTGCATAATGATTTATAGTAATAAAGCGTGTCCGTTAGAGCTCCATAACTTCTTTCGAGCCCCCATAGATTCATCAAGTTAATAGAGAAGTATTTAGCTCATGTATACAAGTCCTGAGTAGGCACGCATCAAAAGCAGCCAATGAGCTCTTAGGTGCTTAGGTGTTGGAATAGAACGAAATATTAAATTAATAAAAAACTTCATTTGCCTAGCGTACTACCTCAGTCGGCGTCGACTCGGCGCTTCGTAATTGATCTTGCACACATATATAGACAAGGGAATATGAGCAAGAAACGTGGTTACCAAGCAGTATTTGTATCATGTACGAAAACAACCTCTTTGGTAAGATCTCGCGAACATTTGTGCTGTGTCGTAATAAATCAAGTTTGTTGGTAGTATGATCAAAACAATAGGTCAAATATTCAAGTTAGCTTCCCGGGAAGCTTTAATAGTGCACAGCTAATGTTTGCGGGCAATTTTTCTCAAATGCGTTATTTCCAAATATTGGTCAAGTACTCACTGGAAACCACGTTTTTATGCTTCGTTGCTGTTTTTTGTGGGGTACGAGGTCCAATTTTTTCCGACTGCAATGCTATAAAACAGGCAGCGCCAAGAGGACAAACCCTGAGAGGTAGGGCGACGCACCTCGCGTACCTTAAGTCTCACATTCCGAATCAATCGAATCAAGTCATTTTATTTCAACATCGCAATCCGAAGAACTTCTCTCACGAGACTCTTTATTTAACATGCATCTCAATAAAGACCGGCGCAATAGTTAAGAGAATTCACGGACAGAAACGGGAGAGAACCAGCGCTTAACTCGCCCTTAGACAGATTTAGATAGGCGTCCGCAACCCGCCACTACGCAGCGAGCGAGGTCGTGCGAACGTAGCGAAGCGCGCGTCCACGAAACGGCCACAGCTGGCCAGACGCAACAGCTGAGAAGTGGATTGCGCCGCTGCACGTGCAGCAGCTGGTACGCCCGCACCTTTTGAAAAGCTGCGTGCTACTGCGTACTGAGCGTGAGCACTGCTGCCTCCGCGAGTTTCCTGCGGACACACAACTTGAACTGTCCATCATTATTAGTAGGCTAAAGAACGTCTGTACAGTACGTGAAGATGGCAGAAAATCAGTAAAACACTACACACCTGCCAAACAACTGGAGTAAAAAGGAGGAATTGTTCCATCCCAATAATAGTTATAAAATATTCTTGCCTAAGTGCTCGTGCACGTAGGCAAAACTAATGCTCGTGTTGTCCCTTATATTGATACTATACGCCTCCGCGAGATTCCGGGTTAGCTGGATTCCGGACTTCAAAGGAATGCGTATTTCTTTTAAAAGGTATCTTAACCACCTCCCATAACCAGAAAGACAGATCACGCGCTTCCTTCCAATTTTGCCGACGGCTTCTTCACACATCGTGACGCTGATTGATGGAGTTATGAGCGAGGCCTCACTAGAGTAAAAGCTCTCAATTGTTCCATACCTGAGGAACATCAGTGGCAATCTAGCAGACAGCACGCCTCTACCAAGTAATGTTCTCGCGCATCCAAAGATACTCGACCGGGACACGCCAAGGTAATATACCCTGCCAGGTCTTTCAACTTCTGCTTCCGCTCCATTCCCCTTCAGTCTGATCACAGCGGACTTCCTTACAGACGACCGCTTTTTATTTTGGACGACATGCCCGATAGTGGTCAACTGCTTATAAAGGTCACTGATAGTCTACAGCCTTCAAAATTTTTTGCTGCGCAGTTCTCTTGGTCACAATAACTGGGCCCAGGAAAGATCCCTTCGCTCACAGTATGTAGTTACGAACTAGCACCAAGTCGCCAGGGTTACACGAGGAAGACGATTTAGATATCAGTTGGGAAATCCTCTTTCCACCGCTGTCGATGAGTTGGTCCCACGTGAGGTCCAATGTGACATAAGCCGGCAGCCATGGACTATTAACAATGTTAGTTAAACGGAAACTGAAGCCTTGTGCTGCTGTGTGTGAGATTTTTTTTTTTTTTTTGCTCGCTCCGCAAATGCACTCGCCTCCAGATGGCATGGAGCGGGAAAACAGCTTTATTTTCCCAGCACCCTTGTGAGTCGCGTACATTGACTTGGGGTGTCATTGTCAGCGATAAATGCGCTCGTATTTTCAAACATGCGTCTTACATGTAGTGATGCCGACAAAGCATTGCCAGAAATTAATGTTTTGTTCTTTTTCTTCTTCTTAAGCAGTTCAACGCCAGTTTTTAGTCCTCATTTTCGGCTTTTACCGGCACAAATGCTCATACATTCATAATAATAAGTAGTAACTGTAAAAATTGGCGCTGCAAGAAATTAATGAGATTAAAACTTACATTGAATACGAAAGCGCGAGGTTTATGCCGTGAGAGGCAAGCATGGTTACGTCTTCAGAAATTTTGATGATGTAGTAAAACCAGAAGAAAGCAGGATACAGGAAGTTCTATGTGTAAATGGTGATGAAGTCAAAAGGGCTTTTACAATGCATCTTCCGGAGAAAGATAGTGGGAGAAGACGAAATAAAAACTTATTTACTCAAAGAAAGAGGATACTTCAAAAGCCCCCATGTTACCCTTTCTAAGAGATGCTCCACAACTTCACGTGTACCAGAAAGATGCAAAAATGGCACCCTTATAATAATCTAAAAGAAAGGAGTCGCAAAGAATAGAATAAATATGGCCACATCAGCTTGCTTTATTACTGTATAAAATATTCAACTAGGTAATTTCCTATCAAATAGTGAAAAGTTTGATTTCAATCAATCAAAAGAACAGGGTGGCTTCACCAAGGGGCTTAATATGATGGATCACACCCATGCCAATACTCAGGTAAATGGAAATCCTCTGAGTAGAACGCTTTTCTATATGTGCTTCATGGATTACGAAAATGAATTTCAGTCGTTACAAATACCAGCCGTCATGGGTGCACTGGATGACCAAGGAGTACAAGAAGCATACATGAATATCTTGGCCAATATCTCGTCATATATCAAGCAAATATCTTAGCAGTTATTAGGAGCTACCTTAACTGTTCCCAAGAAAAGTGGATAAATGCCGGCCAACAAAGGGGTGAGGCCAAGAGACACAACCTCTACAATGTTATTCAATACATACTTAGAAGTATTCAAGCTATTAAACTGGGAAGGCTTAGGAGTTAAGATCAATGACGAATATCACAACAACCTACGGTTTCCACATGACATTGCCCTCTTCAGCAACGCTGGGGATTAAATGCAACACATAATTGAGAGTGATAGCGAAGAAAGTGTAAGAGTAATGTTGAAGGTGCCAATACAGAATACCAACGGCAATTTCGAATACCCTGGCAAACGCACAAGAATTTGTGATTTGTGTCAGCCTCTATAGAATCTGAGTACGTCTGCCTGGGTCAGTTGCTCACAGTGGACCGTGATCGTGATAAGCAATTTCAAAGGGGAATAAAAATGGGTTCGAATGCATGCGGTATGCAATACCAAACCGTGAGCGGCAACTTAACGCTATCATTGAAAAGAAAAGTGTATAATCAGTAGAATAAACCGATTCCAATACGTGGGATAGAAAGTTGGACGTTAGCACAGCAGCTTGAGGAGACGTTAAGGACAGCGTAACGAGTGATGGCAGGAAAAAATGTTAAGCCTAACGTTAACAGACACGAAAACAGCGATTTCAATTAGAAAGCAAACGTGGGGTAGCCGATGATCAATAAGAGGAAGAAATGGAACCGGGCAAATCACGCAACGCGTAGTACATATAACCCGCAGAGCATGGGAGTCACAGAATGGGCGAGACGGGAAGGAGAGCGCAGTAGAGTACACCCAAAAATAAGGTCTGGTGAGGAAATTGGGAAGTTTGTAGGCACAAGTTAGGTCAAGTTAGTGCGAGACAGCAGTAATTGGAGATCGCAGGAAAAGGCCTTTTGTCCTGAAGTGGGTGTTAAAATCGGTTGATGACGATGACAATGAGTATTTCCTAGTTGTCTGCCATCGGCGTCATAAGTAGCCAGCGCAGAGCGCAGGCCATGTGCTCAGACATTCCATTTCACAATGGCGCTGCGTGTTCAAACTTGCTCGCATAGTGGCGTCATCGCCATCGATTTTTGGCACGGTCAAGGTAAATGTCGGTGTCGTGGGGCAGTGTAGCAAAAGCCATGGCATCTGCCGACGGCGAAAAAAAAGCGCCTCTCGCAAATCAACCAACTGCAATCTACAGCCTCTACTCTCAGAGAGCTGCGCTGTTTACTGCAACTTACGCCTGCATGCCTACCATCGCCGAAGAGTCGCTCGTGCGTTTCTGCACCGCATGTGTATGCACAAGCACTACACCTCTACTTTCCTCTGTGGACGCGATGCAGGACACATAATCAGAATGATCTCAAAGCGTAAATAAAAGCACGCGTCCTTCGCGAGTGAGTTATCGATCCGCAGCGCATATCCTGGCTTGACAGTCGCCCCGCATTAAATATAAAGAACCTACTTGTGTACCGCATTGCTTTTTAATAAGCTTCCCATTTTCTTTGAATTTAAATTTGTCTTTACTTCCAACAGGTTGGGGGAGTCAAAGAAGAAAGCTTGAAAAGCAGCCTGCCCCGAAGGGATCCTCCGGCTAAGGGGTTTCTGTACGTCTTCCCGAACGAAGACACTTGCGCAGATACGGGAAGTCATTTGTTATTGCGACCGCAATTATATGGACAGTCCAGGCGCACTTTATCGTCGCCGTGGCCGTGGTGTTTCGTATAAAGTACAAGGCGACACCATCGTTACCGCGCTCCGTGAACGAGTGAAAGCGTGCGAGGGTCCGCCGACGATTGTCGCGCGCGCAAGGGAGCAAAGCGGGGAGGAAGCGCGCAGTCTTCCGCCGCGCACAAGGCACCGGAGGGAGTGGAGGGTAGCGGGGCCGTGTTCTGCACCGGCGGCGGCCTGTGTAGAACATGTAGAACACCATGTAGAACTCCTACATGTAGAGCACCATGTAGCACATGGTGTTCTACACCATGTGCTATACCACCGCCCGTCGCCGCAGTCGTCCTATCTTGAGAGCTAGCTGCGATGCCTCGGACAGAGGGCGTAGAGTGCTGACAGCTTCGGGTGCGCTGCGTTTTCGCCACTTATTTCGTGTCAGTGAAGCGAGAGGCAGCACGAAGGTCAATTCGTTCGCTAATGCAGCCGCGCTTTTTTCACTCCAGCGTTTTGACAGCGACTTTGTGCGGTCATCGAGAGAGATGTGTTCATGTTTGATTGTGCGCGTGGCACCATGCTCGTTAATTTAGTTAGTAAACGAATGCTTACGAGTTTATGTGGCTGATATGTCTGCTATCCTTACATGGTATAGCTGTCTGCTAATTTGCGATCCTAATCGATGGTTCGCCTTCCGGGTGAAACTGCAACTTTCTTTGTTTATTGTGAAGCATTATTCTGCGAATCAAGCAAGATTTTACAAGTGTATCGCGTGTCGACGTTTTTACTGCGCCGATCTGGGAAGAAGTGTAGCCCATAATTATGTGTCTCCTGGGGCTACTGGTTGCTGTCATGTCCTGAGTACGAAAAACTTGGAGGACGCGTAAGCTTCGCCTTCATGAGCGAAACGCGGTCGCGTTATTGGGCCCCTTGACGCTGACACCGACACCCCATACTCTGCGATCGCGCCGGCAATGCAAGGCAGAGCGATGGCTCATACCGCCGTGCGGCAGAGGCTACAAGCAGCGATTCATCAATGGTTCATACCCTAGCTATGGTTGCCTTTGCTGAAATATTACCCAAGACAATTCACATATCAATGTAGACTTATGATATTTGTCTTTGGTCTTCTGCGGTTACTCGCCTTCAAGTGCGCGCAAGGATTCAGCGGGCAGCCACTCTAACCTGTTCGTACCTCCGCAAACGAGGCCTTAGTGTGTCCATCAAAAAATGTGCGTTACTCGCGTTTACGTGCAAACCCATGGCACCGTGCCCTGTTTCTCTCAATGGCCAGGCTATCAAATAGCAAAAGACTCATCGCTTCTTATGTATGATTATTGGCAGGGATCTTTCATGGAGCCCCCCCCAGCATCTACCTAAAGCGGAGACTAATTTCGATTGTACATATTGTTGCACAAAAAAAACGTATATTTACAAATTTTTACAAGTAATGCGAGCACCACAGGAGTCACAGCAGCCAAGATAGCAGATAGCGTGGAGCAACCTGTACGTCTTCTTTATCGATGCGGGCCCAATGCGACAGACTTCTGTCTCGTGGCAATATATTGAGGTTCACATGCGAAAAACAACTTGCCGGTTTTGGCGAACACGTGTAAAACAAGCATTCGTACCCTAGAAAGTTTTCAAGGCCAGGTTTTACGGATATGTCTTGGACTATCATGATGCGCCTCGACTCATACAACAACCATGATGGCTAGAGACTACTTGGTTCCAACATATATAACGATTCACAACTTTAGAGCACACATTCGACGTCTGTGTCGTGTACCCAGTCACTATATTGCTTCTTTGCCAGCACAAAGACCTCAAGCCCCATTTTCCAAACTTTTTGCAACACCTCAAGGCTACCTTCCGCCAGGCTTTACGCCAGCAGCAAGACCACTGTTCCACTGTGGGTCCTACGACAGCCACAAGTACGCCTCACGGTTGCGGGAATTACGAAGAAGACCTGTCATTCAAGAGTGGCTCTACGTCATTTCGCACTGTCATTATTGAATGAGGCATATGAACAAAGAACGGACATTTACACCGATGGATCGGTATCAGCCACCAGCTCCACAGGCGCTGTTATCATCACGGCCTTACAAATCACAATTACGTTCAGAGTGTCCCATATAACGACCTCTACGGCAGCAGAACTTGCCGCTCTAACTGCCGCTGTTAATTACATTGCACAAGCCAAACCTCAAAATTGGGTCGTTTTTTTCTTCATGTGTGACTCGAAGGCAGCCAATCAGAGTCTGCAGTCAGCCTTACGACGCAAGACCCAAGAACAACTGGTGTTTGAGACCAGAGAAGTTCTCCATCAAGCCTTCATAAACTGACATGAGATCATCCTCCAATAGCTTCCGAGGCACTGTGGCATCGTCGGAACTGACCTTGCTGATGATGCCGCCCGGTCAGCCCATAAAGAAACCCTGACACTTTCTATTCCCTTATCAAGGACAGACGCTGCCAAGGGTATTCGTTTACTTGCTCGAACCAAGACTGAAACTTTGTGAAACACCCCGAGATTTTCTTCAACTGCCGTCTCCACCGGCTGGATCCTACATTGAAGCTGCAGATTCCATCGAACTTCTCCCGCTGTGATGCAACTTTACTGTGCCGCCTCTGGCTAGGGGTGGCTTTTACAAAAGCCTACACCATTCCTTATTCGAGAGGAAAAGAACCGCGACTTCAGACGGGACGTAAGACGAAGAAGTGGACAGGACGAAATGTATCGCTCATCCTGTCCACTTCTTCGCCTTACGTCCCGTCTGAAGTCATGATTCTTTTCCTCTTTAAACATGTCGGACCAAGTGGCCCAAAGTTCCTCCCTACTGATCCTTATTGGAATGTCTGACACACCGATCTGCGACTCATGCAACTGTGAAGAGACGATCGAGCACGTGTTGTCTTTTTGCAACCTCCATGACAACGAACGCGACATTCTCTTGAGGGCGTTAAACTGATTAGCTAATAGACCATTTTCAGAGAGGAAGATTCTAAGACCATGGCCTCATGCTTCGCAGGCCTACAGGCCTCAGTGACTGACTATAGGCATGAAGTTATGAACATCCGCACGTATTCCCACCGATAGTACCTTTTTCCCGCCCTCTCCTTTCTTTTCTTACCTTAAACTCCGTCCCATGTGCATGACAGCACACTGGACGTGCGTCTGGTTGACAACCCTACGTTTCCTTCCTTTTTCTTCCTCCTCCTCCTCTCATACTCTCGTAAGCAAGAAAATTTGTGCTTAAGTTTCCCCGTAACAGAATAATGTTTTCGCGTATATCCCCCCCCCCCCAAATTACAATCCAATATCAAATTACAATACTATCATCTCTGTATAGGTTGTGCGTAAGTCGAACTTTACAAGTTTCGAACGCATTTTACTTTGAGAAATTCAGTTAGTTCAATAACGCCTATGTGCCACATGGAGGGCCTGCATGGTTGGGGTCCGGGATGATTTTTTCCGACGGACAGTGCCGCGGACACAGGATTTCCTGCCACATGGCGCCCTTGAAGCTATCGCGACAACATATATCCACACCTTACCATTTTTGCGCAGAGCTAAGATGCAATTGAGGGCCGGAAAATGCTGAGGACAGGAAAACGTCGTGGCCCTGCCTTTTTAGTGGACGTCGAACATTTGTTTCTATCAGTCCCACATTCAGAACTGTTTGGGATTGTTAGGACCTGCATGCCACATGTCCTTGTTGTTTTTTAACATCACATTTAAATCCGAACACTCTTACGGTGGCTGGTTGAATGCAACCCGCGGGCCTCATCTTCGTCAGCGTCCGCGCGTCAAGAATGTCCGGTCGATCAGACGACTGACCGCGTGACGCACTGCCGAAACGCAGCCGCTACGCTCACCTTTGCCACGACATGGCCGGAGCCCAAAATTCGGACTTCCTCCGTGGCTGCGGGCAACACCAGATCGGCTGCTCCGACGAGAATCGCGGAGACGTTCATTTCCATAGAGCAGCCCTGGATGCGCATGTCCGCGACCGTCGGCGTGAACAGGTTCAGCTCGAACAGCGAAGACTCGTTGGTCCTACTCTCGGAGTCTCCACGCAGCGGCCAGTAGCCAAAGTAGCGGCGGGTGAAACGGCCGCCTGCCCAACGCACTTTCCGCTGCAGGGCCTCGCTGCACACTTCATCCTCTGAGAAGTAGGTGCGCTTCCCCAGCTTCGCGGCAAAGAATGAGCCATCTGCGGAGTGGAAAAGACAGACGCTCAAAGCTGTCGGGTGTATAGGGACACGAAAAGAAAAGCGCCGAACCAGTTTATGCTGATAAAGTACTTTTCGAAAGCTCTATTGTCCTTAATTTCACGGTAGTAGGTTGAATGTTAAGGAGAAAACAAAGGTGAAAGTTAGATTTTGTTTGTCAATTTCCTGCCAGATCGCCAACGGCGCTACGTTAGTGTGAAGTTGCGGATTTCGCAATATATTTCCTTACTTGCGCCGCGTGCGCTCAGTAAATACTCCCCAGCCTTGCAATGTTTCATCTTTGTCGCCTTTAGAGCACAACGTGATCGATTTTCATCGATAAACAGAAAACTAGGCGTTAACATAAACAGTGCACGACTTCCCGCGGTGAGCTGGAACGAGTGTTTCACGGTGTTCTCGTCACAGTCGTCTTTCCCTTTTTTCGCGACCTTTGTGGCGCACAAAACGACTTTTCTAAGTGCCAGTGGTGATTTTGGCATTCTGGACGGGTAATTTACTGACACAGGTGAAATCGTCGTTGTCTGTGGTGTTCAGTTAACGTCCCTAAAATTTCGCACTCAACTATCAATGTCGCGGTTTCATGGTGGACGCTCCGCAACAATCTTGATCGCCGGGCGTTCTTTAATGTGCTCCTATATACAATAGTACACGTACGTTTTCTCTTTTTTTTGCGGGGTATTTAGCTCCCACGAAAATTCGGCGTCCGCGGGCCGGGAATAAAAACTGTTACGTCCTCCTCAGGAGCAGAGCAGAGCGTACCCCACTGTGCCGCCACGACAGGTCCAAGCCAAACACTGAATACTGAATTTGGCAGAACTCGTGCATTTGCGCCCATGGAATGCTCTCTGCACTAGTTGGTCCGCACCGCGAATCCGTGGAAACTATGACGTTAATTCAACACGTCACAGGTTGTGCGCTATTTCCTCTTGTTTCTTTTTCTGGCCCGCACCTTCAGCTAGAACTTTAATTTGTTTCAGGATGGAGTGCCTTCACTTGTGAGGGCACGTGTATTCTCTAGCCTAGACCTCAGGCTGCCGGAAACTGTGACGCCACAGAAAGCGATGGGTAACTTTCAAGGCGGCGTGGCTGCCTATCCATTGTTTTCATTTTCCTTCTAAGCCACAGAACTCCCGCTTATGATATGACCGATCTGTTGTAGTCTTAGTAACGCAGTATAACAGTTTAGCTTAATATTTGCTGTTCGCATGGATTTGACAATTCTTACTGCCAGTGAGAGTGGTAAAATACAGTCTGAACAAGACGAAACAGGTAATGGTGGCATCAACTGTAACAGAAAAAAAGTTGATCAGGACCAAACCAAATGTTGGAATGAATGTGAAACGCTGTTTTAGTCTAGCGGTGTGTAATAAATCCCACAAAACTAACGGCAATGTTCCCAGTGCTTACCTTCATGCAAGGCAGCGTGCGTCCATCTGGAATGTTTATGTTTGTCCACCGCAAAAATTACAATTTTAATCTAATACCGTGTTTGTGTTTATACGCTGCACCACTCACAAGCTATGCTGAAATGCAACGAAATCAGGAGTCCCCATGTTGTTAGATTCTTACGCAGCAAACTCACGAGAACGAGGACCATGTGTGATGCTTCTGCGGCGAGCAATGATAATGGAAGTAAACGCACAAAGAAGCAAGACATATACATTATTATATCGGGTGATTATGTTGCTTTTCTGGCACAGTGGCATATATCAACTAATCCTAAAGGATTGCCCCAAAAGTAGGCACACAACCAGTGACACATACGGAACGGCTAAGTCGAAGGAACTAAAGCAAATCAAACAATTCTTTGTTTATATTGCGCAATTTCATTAAAAAATCGGCATGCTTTAGAAATACATCAAAGCCGTACGGGTTTCGTGTAGAAATTCATTGTATCATTGCGCAGAACAGAGGTGCGCTTACTGGCAGTACATTGTCATTCAGCATGCAGCCACAGGATCTCGTTTGCTGGTAGTTGCACTCGGCGCCCATGTAACTTCCGTAAATAAGACCACAAATATATCGACCGAGGTATCGACCCACCCAGCAGCAAGCACGTCAAAACCTGAAACAGAGCATCGTCTTAACTGAGACGAGATATGCTGCAACATTTGTGGCAAATGAATGAGCGGGCTATGAGTGGGCTCGGCTAAAAAATATAATTTGTGGGTGAAGAAAAACCACACAGACGCTGGTGCCTGGTGTCCACAAGTTATATCTTTAGCCGAGCCTGATCAATCAGGTGGAAGCCTGATTCCACTGATTCCGCTGCTCGCGCACCTTCCGTGCGCTGGTCGTGTCGTCGTTGTCGTCGTCTTCTTCTTTTGTTACCGGACCATTGTGGACCATTGTGACAGGTTTCAATTAGCCACCACAGTTTGATCGTAAATCGGGCCTCAAGACACCGAATGCTACCGCGGCCTGGAATGACACCACTAATCGCGCGTTTAGAGGCATCAAAGAAGCCATTGCCGGCGCAATGCTCCTCGTCCCCCCAAATGCGACGCCCCAACATCTGTCATGGCTGACGCATCGGACGCCGCTTTCAGTGCAGTCTTGCAGCAGCTCATTGCTGGTTCTTGGAAGTCAATCACCTTCTTTTCCAAGAAGCTTGCGCCCCCTAAGCCACGATACAGCAGGTTCCGCCGAGAGCTGCTCGCCATTTATTTGGCTGTGAATCACTTTCGACATTTTATCGAGGGACGCTCCTTCCATGTCCTTACCGACCATAAACTACTGACTTCTGCCCTAGCGTCCAGCAGCATCTCCCACACTCCCCGCGAAATCAGGCAGCTCTCCTTTATTTCTGAATTCACCAGCGACAGTCGCCATCTCTGCAGAAAGTCCAACGTCGTTGCCGGCGCACTTTCTCGAGCCGCTATCCTTGTAATGGACTACGGTCGACCGGTGACCGACTTCATGGTCATGTCTACTGCCCACAGTGTCGACAGCGAGATCCAGCTCCTTCGCACGAGCGGTAACTCTCTGGTGTTTGAAGATATCTTGCTTCCTCATTGCGACGTGTCCTCGTTTGTGATACGTCGACCGGACGTCCTCGTCCTTACGTGTCTCACGCATGGCGCAGGGTCTTTTTATGCCCTCCATTCTTTGGCTTATCGTGGCATTCACGCAACACAGCGACTCGCCACTTCTCGTTATGTCTGGACCAGTGTCAACGTAGACGTGCGTTGCTGGTCACGCGCATGCCTCAATTGCCACCGGTCTATAGTGCATCGCCACAGTACAACTCCTCTTGGCACATTTCCGTCTCCGGACGCCGGCTTCACATCGATATTGTTGGCCCCTTCCTCCCTGGGTGGACCATCGCCACCTGTTAACCTGCACTGACAGGTTCAGCAGATGGCCTGAAGCGATGCCCCTCCTGGACAAAACGGCGGCGTCGATAGCTCGAGCACTCATCATGCTCTGGATTAGTCGCTACGGTGTTCCACGATTGCGACTAACCGAGGTCGTCAATTTGACTCAACGTTGTTCGCCTATCTATCTCGGCTACTCGATGTCAATCACATCAAGACTACCGCTTACCACCCGATGTCCAATAAAATCATCGAACGTTTTCACCGCCAACTCAAAGCTTCACTCATGGCTTCGACTTTTCCTTCATCATGGATCGAGCGCCTTCCTTTCGTTCTGCTGGGCATCCGCACCACTCCTCGGAGTGACTCTTCCCCCAGCGCCGGCGAGCTTACTTTTGGCACCACTCTACGAGTCCCTGGTGAATTTTTCGACGACTCGCCTACTTTCCCTGCTGACGTTTCCGACTAGACCTACCGTCTACGCAGCGCTATACGTACTGTCGCCCCACCCCCAACACCGACGTTCTGCCCGGCGTGTATGCGTCAACCCTGGCTATGAGACCTGAACGCACGGCTTTGTGCGCCTCGACACTGTGCGTCCTCCCTTACGGCCCCCGTAAGATGGTTCATTCAAAGTACTCAAGCGTGCACCTGCAAAGTTTCTATTGTTCATCAACGGCCTGGAAGATGCGGTCTCAATCGACCGTCTGAAGCCTGCCTGCTCGGAATCTGACGCTTTAACCAGTTCTGCTGTCACATTCCCTCCCGACCAGGCCAGTCCTACTTGCCGCCTGACCCAAAAGCACTTTTCAAACTAGTCATAAAATGTCACCACCACTAAATTACCTCGCCTCAGAATCTCCTGACGCAAAAAAAAATTAGTATCCTTCAAGCGCAATCGAACTTAGACGTAGTTATCGGAGCGATAAGCGGCTTTCTTTCTCACCTCTCTTCCACAAGAGCGCTTGAAGCTACACAGGGTAGATGGCAAGGGGGCGCAATGGAGCGATTCTCCGCGTGCCCCGTCCAAAAGTTCCACCCAAGACGGCTTGTGGCGGCACCGCGGAGCTGCCGCGCTACCTACCGCACGCTCTTTTTATATGGGAGGCCACGCGTAACAGACGTAGCAACGCGCAACTGTGGTGCTTGCCACCGTTAGCGTAAAGATTAAATTGCTTTCCTGGTCTTTTTCTCTTCTTTACAGCAAAGCTGTATGCCTCTACCGTCCAAGGAAATTTTCGTGTAGTAAGCAAAAAATTCCCATGCATGGGCCGATCCTGAATATAGTGAAATGCCGGGCCGACCCGCGGCGGAGGTGCAATTCGTCATTAAGGGGCCCACATACGCAGCTTCGTTGGCATCCTTCTTCACAGAGTTGAAGGGCACTGAGATCTTGTTTTTAGAGAGGGCGGACATATACATATATATATATTATTCACTTAACTCGAACAAGCAATAATTTTATTACTGAGAATGTTCTTGGTGAGCACAAAATCAGCCAATAGCTGTTGTGGGCCCAGCTGCTTGCGATGTCGCAGCAAGACGACATTGCAGAAGCGAGAGCAAGCGATCTTTCACTGCATTTAGCACGAGATTATAAATTCCCTGATGCATACAATTCAATAGCAGTTGGCTCAAATGGTCACGACAGCCTCATTAACAGACCGGCAAAGTTTGCTCACTTTGTTCAAAAAATGTTTCAGGGCCCCTTCATATTTGACCACCTGGATTTTTTTCACGGGCACCAAAGGCAAGGTAGCCGATTGTTTTTGCGGTGCGCCCCCATTGGAGCGTGATCGTTGCCGGCGGGAACGAGCCCGCCGAACGTTTCTGGTAAATTTGTTATGGAAGCACTCCAAGGCATCGAGTTCATTTTAAAAATCACGCACACCGTTAACCCGACACCATGGGAGAGATAAGTGGCAACGAGTTGAACAACGCTGAAAGGGATGGTAGCGTTAGGGTTCATGTACAACCAAACCAAAAAATTCAGGAATCACGAAACCAGAGAAAACCTTTAATTCTAATGTTCCTTTTGACTTCAACATGTTATACCTTCAACAATTCCGTTTCGCATTCACTAGCACATGCTAGAAATCCTAAAGCCAGGTTTTGTTGCGAGGCTGCACAGATATTCCGCATTTTCACAGTATCCAGCTTGCGTAAGCTCTTGCTGTTGATTCTACATGCAGACATCAGGTTAGATGAGTTATCATGGCATTTTCAGTGATTCGCCACGCAACTGCTCAAAAGCAATAAAGAAACCTTCTACGCAATTTCACTTTTGAGTACAGAAATTTGGTAGAGCAATTCTGATGCGTGTACAGTAGTGAACAAAAATATACAGAGTACAGTATTGTACAGGGTGTTCCGGGTAACTTTAGCCAGAGTTTAAAAATCTGCAAATGCCACGTAGCTGGACAGAACAAAGGTAATGTTGTTTGCCGTCGCTTGCAGATACTCGAACTATATTTTCATTCGCCTAATTAGGTAATCGGTATTAATTATTGAATCAACTGCTCAAATGTTATAATTAGGTAAAAAGTGTCCATGCGAAAATTCTAGAGCGACAAGCAAAACCGCCGATAGCGTTTTCTGTTGCTCAATACGTTCTACATAAAAGTGTTTTTCCGGGCGTGAAAGAAGCCCGCAAATGCATGCAAAATTGCCGCTCGACTTGCCACTCGAGGTACTTTGCGTTCTTATCGTTGCCCTTTGGTAAGCATTAAGTGCGCAATAGAGAAACAATTAAGACTGCACAGTCCGGGAACTCCAACAGCGGCGTTTTTCATTGCCATGATATTTCTCCGGGACGCTAAACCCCATACTCGGGCTCATTCTATCGACATGTCTACGCGTGTATGAACATGAATGCATAGCTTTCAATTCGTGACGAGCCGCACTCACCGGCTTGGGAAGACGCGGCTAGCGTCACCGCCAACAGGCACAGTGCAACAGTGAACGGTCCCATGCCAGCAGCTCGAAAATGCGAGCGTCCTAGAGCAGCTCCCAAAAGAGCCAACGCTTCCTATATCCCTCGGATAAACATCTCGATCGGCGATAGTAGTGTTAGTTCGCTATCAGAGGCTTTAGCGAGTTTCCGTGGGAGCTGCGTGATATATAGACTTCGCTATGCGATAAAGTACTTTCAGCGGTTCTTCCTGATGGCTTGCGGGGTAAGCCGTCAGATAATCACGAGTATACAGAAGCCAAGCAGAGATTACTGCACCGTTTATGCTACTCCCGTTTGTTTTCGAACAACCGGTGATAGTGAGTTTTCACACGGCCATTCTCGTCAAGGGGCAATGGACTAGCCATTCTGCGCGGCGAGTTATCACAAATACGGTAACTCAGACTCGCCCATTTGCTACAGACCAACATCGTTAGCACGTGTACCATGCAAACATTAATACTGCACGTACTGTAAATATTGGATATAGCGCAAATACCGTATATACCAACCTGAAAAATTTTCTTGAGTCTGATTGGGTTTCTTTTTGTTTTTGTTTTTTTTACGTCAGCATAGCTTTCTGGAGTGTTTTTCTTTTGGCAAACGCGACTAATTTTGTTTACTAACGAATTCTTTAGAGGAGTAGTCAGGAAATTCATTCGACAGTTTCACAGTTTCACATGATCTCCTTTGTTTTTTAAGTGCTTAAACTAAAAATTTATGCCAATGTTTAGGCTTCGGACAGTGCTTCTTGTCGAACTATTTTCAGTACTAGCCTGCACTTTGTGATTCGCCGTCATTGTCAGTGTCCTCGGGAGTGCTCTAAGGATTCATTTATTGGTTGTTGTTTGTTATTTAAATAAATGACTTGCCTGTCCGAATCACGTATTTGATTATGCTCTTCACTTATGATTGTGTCTTATAAGGTATGGGGCTGTTCTTTTGCAAAGTAGCGTAAATAAGCTCTCGTCCTGGTGTGACAAATGGTCGATTAGCCTTAATGTTTCTAAATGTAAAACAAGAGAATATTATTACGATATCATTGAGCGATCGTCAAGAGACGAGCCGCCGCGAGAACGACGAAGTTGGTCGGTGCCCTTGGCACGAGCGAGTGTCAGCCTGGCTGCCTGGCTCCAGTGTAAATAGCGTGTATATAGCATCTTTCGTCTGTGTCTTTCCACACGTAACAATATTGTGCCTTTCTGGACAGTTCCGCCTCTAACCTACTCCCTGAACGACAAATCTCTAGCCGCTATATTCTCTTATAGATACCTCAGAATGCACATTGCACAGGACCGGTCCTGGAATATGCGTGATAAGTTGATAATTAGAAATGCCAGTCGCAGGCTTTGTTATTTTCTGTAAAAAAATTTTTCTGCCGTCAGCAAGTTAAGCCTTTACATCATAATTCTGGGTGAGATCAAAGCTCAAGTATGCCAGTTCTGTCTCGGATTAAGCTACTGAAACTTTAAGGCATGCTCTCGGAAGCGTTCAAACTGTGCTGCTCATTTTCCTGCACCTAATTACTTAATTGAAGTCATTATGTCTGCTATACGCTTTATGCTTGGTGTACCTACCCTCGAGCCCCGCCGTAGGGGTTTTATTTATTTATTTCACATACTGGTCAATCCCTCATGGGATTATAACAGGAAGGGTAAGTACATATGGTAGTATTTGCGAACAAAAAATGTAAATACATTCTATAATCATGAGTGTGTTATTGCAAAGGTTTTGGCTTCGCTAAACAAATGAATTAAGCACTTCATCACAAATGTAATATTTGGGTACACTATAATATAACGATGAAGAATCTGAGAAAAGAAAGAAAGTTATATTTCTTTTATAAAATTTATACTACTAACCCGCTCCTTAATGAACAGCTTACTCGCCGATGTGGCGTACTTCCTTTGGCATTACGCTAAGCAGAAGTACACCTGATGAAATCCCGGCAACAGGAGCGCATTTCAATGGGAGTGAAATGCAAAAACGCCTTGTACTGTGAATTAAGTGCAAGTTACAAAACCCACTTGGTATTAATCCGGACCCCCACCAAGGCACACCTCATAATCATATCGTGGTTTCAGCCCGTAAAACTCCTCAAGTTACTGAACAGCATCCTCTGCTTTCACCTATGTGCTATCTTTTCTCCTCACACCTTCATACTGCGCACAAGCTAAAGGCCGGAATTACACCTTACCTTCTGTTTGTTCAATTACTGATGCTGTCGCCTTCAAGAAGTCGCTGTTTAAATATTTCTGTACGATAGAGAAAAAAAAAACGTTGCTTTGTGCAAAACTATTAGGCCATGAAGTCCTGAACTGAATAAATAAAACATTCTACAGAACCCATCTCACGATCACCATCGACGGTAACCTATTCAGCATTGAATCAATATTGAGATACAAGGTAATGCGATCGTTGAAGCGAGTTACGTATGAGGCGTGTACATCGGCGGGACTCCTCTTTCGCGCTTCCCTAAGAACAGTCGACGTCACTTAGCGCTGCCGCAAAGCCTGCGATTGGCCTCCCATACACATGACGTGCCGGTGCCTGTGAACACTGAGACTCGTTCTCTCGCTTGCCGCATAGCCAGTGGCAGATACTTAGTGAACCAAGTTTGCAACATGTTCATTGAAGAGCAGCACATGCACAGTGTATTTGTGGCGCAGCCTGCTAAAGCATCACGTCACTGCCCTTGAGGAGCACTTGTGAGGGGGGGTTCTATTCCACTCAACATAGGAGAAATTGAAGCCACATTCCCAGTGCCACATGCCTAGTTACCCATGTTGGCGCCAAAGACGTTCATTGAAGAGAGTCACGCACCTACTGGCACATGCAAAGTCACCCAAGTTGGCATCAAAGTGGTTAATCGAAGACAACACAGACCGAGTGTCACATACCCAGTGCTCGAAGTCGATATCGAATAGTTTATTCGAACACAGGTGCCTTCCCAGTCCCGCATCTACAGGCCTACGTCGGCGTGAAAGAGCTTCGTTGAAGAGATGCACGTATGCACACACTGCCACATACTCAGTGACCCAAGTTGGTCTGATGGTTGGTTTCTAACCTTGTTCCTTCAACACCGCAGCCCGCTGTGCTACTCATTCGATCAAGGATTCCCCTGGAATCAAGGTAACTGGGAAAGCCGTTAGATACAGACATACATGTTAAAAGCATGCATGCATAAATAAATACATAGCCCTCGGAAAGCCCTGAACTACCCTAAGAATACTAACGCCGAAAAGTTCCGGCAGAACCCATTGTAAGATGGGTATTACGTTCACTTACGTTCATCAAGTTCATTTGGCAGTGGCTGCAGCACCCAGCGAACATAACCACTTACTCTGCTGCCGAAACTGTGCTGATACGACAGAGAGCGGACTTCACCTGGATCGTCTGACGTTGCCCGGCCCCATCGGACACGGCAGGCAGCCTGGGTTTCCCTGCCACTCGTGACCATTCTACTCCTGTTCTACTGCACGACCGACTTCGCACGAAATCACTGCTGCTATCATCGCTGCAAGCATCCAGTGCGCCTGCGCGCCTGACGGAGCCATCTACCGTATATAAATCGGAAGCACCTGGCGAAGCGTTTCATTTGGCAGCGGCAGCAGCACCCAGCGAACATAACCGCTTACTCTGCTGCCGAAACTGCAGGTTAGTTTGTACTCATATTCTTCTTCTTGATGGCGCTTGTGCAGCGGTCGCTGCCAAAGACCTGTAGTGTACTTTCATGTTCTAGCGACATCTTGTCGCAGTGAAAACCAGGTCTAACGTCTGCTGCACCTGTAATGTGGTCTTTCTTGAGAGCGAAGGACGCATAGTTTGTTCAGAGTGCGCACACGAGTACCATTTCGGAAAATGTGCGGGGCTGGCGGAAAAGTACTTCAAAGGAAAATCTGACGCTGCAAAGCAAGCGTGGCGATGCCAAGATTGTCGGAGCCCGGCGTCACATGGTAATGTGACGCCGGGCTCACATGGTGATGAAAGCAAGACCCATGCAGATATAAAGGCTAACCTTACATCTATTAATCAGGAGCTTGAAAGCCTACCAGCCCTCGTAACTCGAGTGGACGCCATAGAAGAGTCTATCACGCACATGTCTGCCATTTTTGAAGATTTAAAAAACACAATCGGTGTGCAGCAAAATGAGATTAGAGTACTCAGGAAGAAGGTGCAAGAGCTGGAGGAAAGGGATAAAAACAACTTATCAGCTCAGGTATAACTTCGACGAGAAATAAATGATCTTGAGTTTAGAAATAGGCAGCTTAATTTGGAAGTTCATGGTGTTCCTTCTCTGAAAGATGAAAACTTGCTCACGATATTGAATGAGGTTGCCAATAAGCTCAAGGCGCCTCATCTCGTTGAACAGGGCATTGTATCGGCACACAGGCGGCCCGCTCAGAAAGATAAGATACCCGGCATAATCGTGCGCTTCACAAGGCAGGCGATCAGGGAATCGTGGTTGAGTAAGAAGAACAACCTAAAAGACACTAAGCCAAACATCTTCATCCAGGAAAACTTAACCAGACACAACCGAGAACTGCTTCTGGCAACAAAAAATTGGGCGAAAGAGGCCAAGTTCAAATATGTATGGTACACCCATGGGAAGGTTCTTGTGCGAATGACGGATGGGACAAACTCAATCCATATTAAATGCCTCGAGGACCTTCATCGCCTTCAGCCAAAATGAAGTGTGTACTGAGTGCTATACTTAAGGGAAGAGGGCAAAGATGTATGAGCACACCTTTTACTCACCAGATGACCTGAACATTATGGTATCTAATTTTAGGTCTTCCGTACTAAAATGTGTACACCTAAACGCAAGATCTGTCCGCAACAAAATATTTTCTTTAGAATAATTCTTCACTAAATTTTCTTTTAGCTTTTCTGTTATTATGTTCAGCGAAACGTGGAGCACGAACGAGAGTGACATTTTCAGAATGAAAGGCTACAATACGTACTACATCAACCGTCCTTGTGGTCACGGAGGTGGCACTGCAATTCTCACTTTGGAACAAATGGACTGTGAACTGCTTGATTCATTTAGCATAGTGACTCCAGACTATGAAGTGTTAACTTTAATTGCAGATAAGGAAATATATTCGGTCTGTTATCGGCCACCAAATGGGCATACTTAAACTTTTTTTAATTTTTATGAAGGCTTTCTTTCATTTGTTGTAGAAAACAAGTATAAGCTGATCGCCGCAGGTGATGATAATATAGATGTGGGTGTTAGCACACTTACTAGTACAAATTTTAACAACCTTCTCTTGTCATGTGGATTTGACAACGTTATTAAAGAACCAACCAGAATAACAACTGAATGTGAGTCAGTACTAGACATCTTCATAACAAACCTTTCATCGCAAGATATAGTAGCTGGTGCCCTATCAAGTTACATTAGTGATCATATCCCCGTGTTCCTTTGTTTAGAAGTTGCCCGCACTATAAACTGTTCGTCTGCTGACAGTCTTTACCAGCCAGTAACCGATACGGCTCTTAACGCGTTTAGGAATGAGCTGCTTCAAATAGACTGGCGTGAAGCCCTGAATATACATGATGCTAACAATGCCTACAATGTTTTAGATACCTTCAAAAGATTGTACCAATGCGCATTTTCCTGTTAAAAGACGTAAAAAGAGTAGAAAAATTCGAAAGCCATGGGTCACACATGAACTGTACCAACAAATGAGAGCAAAAGATAAGCTCTACAGACAGTTCTTAAACGCCCGCAATCCCGATGATTTGGCCGTCTTTAAACGGTATCGGAACCAACTAACGAAACAACTGCGTACTGCACCTAAAGAGTACTTCTCACGTTTTTTGGACGACAAAAATGTGCCGAGTGAGTTGCTCTGGGACAAATTAAACACGCTATTGCGTCGCTATAACCAACGTACCTGCATTTCTAAACTAACGATTGATGGCAAAGTTTTGCACGAGGCGGAACTGGCTGATGCTTTCAACATTTTTTTTTTTACAAACATTAGTACGCCAGGAAGCTCCTCAAATGCATGTCAATATATCAGCACGCGGAATGAAAAATCAACATTTCTACAGCCAGTGAATGTACTGGAAGTAATTTCAACAATAAAAAACTTAAAGAACAGCAGCAGTAGAGATATCGACGAAATTCAAGTAAAACCAGTAAAGTATGTCGCAGATGTTATTTCACCAGTTTTAACGCATATTTTTAATAAATGTTTGACGACATCGACATTTCCAGTGCAAATGCAAACCGCAAAAGTAGTAGTGCTTTTTAAAAAGTGAAGCCGAAATTAATTGCGCAATTACAGTCCGGTGTCTATCTTACCTATATTTTCTAAGCCCCCTGAAAAAACAATACACTGTAGGCTTGAAAATTTTGTTCATCACTGCGAAATAATACCGAAACACCAGTTTGGGTTTAGGAAGAATATGGTTACAGAATTAGCTCTGCTTCACCAGAAGGAGTACATTTTAACTCAGTTTGAACGCAAGGCAATAGTACTCAGCCTATTTGTCAATTTTTCCAAGGCATTCGACCTGGTGAATCATCATGTTCTGCTGCAGAAGCTGGACTTTTACGGTATACGAGGGTGTGGATTACAGTTATTGCAGTCATATTTATCTCATCGATATCAAGCAGTCCAAATAAACAACACGCGATCACGAGTGCTGCCACTGCCTTGTGGTGTTCCACAAGGCAGCATATTGGGCCCCTTGCTATTTAACCTGTATATAAATGACATTGTTAACATGAATCAGAACGCCAAATTAATTATATATGCAGATGATACCAGCATATTTTTTTCTGGTAATAACATCGATAAACTTATCACTGATTGCAATGATACCATAGCCAAACTGCAGCAATGGTTCTTATCCAATTACATGAAGATTAACGAAAATAAAACAAAAGCAGCTGTCTTCCGGCCGAAAAATAAACCTGTTCCTCCTCATGCCGATATTGTTTTAAACTCTCATCCTGTTGACATTGTTGTCCAGTTTAAATGTCTAGGTGCTATATTCACTGCCAATCTGTCCTGGGAATCGCATGGGAATTTTGTATTAGCCAAAGTTGCTCGAATAACCGGTGGAGTCGGTCGTCTCCGGTACATTCTTTCTACTAAAACAAAAATATTGGTCTATAATTCTTTTTTCAATCCACACGTCAACTATTACCAACTTGTCTGGGGCACAGCTACTTTCTCTAACACAAAAAAATAGTCCATATGCAAAAACGGTATCTACGCCACGTGTACAATGCTCGTTAGAGTGCAACCACTGCAGAATTGTTTCACAGGGCACATGTCATTACAGCTCACAAGCTATACCGCTACCGTTTGAGTGCTCGGTTTAAATATGAAGTGAAAAAAATATTCATGGCCTCGATGCCTTGGCACATTTAGAAAGAAATGAGAAATGTTATAATACAAGACGTGGAGAAAACTGGAAGGTTGCTGTACCACGCTTGAATTCTGGTATGGAGCGTTTGTGTTTTTCTCTGCCTTCTCTTTTAAACCATTATCAGTCACTGAATTTTGATTTATTTAGTTGTTCCACTGTTACATTTAGAGACCTGTTTGCTCATTGACTAACGTGATTTCATCTATTCTGGTGTTTGTTTTATCTAGCTCAAGACTTTTTCTTTTCTACCCGCCGTGGTTGCTCAGTGGCTATGGTGTTGGGCTGCTGAGCACGAGGTCGCGGGATCGAATCCCGGCCACGGCGGCCGCATTTCGATGGGGGCGAAATGCGAAAACACCCGTGTGCTTAGATTTAGGTGCACGTTAAAGAACCCCAGGTGGTCAAAATTTCCGGAGTCCTCCACTACGGCGTGCCTCATAATCAGAAAGTGGTTTTGGCACGTAAAACCCCAAATATTATTATTACTTTTTCTTTTCTTCCGCATTTATCAAGTGTCTTGATATGCTTATCGCTTGTTCATTCTTTTGTGTTGACCGTGTTTGATAGATCTGACTCAGGACTTTTTCTTTTATTTTGCTTTGATCAAGTGTCGTGATTTGTTTATCGTTTGTTTATGCTCTGGTGCTGTCTAGACGCTGCCGTATATATGGGTCTGCGGACTCGTCAAGCCGCCAAGTGGCAGCTTTTTTTCCGTAGGCCTTCCATCTGAAGCACCTGATGGAAAACAAAGATTTTATTTGATTAATGCGACTACAGTTCAAGCAATGTACGAACGCACCTTCGTACAACCGCCGAAACACGCCGTGTATGTTGCGTTTATGCAGCCTGGCTCCGGTCTATAGCTTCTCGTAGCATCCTATGCAATCTGGCGGCACCACCACGAAGTCCACGAGTGGCAGGTGCGCGAATACATATTCAGAGAATAATGTCTGAATATATTATGACGTGGGTTCAGCTCTGCCCAATGAACACTTAAGAGTTTTTTAAAGTTTTCTTGGTCCTTAAAAAACGTCACATACCCAGGGGCCCAAATGGGCGTCAAGGAAGCTTACACAAAAGCGACACATAACGAGCGGAAATTACCCAGTGACACAAGTTGGCATCGAAGATGCTCACTGAAATGGAGCACATAGCGAGAGGCTTATATCCAGTTACCAAAGTTGCTCGGAGTGAAGTTCGTTGAAGAGCGACACATACCCTGTTGCACATCCAGTGACACAAGGTGACGTCAAAGAGGTCCGCTTAAGTTCAGCACATACCCAGTTTCACATTGCGGTCAGTTGCCAAGTTGGCACCAAAAAGGTTCGCAAAAAGATACGCAAGCAATTCTCAGTCTGGACCTCCACGGAGCCTTCAATAACGTTTCACATTCCGCCATCCTCCGAGAGCTTAATCTCATTGGGGCTGGCGGAAAGACATATGACTACATATGTACCTTCTTAGCCAACCGTACCGCAACTATACACATGGGCCTAGAGCAATCCCTTTCGTACGCTTTAGGTAGCTACGGCACGCCCAAAGGCTCAGTGCTGTCCCCTTTTCTTTTTAATCTTTCTATGATGCCGATGGCGCAAGCATTGCGATCTGTTCTCGATCTCAAGTTTTCACTCTGCGCCGACGACATCACCCCTTCGACGAGTGGCGGCTCCGATGGAGAGATTCCAGACACTCTACAGGCCGCAGCAGACGCCGTCGTGGCTCATGCCGGGGCTATGAATCTCACATGCTCCCCTAAAAAAACCGAACTACTTCTGCCATCCGACCGGGGGGCCGAAAAACACATGTCTAGTATACAGGTCATCCTAAATCCCATCCCTGTTACTTGAGTGGACAGGCTCCGGGTGCTCGGTTTACGCATTCAAAGCAACCGGCTCAACGCGTATACTCTACATAGACTCCATACCACAGTCGATCACACTCTGCGCCTTCTAGGGCGAGTCTCCAATAAACATGGCGGCCTAAAGGAGGCCGAACTTCTCCGCTTGGTCCAGGCCTTCATTATCAGTAAGATTACATTCGCAACACCATATCTACATTTCCTTAAATCAGAATAAGATAAAATCGACACTCTTTTACACAAAATATATAAATTTGCTCTGGGAGTCCCCATACGTACCTCCACTGAAAGGCTAACGCTTACAGGCACCAACACACTTACTGAACTCACAGAAGTCCACCTCACATCCCAATATACCAGAATTTCTAACACCGCAACAGGTCAACACACACTACCAACACTTTCTATAGCTCTGGCACCCATCACCAAGACTAAATACACCATTCCACGTCACATACACGAGAACCTCTGCATCCCCCCACTTCCTAAAGACATGCACCCTGTGCACCACAAACAGCGCAGGAGGCAGCGAGCAAAGGCTCTCCAAAAACAATTCTCGGCCTAAAAAGACGTGCTTTATGTTGATGCCGCCGAATATGGGAACAGAAATCATTATGCACTATCAGTCATTAACTCTCATGGCCAGGTCGCGTGCGGCCGCCTCCATTCCTGGCTCTTCCTCGGAGGAGGCGGATGAAGCGGCCATAGCCCTGACCCTCACAATCCCAAATTCATCAGTTATCGTTAGCGACTCCAAAGCAGCCATACATAACTTCGGAGCGGGCAGGGTCTCTAAGCCATCCCTTTCCCTCCTCTTGGCCCATCCTTTCCATTAAATTGTGGCATTAATCTGGACTCCCGCGGATGCGGGCCTTGCCGAAAACGAGGCGGCTCATGCCAGTGCCCGAGGATTTACAGTCCGGGCTCAGGCATCAGATGTGCCGGACCTCGCCACGGAGGAGGCGCCGTTTACAGCGCGGGATGGGCTTATTACCTACCACGACATCTGCACGCACTACCGATTAGACCATTTAACCTTTCCACTACACATGGGCAAGGCCCCGCGCAGGTGTGAAGTTCTGAGGCGACAGCTGCAGACTCGCATCTTTCCCTCCCCTTACCTCCTCCACTGCATGCATCCCTCCTTTACCTTTCTCTCTCCTGTAAATTCTGTCTCTCCCAAAGCAGACTTAAACCACATCATATGGGGGTGCCCTAAGCACCCCCTCCCCCTTTCCTCAAGCAATTAATATCCAGTGAGGAGCAGTGGGAGGCTGCCTTGCGCAGCTCGAGGCCCGACCTTCAGGCCATCCTGGAGTGGGCTGAGAAGATAGAGGAGGCCTACTTCAAGTAGTTCCTCCCCCCACCCTTTATTCCGTTGCGCGCTTCCCTTTAAAGAGGGATAAAGTTTTTCATCATCATCATCATCATCACGGAACAGCGGAACATACGCATACGAACATACCCCGTGACCGATGTTTTTGACGGTTGGTTTCAAACCCTTTTCCTTCAGCACGTAGTCACTCAAACTGGCGGGAAAAGGCTTAGCGACAGACAGACAGACAGACAGACAGACAGACAGACAGACAGACAGACAGACAGACAGACCCCAGAAAGTGCGTCAAGTACCCTAGAATGATAACGCTCTAAAAAGTAAGACAAGCTTTGCAATGCCAAAATGTGAGACTGAAAGAAAACTAAAACCCATTGGCACATACCCAATGGCCCATTGGCTCATTGCACATACCCAGTGCACATACCCAATAAGCATAATTTTCGACTTCGCTATTACCAATTATTCCCCAATACCTTATTCCGCTATCGCTCAGGTCTGTCTGCGCAGGACATACTGCTACAATTTCAGGAGGATGCTCTGGATGTTTCCAGCACAGTTCAAACCAGAGCGATTCTGGCGTTGGACCTCAATGTATCCTTGGACGGCGTGTCGCATGACCTCATACTAAACACTCCTGCACCCTCCAGATGCCGGAAACGCATGTACGATTACGTAGGAGCCTTCTTATCTGACCGCATGGCCATCGTTGGCCTAGGTGAAATTAGTTAGGAAATCATAAAACTCGTGAAAGAAATCATATCGTGATTCCATCAAGTGCGTTCAGTCGGCGTCAATCCAGCTTCGTGACTTTACCGTCGTCATGCCGTCGTCGTCACACCTTCTACCCCAACCCAGTAGCGCAAGTTCTCTAATACATCGAGCCACTAGGTGTGAGTCTGTGGCCGTCACGCCGTCGCGGTCGTTCCATTGTCGTCATTCTATCTCTGTCATCCAACACTTGTCATGCTGTCGTTGTGCGCCATCGTCGTCATACACAGGTCGTGAATTCAGTGTCCCACCACCATAGCGATGCCGTGGTGGTCGTTCAATCACCATCATTCCAGCTTCGCTATCTGGCACTCGTCATGCTGCAGTGGCCACGCCTTCCTCTCCGATCCAGTGGTCCAAGTTGTCTAATAGCTCGGGCTGCTCGGTAAGTGTTCGGGGTCTTGATGCCACCGTGCTCGTCGCTTTGTCCTCATTTTAGCTTTGTCATCCGACTCCCGTCCCACCGCCTTCACACAGTAGTCTTCATGCCGCTGTCGTCGTCACGCTGTCGTTTTACCATTGTCATACCTTCAGTAACGTCATCCCATTGTCGTCGTGCCGTAGTCGTCATTCCACCTTTGTTCTTCTATCGACGTCAAGCTTTCTTCGGCATTGTATTCTAATCATAATGCCGTCATTCAATCGTGATTATGTCGCACTTGTAATGCCGTCCTCGTCAGACAGTCGCTATCATGCCTTCATTGTAAGACCCCGTCGTATTTCAGTCGTGATTGGGCCATCACCGTCACTCCAGTTTCGGCATCCAACTCTCGTTGTACCGTCTTTACGCCATCGGCATCATACAGCTTTCGTGTTGCAGTCGTCTTTGCGCCAGTGTAATCACACATTCGTCGTCATCCCAGTGTCCTCACGCCTTGTCATGCTATCGTCGTCCTACAGTCGTCATGCATTCGTTGCGATACCGTCGTCGGTATACCGTCGTAGTTGTTCCATCGTCACCATTGTTATTTCGACACCTGACTGTCGTCATGGCATCATCATCATCTCATTGTCGTCATGCCGCTGTCGCCATACTGCCTTCGTCGATCTGTCGACGTGGTTCTGTGTTGTTCATTCTATCGTATTCATGCTAGCGTCATTCAGTCTAGTTTATGCCACTGTTGTCATGCCACCGTCTTCAGTGCGTCGTCGTCACACGGACGTTATCATGCACACGTTGTCATACCGGCGTCATCGTGCCTTCTTGGTCATGCCCTAGTCTTCATTCCCGCTTCTTCACCCGGCTGTCGTCATACTGTCGTGGCCATATCGTTGTCATCAAGCCATCGTCATTATAGCATCGTTAAAATGTAAGAATCTACATCACATTGTCACCATGCCATTGTCTTACACGCCAATCGTTGCCATTCTGTCTTCCTCATTCCGTCGCCGCTAAGTGGGCATCATAAAGACGACGTCAAGCCTCTATGCTCATCGCTGACCTTGGCAACTGAGTGCCACAGCAACGTGGGATTATATAGAGTATGTGGCATATAGCCAAAACACTGAAAGTCTCAGAAATACCACATGACTTGTTAAATAAACTTGAGACAAGGAATACGTTGCTACATCGCTCGATTGCTATAGGCATTCACGACGACAGTCGTAGTGAGATGACTTCTGCCGTAATTTTTAAATCTCTGTAAAGGTATTTACGTGATACAATGTACAAATATTTCTTTGAAGACTTTCCTACAAGGAATTGAGCCGAGAAATACACTTCACGCATAAACCCCTGAGGGCATGGTCGCAAAGGAAAATTTGATCAAACCAGGAGGTCAAGTGAAACATTCCTCAGGTTGACCTGCAAGAAAGCTCGAACTGCAGGGTGAGAACTGTCAGGTAAAAATAAGTAGCGTGATACCATTTACCACACATACAGCTGTACTAAGCCCAGTCCCCCTGCACTAACCGGCCTGAAAAGCTATCTCGTCTCATAGCTTCATAACTGGAAGACCATACGAAAGTCGCAACTATGCTGTGAAAACATGGATTGCGCGCTAACGTTGGGGCGAATGTTTTTTTTTCTTAGTTCGTACATTAACTACTGCCTCAACACTGTTAAATTCATTGCCGCATTATTTTTGTTGATTTGGGCGTTTCAAACGCCGATGCTGGGGCTATTTAGGTGCGTTGTATTCTAACCTATTGTGCTATAACGTATTTGACGCATAAAGCAGCTTGTAAACGCTTCTTTGATTAATATAGCGAGCCCTTTCCACGCAAGCACCGATTGCCGCCGTAGTACGCTACCGAGGGGATTCTCCATCCTTCTTGTGCTTGTTCCTAGCTTGCATGACGGTAGGATATGCGTGTATCAGTGTATGATAAGCAGCTCTGTGCGTATTTCAACCACTCTACTCTGAAGCTAGCTTCGCGGAATGCGATTGGCGAAGAACCTTATCCTGACGGATCCGCCATTCTGCCGTATGTTTAAGGCGACAAACCTGATTGTTCGAGCGTATGTTCGACGTATCTTTCAACAATTGGTACGGTCTAACATTTCTTCGTCGAAGTACAAATTATACCGTCATTTAATCGAGCATAAACCACATAGCATAGACGTACGTACGAACGATTGTATAGCTCTTAGTCGCAAATCACATAGACCGAAGCCAAGCACCAAATCTGGAGCACCAGTAAAACGAAAAAAAGAAACACATGGTTTATCCCTCTTTCATAGGAATGGGTAGAACACGAAAGTGAAACGGGTCTTCACAGAAGCTATCACATGTTTGCTTCGTGAACTCACGGTCCACTGCAGCGAAATGCGCAAGATTTTACCGTCGCGACCATGTTGCAGGTTTGCTTGGCGCGCAGCGTCCTATTGGCGAGCGATGCCCTGCTGCCGAGTCGCTTCAGCGAAGGTGCGAACACTTTGGTCCGGCTCCGTAGTGTCTTGGGCAGCCAGTTGAGGGACGAGGCACTCAGCCTCAGGAATGCGAGTGGCAAAGTTCGCAGCGTGCGCCGCGAATGCGCGAAGGCGTTCTGCTTCGCGCTGGCCAGACTCTCGCCGGACTAAAGTGAGATTCGCCCGTCGACGTCGTTGCCTTTCTGTGACGCTTAGCACAGCGGTTTTCTTAGTTGGTGCCATCGCAAGCGACGACGCCGCAGGTGGCGTGTAAGGACTGCTGATGCATGTTGAGGCTGCACTCCGTAGGCGACGAGGTGTCACAGGCTAATCAGACGCGAAAGACAAACCATGTGCGGAAACTGCGTCGTCCCCTCATCAGAAGGCTTACACCACCTACACCAGGCTACACTGCGTTGGAGCCTCCGCTGCGAAGCATTCAATGTCGGCGTTCGTTAGTTTGATTATGCAGTACCTCACTTCACCGCTCAGTGTCGGCGCCATCGCGGTCAAGAGAGAGCATATTTTACGCGCTCGCGCCGATGTCACCTCCGCTACAGGAAGTCGATGGGGGACCCCGCCATAAAATACTTTAGTGTTAAAGAATTCCTCTGCGATTACGGTACTCCCTAATGCAAAATTTGAGCGTAGCTATATGCGTGTTTTTATTTCATATTGGCTGGCGCGGACAATGTCTCATCGGACAAGTTGCAAACGGAGCCAAGTGTGGCGTGACTGCCTCGTTAATCGGGGGATCGCGAGAGGCAGCGCGCGGGTGATGCGTGGGCGTGATTCACAACAGCCGCCCAGACAGGCCTACCAGACGACGCGCGCTACTCAGGCACCATCTCATAGCTGTCGACGCCGCAAAGCATGTCTTGTGCGGCACTACCCGTTTCTTCTCGCGCTTCCGCCATACGCTCCTCCTCCGCTTTCTTCCTCGCGCTTTTTTCGCTATCGCCGCCTTTCATGCCCCGCTGTGCTCCGCGTACGCTTTTTCATGCTTCGCTGTACTCGTTCGCTCGGTCACGCCTACGCTCGCCACAGGAACGGGCACCTAAGAGCTACACTCTAAAATAGTTTATCCGGAAACGCTCATGAATTGTCCAATGGGTGTATTGACATATCGACGCGCCGTATTTTTTTTTTTTTACAATATTATGCACTGGTACAGAACCGCGTCAAATGAAGGGTCGCGCCTTCTGTTGTGCTCCCATATTCAAGCCGCAAACCAACCGACTGCCTAGCAATTACTCTGCTCGCTATGTAATGTACTCATAAGTTTGAAATGTGGTGAAAAATTGGGCGAAATAGTTCATACGTGTCACGGCAACGTGAATAGAAGGATGGCACATGCAGAGAAAGAGAAGCCGGCAGCATGAACGCTAACCTTGTGTGGTTTTCATCCGCCTTGACGCCCTCCTTGCGCTGCCGATGCAATAAAGAAAAGTTTTCTACGTTCATGTTCAACTGCGTCAGCAAAAGGCAACTGAGTTGTTGCAACTAAATCTATACATATGCTCAACAGTTGCTAGGGTGACATTTTCGCACACAACCTAAAGAAAGTGTTTCTTTTTCATTCGTGGGCACGTGCAAGCTTTAGTTAAGCTAGCACGTTGTATCAAAGCAAGAATAAGGAACGGTGTCTCACCTTCTCCATGCAGGGAAAGAAAAGAACATTTGTTGACTAGTGCCTGCCGCAATTTTCGCACCACAGCACATAGCAGACAGAAATGTTCAGGGAATCGGCGCGCTTGTTGACTGGGTCGGGGAAATTTGTGGCCGTCGCTGCAAACCTAAAATTACTTGAGAAAATCAACAGCACGCGAATTGGAATGATCTGAACCTAGCGACGCCGATAATGCCAGCAACGCGCGTAATAAAAATACGTTTTAATGACATCGCGATGCTTCTCGCACAGACTCGAGCCCTCACATACGGCTCACGCGGTAATTGAGGGCGAGAAGTCAATGAAAAGGAAATAAAATTACTTTTTTTTTATTTCCAGTGCTTATCAGTAGAATAATAGGCGCATGAAAAAAAAACGGCAGCAATAATATATCTGAGCTATATATCGAAAACTTTTTTATGTCTGATATGCGACAGGTGACACAATGCCCGAACAGGAAATTAGCGAGAGATTTTGCCTTGTGACCGTCGTCTTCCTGTTGTCGTCACGCGCACCCACTGCTACTCGACTTCCACAAACACATTAGTATAAGACCACCAGCACCCGCTGTGGTTGCTCAGTGGCTATGGTGTTGGGTTGCTGAGCACGAGGTCGCGGGAACGAATCCCGGCCACGGCGGCCGCATTTCGATGGGGGTGAAATGCGAAAACGCCTGTGTGCTTAGATTTAGGTGCACGTTAAAGAACCCCAGGTGGTCGAAATTTCCGGAGTCCTGCACTACGCCGTGCCTCATAATCAGAAAGTGATTTTGGCACGTTAAACCCCATATTTTATTTTTTTAAGAGCACCAGCCGCATATTATTTTCACGTTGCAGTGGCGGTGAAGGACGACGTAGTGACAAGACTGTGAGTCACAAATTTAACTCTTGATTGGGCGAACTTGTTCCCAGTAAAAGAAGTAACACTCAAGCACAACGATAGCAGCGAGCAGAGTTGGCGCTCGTCAAAAATCTGATCAGCGGGTCAAGCGCGTCGGATTTTATACATGACTCGTCGAAGGTGCGCAGCGTAATCGCTAGTGCCCGCGTGCATCAAAGAAAGTACTACACAATTCACGTCGCGCATAACATCAGATTACACAATGTTCGGCGGCAAGAGACAACGGGTATGACTACCGATAACTTTCGATAAGCTTACGGTACACGCGGGCGCGTCCTGCCGCGAGCTAACGTCAAATATTTGTTAGCGGGTGAAACGCGAAAATTGAACTATATTGCGGTGTTTTACGTCCCAAAACCACTTTCTGATTATGAGGCACGCCGTAGTGAAGGGCTCCTGCAATTTCGACCATGTGGGGTTCTTTAACGTCCACCTAAATCTAAGTACACGGGTGTTTTCGCCCCTGTCGAGATGTGGCCCCCGCGGCCGGGGTTCGATCCCGCGACCTCGTGGTCAGCAGCCCTACACCATAACCACTGAGCAACCACGGCGGGTAGGGGGAAGTGCAGTCCCCGAGAAATGGACAAATAAATACACGTGTCATTATTAAGTAGCTTCAGCGTAAATATATAGGCCGTTTTATCGTCAAGGAGGAACGTAGAACTAGAGAGCTGCGGTTTTCTCCTTCTCGCAATGGTACGTCCGGATCGACGTTTCTCCCGGCGGCAGCTTTGAAGGTGAGGGTGTCAGTGCGAATTAGTGAGATTCTAGCGTGTTCCTTCTCTTGATTGCTGCGGTGTCAGTTGACTCAAGGTTAACGGGCTGTCACTGCGCTGTATTGAGCTGCAATAATAACTTCCGGAAGCGAATTTCAAGTGCATCTTCAGCCGCCTCGACTCAATAGACTCCGCCGCTACGGTTGCAGGCAAGCGTCTGTTTTGGATTGCCAGCACAAACAGAAAGAAGCGCTTGACGCCATCAGCTTCATGCTCAAGAAATTTTATTTCCAGGGAGCTCGCGACGACGAACTAGCCATTCATGATCAAACTGAGGTAGGAAATAGAGGAGAGTATGTTCCAATCGGACAACTATTGCGAATGGACGAAGTGACCTAATTCTTAGCGCATGCACATTAAAATATTCTGCTCAAATGTTTTCTAAGAATAACATGCTTGGCAACCAGTGTTCTGGGCGAAGTTCTCCGAAGACGTATAATGAAAACTACGTGCCGACTAAGAAAATGAAGGTGCTTCTTTTTTTGCAACCAGAGCCATGCCTACCGTGTGCCTGCCATCCCTAGTTCATATAGGCTTCCGAATCTTGCCGGCATGCTGTCCGGCCGATGCCGCACATCGCGCGCTATATTACCAGGACATAAAGTTGCTGTTGCAAAAAGTAGCTCGTTCAATTGCGATAGCAATTATATGGACACTCCAAGCGATTATCTGCCTTCGTCGCCGCCGTGAGGTTCCATATATATTTTAGATATATCTGTGTTATATGTCATGCCCTGCTATATGGCATGCGGTGTGTGCATATTTTATTGCCACACCATTCTATCACTGGAGTTACTCATAACACGTCTTACATTACTGACAAAATTATTCTTCAAAATATTGAGGTTCGCAGCCCACAAACAAAATGACACTAAACAAAACATCTACAGGCGTATGCTTTTCATCTGAAATCTTCACAGGCTTCAATATTAAAATTCCGAAACAATAACAGAGCTCAAACTTGAAAATCATGTCATCTTGTTGGTGCGGCTGTGCACTATTTCCGGGAGCGGCTCAGGAAAGAGGTTCGAAACATGCCCAACACGGAAAAGTGGCTGAAAAATACGCTGGCTTTAATTAACAAACATAAATGAAATTTTGAGATGACCGGATTCCAACAGAGAACCCATCAGCACAACAGCTCGTTTTTGCTCAGCATACATTTTCTTCGATTCATGCTGCCATTACAGGTACGGGTCTCAGACACCGTGCCGTATTCTAACAATTTGCTATCGCATTCATTGCGCCTCGCTTATTAATAAGAAACTGATATTTTGTTTCTCAGCCCTATCGATCATGTCGGCGAGGTGCTCTTGCACAGGCAACACTCGAAACCTAAGAGTGCGCATACTCTTTCAACGCGTCACGTGCGGCTGGTTGATCGTGGCATATTATCGGCCACTGCCATCGGGTCGTTTTATCGAGTACTCCGTGTTCACGGTCCTTGTGGTCGAGTTATTGCGACAGCGATTATATCGGCACTTTTTTACAGTTCTGCATTTCGTAAGGCTTGAAACCCGGTTCCAAAGAAACACTGCTTGGAAAATCGTTCCGCGAGAACATTAAGAGCATGAAAGCTAGCAAAACGTGTTTCCTCCAGGATTCGGTAGCTAAACTTGTTCCGGAAAAATTTGACACCTCTGAGGAAAACGCAACGATTTTCCACTCGCCAACAGCATGTTCACCTTCCAGCGCGACATCGCGCCAGATGTTAGACCGCGCTCGGATCGCAATATGGTAGCGCGTTCATTAAAACGGCCTAAATCATGGACGAGCGTTTTTCTAATCTGATTTTTGGTTAGATAAGAAGGGGCTGGCGCGCACGCCGAACCCCACTACCAAAAATTACGTGCCCCATCTGCCCCGGTTTGGGGTAGTGGCGTGCTTCAGCCAACCGTTGTGCAATGGTAAGGCCTCGACACGGGGTCCCGACCTAATTGATCGCCAGAGAGCCCGGCACCAGGTAAGTATGCAAGAAATTACGCCACAAAGCTGGGTCATTCCGAGGTGATTGACCTGTGGCGCAAGTTATCCGCGGTGTATTTCCCTTAACACTAAAGCAACGCCTAAAATAGCTCTGCTGGCACAGTACTGTAAATCAAGTTTTAAGAAACGGGGCCGGCTAAAGCGTAGATTGCAAAATTATTGTTCATGCGGTTTGTCCTGCGCTGATTTAACGATGACGTCGGAAAGCACGAGGGTCATTCCACGCCAAACATCCCAGACATTGTGCTCGACCCTTTCCGATTCTATTCCAAAAAACTGCGGTTGATCATTTAGGTTGCGCTATTTCACTTCGTTGATTATTTTTGCAAGAAAAGTTTTTTTTTCTGTCTCTTGCAGCGATTTCAGTGTCACCGTGGTGGGAGAAACCTAGATGGCGAAAGAACGCCCGCCAAAATTTATTACTACACGGAGCACCTTTAAGGCTGCTGTTCGCTGGAAAAGCAATTCCGCTTTCTTATTCTCCCCTATTGACGGCCGCTAGTTTGTCTCACACTATGTTCTGATGTAAAACAATACTGCTACTCTGCGCCAGTTCTCAATACTTTTAGGAAATTGCACAAGATTTACAGACACAATACAACCACAGAACAGCTACATCCCTAAGAGAAGGGAAACTATTTTCCACAGTGCAACGGAAATAAGAGTAGCGGGGGCGTCGTGAACTAAATAATGTATCCGACCGAGATGTGGCACTGTCAAAGTCAAAACTAATATAATCAACATTGCGTAATGAACAATATGGCCCCTGCGGTAGCGGCTAGTGGTGCTGGTCGCGTTGTTCGCTCGCTGGTTTTGGACGCTTTGTTACCGCTGTCGGCGCGGTATTCGTGTGTACGGTATTTACCATGACTACAGATATCTTCAATATGTCTCCAGGTGGCCGAGACAGTGTTTAAAGTCAGCAGTGCCCGAGAGGGCGCAGACCCCCTTGGCAGGTCAACTGCAGCACTGCGGCACCAATTGAACAAGCGCTATTGAGTCGATCTTATTAACGGTGGTGCGTCGTGCGAGGCAATTCAAACTCTAAAATTTTCCATTAATGACTTAATCGCGATTAATTTCTTGATGCGGCATGTGCAAAAACAAGAAAGTAGGTATTGTCGTACTGCTGGATGCATTACCACGAGGCACTGCACATGACGGTCACCACCTGTATTCGACTAAGAGCCTTGGCACAGCATACTGTTTCATGAGCCACGTGATAGTGAAGCTACCTGCTCGTAAAATAGTGAAGGTTCACCTTGGTTTCTTTAGCTAACCAGGCGATTTTCATTCGTATATTTCTGCATTATGAGTTCTTTGTTATACCAAATACGCATCACGTTTGCCTACTTCTGTAGGTAAGTAGGCGTGAAACCATAAAGTATATTGTTGTGGCGCCTCACGTTGTCAATGCAGCAGGGCAACTCATGTTCTGTTTTGAAGATAGACTCATGTCTTTTGATTTCCCTTATCTTTAATCCAATTTTACTTCCCGGGTATCTTGCAGTGAAGCTGTTTTTGGCTAGACATCCGCGAAATTTTCATGTACGCGAGCAAAAACTAGGGTCATCAGCAATGGCTCGTGCCACTGCTCGCGCGTTCGTCGTCGTCTTCTTCCACAGCCGGCTCCGATGGCGCTCATAATGCCAGCGTTCCCATAGTGCCGCTTCCTCTGCGAAGGCGCTCATAGCACTGTCCTTTCGGGGGGCTCTCAAGCGTAGAACCAGAAAGAAGCCTGAGGGAGCCAGATCAGGACTGTAGGGCGTTTGGGCAGCCGTTGGCACCGTTGAATCGACCAGGAAACAGATCACGAAGAAGGCGGTGTGGGCTGACGTGTTGTCATGAAGTTTCCAATCGCCCGCAATGTCTGGCCGGATGTGATGAACCCTTCACTCGAGCCCCTTGAGCACTTCCACGTAGAATTTGGCGTTGACAGTTGTACCATGTGATAAACACTCATGGAGGACGAGCCTCCTCATGTCAAAGAACACAATGAGCGTGGTCTTGACCTTTGACTTGCTCATTATGGCCTTCCTGGGGGTAGCGGATGCCCAAGTGTGCCGCTTGGCACTTTGCCTTTTTGTTTCGGGGTCCCACTCAAACACCCAAGACGCGTCACCTGTGACAACAATGCCCAAACAGTGGGAGTGACTTTCACACAAGTCTCAAAGTTCCTGGCACTCTCAACTCGGCGCCATCTTTTGTATTCCGTTAGCACTTTAGGCACAATTTCCACGCATACATTTCGCATCTGTAACTTATTCGTCGAAACCTCGTGAACGTACTTTCTCGAATGTTTAATGTCATTGCCACTAAACGTACACTCACACAATGGTCTGAGTTGAAAAGGTCTCTCACACGCGTCACATTTTTGTCGGTGACTTTCGTTGATAGCCGTCCAGTGTGGGCTTCATGACTTCATCGCTGACCTCTTCACGCCTTGTAGAAAGACATTGTGGCACCGGTAGAGTTGACGTTGCGAAAAACAATTATCACCAAAGGCCGTCTTTACCACAGGAAAAGTTGCCACTGCGGACTTACAGAGCTTCACACGAAACTTTATGGCAATCCTTTGTTCCAACTTGCGCTGCATTACATCTTGCACGGGAAGTGAAAACGAGATTAACGGAAAGCCTGTCCTTACCCTTTAAATGACCGCAGACAACCGTGCGCAAGCAAACTTAACGTCATACCAATCGTAATTAGTCCTAGTGCACTAAGACGTATAGTTGCTTCACAATGTAATCACTACATTACTTATCAGACAAACCCTGTATATAACAAATATGTATAACCAATGTATAACACGAATGAACGCGACTGTATAAAAATAAACCTGCGTGCGTAACTTTCGTCATGGTAGCCACCGATCAAGACAATAAATGCGTTGGTACCTTTGTTCAAAGTTATGTGTCACATCCTTGACGTTTGCTGCGCAGTCTCGCTCGTGATCCACATTCACAGAGTGGAATGGTTCGCAAGTCTTTTTTGAAGATACGTTTCCGAAATACCAATTTTTTTCTAAGTGCTTAACTGAACCGGCACAATACCTAACAACCGGAAATACACTAAATATAATAAATTTCCTTGCGCAACCCCCATAAAAATTTGGTGAATTCCAGAGAAACTTGCCTTCACTACACTGCTAGACACATTTATTGTCTTGACCAGTGGTCATCGGGACGAAAGGTAAGCACACACATTTATGTTTCTACATCCACGTTCATTCGTGTTATACATTCGTTATATGGATTCGTGTTTTCATTTCGCGATATATGGGGGCAGCGAATTTGAGACTGGAATCACCGCACAGACTGGCAGTGAGCTAGTGCCGTTAGCGCCTTCGCAGAGGGAGGGGCAGTACGGAAACGCTAGCACGATGAGCAGCATCGGAGCCAGCTGTGGAAGACGAAGACAACGACGAACGTGTGAGCAGTGGCACAAACCATTGCTCGTGATGATAGTTATTGCTCACGCAGACTTGGGGACCGGCACAAAATATGCACGGAACCCTAGCGCTAAACAGCTTTGCTGTAGCAATGGAAGCACGTAGGAACCATCCTGGTCGATCTAGCGCAAATTGCTTTCCATGTCGACTTCATCATCATCATCAGCAGCAGCAGCAGCCTGGTTACGCCCGTTGCAGGGCAAAGGCCTCTCCCATACTTCTCCAACTACCCCGGTCATGTACTAATTGTGGCCATGTTGTCCCTGCAAACTACTTAATGTCATCCGCCCGTTTAACTTTCTTCCGCCCCCTGCTACGCTTCCCTTCCCTTCGAATCCAGTCCGTAACCCTTAATGACCATCGATTATCTTCCCTCCTCATTACATGTCCTGCCCATGCCCCCCATTTCTTTTTCTTGATTTCAAGTAAGATATCATTAACCCGCGTTTGTTCCTTCACCCAATCTGCTCTTTTCCTATCCCTTAACGTTACACCCATCATTCTTCTTTCCATAGCTCGTTGCGTCGGCCTCAATTTAAGAAGTACCCTTTTCGTAAGCCCCCATGTTTCTGCTCCGTAGGTGAGTACTGGTAAGACGCAGCTGTTATACACTTTTCTCTTGAGGGATAGTGGCAACCTGCTGTTCATGATCTGAGAGTGCCTGCCAAACGCACCCCAGCCCATTCTTATTCTTCTGATTATTTCTGTCTCATGATCCGGATCCGTGGTCACTACCTGCCCTAAGTAGATGTATTCTCTTACCACTTCCAGTGCTTCGCCACCTATCGTAAACTGCTGTTCTCTTCCGAGACTGTTAAACATTACTTTAGTTAATTTTAATTAATTAATTTTTAGACCCACCCTTCGGCTTTGCCTCTCCAGGTCAGTGAGCATGCATTGCAGTTGGTCCCCTGAGTTACTAAGCAAGGCAATATCATCAGCGAATCGCAAGTTACTAAGGTATTCTCCATCAACTTTTATCCCCAATTATTCCCACTCCAGGTCTCTGAATACCCCCTGTAAACACGCTGTGAATAGCATTGGAGAGATCGTATCTCCCTGCCTGACGCCTTTCATTATTGGGATTTTGTTGCTTTCTTTATGGAGGACTATGGTGGCTGTGGAGCCGCTATAGATATCTTTCAGTATTTTTACATATGGCTCGTCTACACCCTGATTCCGTACTGCCTCCATGACGGCTGAGGTTTCGACTGAATCAAACGCTTTTTCGTAATCAATGAAAGCTATATATAAGGGTTGGTTACATTCCGCACATTTCTCTATCCCCTGATTGATAGTGTGGATATGGTCTATTGTTGAGTAGCCTTTACGGAATCCTGCCTGGTTCTTTGGTTGACAGAAGTCTAAGGTGTTCCTGATTCTATTTGCGATTACCCTAGTAAATACTTTCTAGGCAACGGACAGTAAGCTGATCGGTCTATAATTTTTCAAGTCTTTGGCGTCCCCTTTCTTATGGATTAGGATTATGTTAGCGTTATTCCAAGATTCTGGTACGCTCGAGGTCATGAGGCATTGTGTATATAGGGTGGCCAGTTTTTCTAGGACAATGTTCCCCCCATCCTTCAACAAATCTGCTGTTACCTGATCCTCCCCAGCTGCCTTCCCCTTTGCATAGCTCCCAAGGCGTTCTTTACTTCTTCCGGCGTTACTCGTGAGATTTCAAATTCCTCTAGACTATTCTCTCTCACATTATCGTCGTGCGTCGACTTATCTACAATAAGATACATCCAACTGTATGCAGAGACACTCGACCCTAGTGTGGCGAGAAACGTACAGTATAGCATACAACATGAGGATGCCAGAATACAAAGGCACTACTCATCATACACAACGCCAAGCCGGATCAATGGGTGACTGCACTGTCCAGCTGGGAACCAGAAGATAGATTTCGCTGGTTGAGCGCGCCAGATAGGCAGTGCGGGAATCCTGGACTGAGTACCTATCCACAGGCACCCTGCAGAGCTCCACTCAAATAAAGCAAATAAATGGAGCAAATAAAGTTTAGTCTTTGTCTCTCGTCCTGAGAGAGAATCATCCGTCAGACAGTCCGACTCGCTTACGCATTCGCTGTCCGACGTCAGTATGAATTGTTTCCTCTGTGACTCACACGTGGCCGCATGAGTCTTTGCTTCAAGTCTACCTTGACGTCATTGTGGTCCGCATCCGAGACGCTGAAAACATCGAGTGCATCAAGGGAAGCCGTTCCCGACACAAACGAAACCGTTCGAGGGGGGAGGGGGGGGGAAGGTGCGCAACGCTTTCGTGACACTTGACAACTTCTCTCATTCTTTCCCATTCTGCGACAATACGTGCCAGCCCTTGTGCTTCCCTTTGGTTCGGCAAATGGAAACATCCACAACTACGGACCAGTAGCAGATCGCACAAATCGATCACGTCCGTTCCAATGGTGACGTCCAGTCCAACAAAGGCGTGATTGATGATCACATAGAAATGGACAGCAAGGAATTCAACATGATTGACGTGCACCTTTAAGTTGCGTTCATCGATGGACGACTGCTGTTCACGCGCCCCGCGTATGGCCGCCCCAAGAGAGGCCGAAAGCTCCGTGCTAAACCACCCGCCGCATTGGCTTGGCAGCTGTAGTGTTGTGCTGCTAATCACGAGGTCGCGAGATCAAATCCCGGCCGCGGCGGCCGCATTTCAACGGGGGAGAAGGGCAAAAGCGCCCGGTTCCCTGCATAGGGAGCACGATAAAGGTCCCCTGGTGGTCAAAATTAATACGGAGTCCCCCACTACGGTGTGCTTCATAATCAAATTGTGGTTTTGGCGCGTAGAGCCCCAGAATTCAATTTTATTCGTTGCTAAACCACACGGCATGTGTCAGCTTTATCAAACTCACATCTGAGTCCGTATCAAGACGGGGGATCATCCTTTCGTAGTCAATGCAAACGCTTTGTACAGCCTTTTTGAAAGCGGGGTGGGTACATTGTTGGTCACACTTTCTGAGAGACCGTGAATGGGACACGATTGCACACCGTGCCCATAATGGTTACACTTCGTGCAATGAAGTGGGCGTCATGGCTCAGGACACTGACTCAACAGGTAGCCCGCTTGTGTGCAGTCGCATCGACGTCCTCCATCCGCGCGCCACCCTCCTTCCTGCACGTTACTGCCGAGTATAGCATCATCTACATGGGTTGACGCAGGACACAGCTAAAACACAACCCGTTGTGCCATCGAATCGTTGTGCCAATGGAAATGGTCTTTTGCGGCTTTCTGCAAAGTTTTAATTGGCTCCGATAGCTTGAATTAACTCCTCCACGCTTCTACAGCTTCTCTCTCATTTCGGTTGACCAGAGGTATCTGATTATCTCAACGATTCTGTCCAGCAGGCTTAGCTTGATCCTGGCGCATTTTCTTTTCTGCGATGTAGTTCATCAAATCCTCTTCACAACTCTTCACTCGCTCGGCCATTCTCCATAAGTCCGGAGGGCATTGCTCAGCCACGAAGACTGATTTAAACGCAGCCACAAACTCATGCCGTGAATGGCACCTTGTTGCGGACGAGATCACCAAATCCTTGAACAATCCCTGCAGCATGAGGTGAATAGTAGTTAGATGTTGTTGTTTAGACCAGCTGGCTAATTGCGCAATATGCGCAAATGTTTCTAACCAATCTTTGGCACTGATTTGGACTAAGAATGTGTTAGCATCACTGCTGCAGATTGTGGCCCCTGGTCATGGTCACGATTAATCTGTTGGCAACCGATGCTTCCGAGGTACCGGTGGGGGCATGCCTATCGCAGCTTGTAAAAGTAGGACAAAAACCGGACGCATTTCTGAATCAAATTTTGACGGTAGCACAGGCAAAGCGGCTAGTCATAGAGAGAGAGGGGTGTTTGCTACTGTGGGGACGCTAGGGAGACTTCGCATCTGGCTATTTGGAGCAAGAATAAAGGCGGCCACAGACCACAATTCGCAAGCATTTCTGGCAGGCTGTGGATCCACCAGACCGAGGCTGATGCAAGGGTCACTTGTGCTACAAAACTACAAATTAGATAACGGTCAAGGGAGAGTAACACCTGATATGAGAAGTGCGCGGCCAATGTGGCTCTGGCGAGCTTTCGTGTGTACATAGGCCTGTGTGTGTGCGTGTGCAGGTTAGTACGCACAGGCCCATTTTCAGTGTTCGCGAGCGCTGCGGTCGACAGAAAACTTATTTGTGCCGCTTTGACCGTGCATATACGGTGTGATGAACCTGGTAGCAGATTTGTGCCCTTCCTTCAAAAATTACAAGGCTACTTCGTGGTGTGGTGTGCGATATTTGCGGATGGTGTGTGGGCAATACCACGTTGACAAAAAATATCCCCATGTCGTTCTTCGTGCGGAGGAGTGGAGTTCAGCCTTGATTGTGCCTGCGACTGTAGTGTGACCAAGAAGAGACGCCATGACAAGACGCCGGAGCAGAGTTATACCCGTCGGTGCGTGGGGTAGCCGCGGTTTACGCAGAGTGCGTAAGCGGGTTGACTGTAAGTCGGGGATCCCACAGTTCGGTTCGCGGCAACAGTGCCGCACGTGGTTTTGAAGTCAATCTACCACCGCTGGACCACAGCCATGCCGAGACATTCCGCGCACGGTACAGATGACCCAACGCGCGTGGAAGTGTTTTCTTTGGGGGACTGTGTGTTGAGAGACTGTAAGACAAGAGATTGCGCTGCAAAGGATTTATGGCAACGGTCTCGAGAAGTTGGAACTCCAGATAATGCCACCCTGGAGTCCCTTTGCGGGCAATCTGCGCGGACCACAGTGTGATTGGGCGAACGATGCGGCGAGGGTGACGTTGGAGATGCTTTTAAGTACGTGCAGAGCCGTAGGAGGGGGGGGGAACTCGGTGGAGATTCGGCTAAGAAAGAAGATCGAAATTGTAACACCTTTACTTTTCGCTCCTTCTCGTTTGATGTCTGTGTAGAAAGTTTCCATTCAGCCACTTGCTTCCTCCATCTTAATGACCAGTTAACCCCTTGCAATCATCGTTACAGCCTTGCCTACTGTAATGTGACTTCGTGACATCAACAACACCTTCAAGTTTCCTTCATTGACATCGAGGAGGATATCAACTCCTTCCATCTGGTAATCTTGCAAACATTTCATGGTGAGGCACATAGTCGAACACGACCTATTGTCATTATGATAACCATTGAGGTTCTTATGGCTTGGCGTGAGCACCTTGCAGGCCAATAATTTATCTTTTGTTTGTCTGCCTCAAGACGAAATGATGAATCCGGAACAAGCAAGCAACCAAAAATGGGGAAACAAACGTTAGTCCAATAAATGAACCAATAATGGCTCTAGGTGACGTGTTAAGAAACATACTTTGTGAGGATTCAAGCTTTTGAGGTTACTTCCAGTGGTGACACATTCATTTTTGACTTGTACATCCAGAGGCAATAGAGTGCAAAGGAGTGAACAAATATGAACAGCGTCTTGGCGGCTGAAGTCGAAACAAAAAAGAACTTCACTTACTACGGTGCAAATGTTAGTGAGCGCACACAACGCTTTGCGTTGTGTTCATTTCTTTCAATGGTATTTCGTGTGGGCTTTGCGTAGTGAAGCCTCAATTAGACATTTTTTTCTGCCAGGTACAACGTAAAAAACAGTATTTTTTATTGTCTCAAGTGCCATTATTCTAATTGTGTCACCGGAAGTACATTTGCCACTAATGTGCAGTGAATCTTTTCGCAGTGTGCCATTTATGCAGAAACAGCCAAAGCTATTTATTATTTATGCTATACTCCGTGTTAGAAATTTTAGTGACGTGGCAAAATAACAAAAGCCTCGTTAGAATTGCCGATGAAGAGCAAATACTTTACTATTATCATTATATTTAGCTACTAAAGAATCTGTTTCATCCGCCTCACTCGCAAACAAATTCAAAGCTGAAAACGCAAAGCGGTGCTTTGTTTACTCACCGGTGCACACAACCATAGGATGCAAAGTTAATTCGCTTTCGTGGAAGTCTCCAAGCGGACTGTGCTTGGTTCAAGCGATGAATTTTCAGGCTAGCTAGCACATTTCTTTTTTTTAAGCAAGACGTCATTACGTAGCCACAGGCAGCAGATCACTAACGACGGAAGCCGTGTAGCCGTTATGTCAGCGAAACGCCGCAGTTGATAAAACAACGTTCACTTGTTGGCGGCTATCGAAAGTTGGACGCATAAACTGGCTGAGATATCTACTCACTTTGTAAAAAATAAAATGCCAATAATGTTTGGCGGTTATTATAGGTACATTTGCAGATGAAACATTAAGCTGCGTCGAGCACTTCTAGCAGAAAAAAAAAACGTAGGTGACCCTAATCTTTGACATAGGTGTCTCTTAGTGACACTTGCACGTCGGCGTTGGTGTTCTTTAGGCTAACTTTAGGCGAACGTAATGCACGAACCGAACTCGGAGGCACCTCTTTTCCATTAATTAGCCAAATAAATATCATGCCACCTTCTTGTATGTGACGTCGTTAGTGACACCATTATGACGCCAAAGTCGTGCTCACGTGGCGGGTCTCTAATGTCTACGATTCTGTGTTGTGGTGTGCGGTAATCAGTTATTTCTAATTCTAATTGTTCCAGACACGTCAGTAACTCAACGTGTAACTAAACTTATGCTCTGATATGATATCTATAACGAAATTCATTAATATTGTAGTGTACTATTTTATTCTGTTTTTTTCTTTATATATTGAATGTCGTCCGCGGTCGTGTCAGTGATTTCTCATTATTTATAATTATTCGAAATGATTGAGTAGCTCAACTTGTAACTTATGCTCAGGTATCATATCTATAATGAAACCCATAAAATTTGTACTGTACTATATTATTCTATTTTCATTTATTTTGAATTTCCTCCCCGGTCGAATCGGGAGGGGAACCGAAAGTGCTGCGCAAGAAGCAAGAGTACCAACAAAAATACGTCATAGTATACGGCCAATTACAATAGCTCCATTTACGCGCTCCATGCTGGAATGCACCGCAGTTGGTTTCTCGCCTTCTGTGGCGATCACTGGAACTTGAGTGTGTTCGAGACTTCTGGTTCACCGTCCAGCGTGGTTCCACATGGCCGCATGGCGCCGGATCACGAACTGCTCAGCGATCGCAACATGGAGTCGACGTCATACGACGAGTGTTTTCTAATCTGATTTTTGAATACGATAAGAAGGGGCTGGCGCGCACGCCGAACCCCACTACCAAAAATTACATGCCCCAGCTGCCCCGGTTTGGGGTAGTGGCGTGCTTCAGCCAACCGTAGTGCAATGGTAAGGCCTTGACACGGGGCCCCGACCTAATTGATCGCCAGAGAGCCCGGCATCAGGTAAGTATGCAAGAGACGGCATCGTAAAGCTGGGCCATTCTCTGCTTACTTACATGGGGCGCAAGTTATCCAATGCGCATTTGACTTATCACTAACACAACACCTAAAATGGGTCGCTGATGGATTATGCGTTCAATGTCCACTGGCACAGCACTGTAAATTAAGTTTCAAGAAATGTTTAAGGCTAAAGTGGCAGATTGCCAAAATTTTATTCTCACGGTTTGCCTTGCGCTTAAATAACAATGACGTCGCAAAGCACGATGGTCATTCCACGCCAAAAGTCCCAGACATTGCTCTCGACCCTCTCAGATTCCATACCAAAAAATCGCGGTCGATCAATTTGGTTGCGCTATTAGACCTCGTAGAATATTTTTGCAAAAACTTGATTGCGATAGCAATTATACGGACACCCCGGCGCATTTCTGCCGTCGGCGTCGCTGTTGATGTCGGCGTCGCTGCGAGGTTCCGTATGAGTGAAAGCGTGTGATGGTGAGCCGGCGAACGCGGTTTAATCTCGCGAGCGCGAGCGGGGAACGCTGCCCGGATCCGTGCCCTCTTCTGTGGAGCGCGAGGCAGGGGGGTTAGGCGACGGAGGAGCGGCGTTCTTCCCCGGCGACGTATATGGTGCCTGGATGGCCTCCTCGCCCACCGCTCCGTACAGACTGGAGACAACTGCGGTTCCTCCTACGACGTTGACCACACGAGTCGCGGACGCCGTAGTATATGTCTTTAGGCTGTTTCACATGGCGCGATTTTCAGTCAGCGACTCAGCGAATTCCGTCGCTTTGCCACAGCCGCGACGTCGTGTGCTCTCCGCAACTGGATTCCAACAAGTTCGTCGCGCCGTCGCTGAGTCGCAGCGACCGGCACGATGAGGGAGGGGCAATGTATGACGAAACAAAGCGCCGTCAAAATAGGCGCTTTCCTTTTTTACTGCGCGCTGGTAGCTCTGTGGAGCAATGTCGCGCGCCAGGTTTAGTAATGTTTTAATAGGGTGTACCCACCAGCGCCTGCTGCTTAGGAGCTTCATAAACATATTTTTTCTCCCGCTTACAGAATTCGTTTCAAAGGAGAAGCTGCACGCTATCCAGGTCAAGAGAAAGACGCCGCTTCAACATAAGGCACGTAACTACTCGATCGCCACCGTCCTCAACCCCTTCATCGCTACAAATTGCGCCTGCTGCTTACATATGCTCACTCAACAGTAGCTTGTTCTTCTGCAAAAGCAAATACTCATCCAGGGAAAAAGTTGTGGCTCCCATAGTAACAACGAAACTAGAGTGTACTAAACGGAACCACCCCACCGACGCCGCACAAGCCGCACACTCATACTTGCGGTGTTGTGCAGCGTCTCACTCACCGCATCTGCAAGCTGTCGTTAGGTCTCCACGCTTTTAAGCGTTAAAAAATTGTGTACTTTTTCTATTATCACATAATAATAGGAAAATTCTAATACTTCACTAGTTTCCATGTTGTTTTTATTTAACGATGCAGGCAGAAACCTTGCGCATCGCTGCGACGGAAATCGCGGTGCCGCAAGCGCATGTGAAAGCTGTCAGCGAAAATCGTTCTTCGACGTGCGCGGCAGAACAATTTTTTTCGCCCCAATCGTGTCATGTGAAACAGCCTTTTGGCGGACGCCATAGGGACGCGTTGTCGGTGGCACTGAAAACATTTATTCGACAAAGAGGGTGAAGCTCATGGGCTCCACTAAACTAGGTGTCGTCCATAGTCCGGGACGTCATTGGTCGAAGCCGCCATTTGAGCCCGTTAGACCATAGCTTGTTCTTGCTCTAGTCCGGAGCTGCTGAACAGGGTCGCCTCCCAGTACTCTCGAGTGGAGTGGGTAAAAAATTGGAGGACGCTTAAGCTTCGCCTTCAAGAGTGGAACACGAGAGCGTTATCGCACCCCGTTCGCATCGCCCACTCATTCGCTCGGCACGCCCTTAGGTCACACAAAGACGAAACGTGCGCCTGAGCAAGCGGAACGAACCAAAGAAATCGGTGTCTCGGAGGGCGAAACGATCTACGCGAGCCAAACGTCGTGATCGGCACGGACAGCCGGGCCGCGACGCGCCATGAAGGCGGACGAGATCATCGGGTTGACGCCTCGATGGGACCGTCCTGTATCTCGCTTGGGAGCACCACGCAGACGCATGACTCCTCGCCAGCAGCACGGCACACATCGCAGGGGACGCTTTCCCACCAGACGCGCTACGGTACAGCAACACGTCGGAGGCGTCCCGCATAGGACGCTGCACCTAGGAATCGCGCTGTGACAAAGCCACCTAGAAATGGCTGTGATCGGAAAGAGGTGCCGCGTCGCCTAAACACGAGGGTTTGGAAGTTGGAAGGGGAGAGAGCGAGAAAGCTCATTAAACGCAAGGGTATTGGGGCATCCTCGCACCGGCCCCGCAGGGCCCCAATGCGCTCAAACGAGACGAAGGAGAGAAGCGGGCGAGTGGCGCGCCAGCTGTCGGAGCAGTGCCGTACATTGCGAGGAGGGGGTCTTCTGTGTTTGCCGCAAGCTGGCTCTGCGCGCTCGACAAGCACAGAAGAAATGTAGGGGAAACGTACTTCGCTACGCGTTTAACTGCGACTTCTGTAATTTACATGCTCATAATTACCGATATACACCGCAGTATAGGTTTCTACGGCACGTTTCTAAGGCAACACCGCATTCACTATAGGCGCTTTTGTCCCTTTTCATGTTCTCCGCTTCAAAGGATTTATCGGCACCTGGCCGAGGTGCTGCTCAGGCTTCAGCCAGCAGCAATGACTACCGTGTTGTGCTACCCTGTCTTCCTACCGGTAAGCTGGTTGTGGACTCCGTTTTCCTGCATGCTGACTTAAGTGGTCAACCGTGCAGAGCCCAAGACTTCAGAGACGCCCTTCGGAACGTTATTGACCTGAAGGAAATAAGTTCCATCGGTCAATTTCAGATGTCGCACGTGTGGATGGTGGCGTGCAAATCAGGGATGACAAAATCAAAGCTAGTCACATGCGGGGAAATTTTCGTAAAAGGTAGACGCTGCGTCACTATTGAACCTGAGCCCACGGAAGTTAAAATGAAGCTTTTGTGGCTTCCTGAGCGTTTGGAAGATGACTACATTCGAGATGCGCTCCAGGCTTACCGGAAAGTCAAGTCTATATCAGCAGAAAGCTGGAGAGTATCGGAGATTGAACAAATGCGTACGCTAAATCGTGACGTGGTGTTGACTCTTGCCGATGGAGTCAGCGTGGGAGACGTTCCACATCTACTACCTGTTTGTGGAGTGCAGAGTCTCGTATTAATTCCAGGCCGACCCCCACTTTGTCTGCGCTGTAACAAGGTGGGGCACATTCGTCGAAACTGCAGAGCCCTACGTTGTGAAACCTGCCGGCGCTTTGGCCACACAGCTGAAGAATGTGTCGTAACATACGCCGATAAGTTAGGACACAGAACGAAGCCTCCGGGTGAAAGCTTGCAAGAACACATAATGGATATTACGGAGGTTCTCGACGCGACTGGAGATGTTCCCTCTTCCGCGGAGACCAGCTGTGCCAGTAAGGCCCCTCTACCTGTTAAAGACAATGGCATCGCAGAACTGCCCGTGAATAAAGAAAGTAGCGAAGAGAAAGATGACCAACCGAAGCAACAACCCAAAGGAGAACCCGCTACCACGGAGCCAGTTGCTGCCCAGCAAGCGAAAGAGGGAGCCGGAGATGACTCATCTGATGCAACCAAGCATCTAGACACGTGCGCTGAGCCGGCAGTGGACAGACGAAGTAACGCGGATACTTCAGTTCCGAAGCGCCGTGAGACTAACGGATCGGAGTCAAGCACGGACAGTGAGACGACCAGTACCACAAGAAAAGCACGTCACCGCAAAACATCGAAACACTCAAGAAAGTGCCAACGATCACGGTCCAGAAGGCCTGGTGGGGGTTCGGAGGGAGCCTCACCGTTGCCCTCTAGGACCGACCACATAGATCATTAGGTCCAAATAGTTGGTAGTCACCATGGCCCTGTCCCAGCAACTTCTTTTCGCAACCTTGAACGTACGAGGCCTTAGGTCTTTGCAGAAACAGGCGCAGCTTCGCTGGCTTTTTTTAGGAAGCGCCTCGACTTCGTCGCCGTGCAGGAGACGAAGATTGAGAGTGACGACGAGACAGAAAGGGCTTTGTGACCTTTTCTGTCTGAGTATAATGTTTGCGCTTCACACGCTCTTGGTTTACCCGCGGGCTGTTTCCTGTTTCTGAAAAAGAGCCTACTTTGTTCAGCATTTAGTTACCATGTCGACTCTGAAGGCCGATTATATGTTGTGATTTTGTGTTACAGGGTGTGCCATGGCGAATAGTCACCGTCTAGGTATTTAATGACGCTGGAAAACGAACTCTTTTATTTGATACTGTGTCTAGTCTATTGGACTGTGATCGTTGCATTGTTTTAATGGGAGATTTCAATTGTGTATGCGGTCCGAACGATCGAAGCGGCATTAACACTCAGCGGGACAGGAGTGGGGAAGTTTTGTCTAACATAATAGAAAATGCAGGGCTCGTCGATATAGGAGTGCCGGGACAGGGAGCTCGCTCTTATACAAGAATTCAAGGTCATTCCTACGCCCGGCTTGATCGGATTTATGTTTCTTCATCACTCCTCTCTCGAGGACTATCCCGTATAACTATCCCAGTTTCTTTCTCTGATCATTGTATGGTTATCGCAAATATTGGTGAAAAATCTGTAGCTAATTTCCGACCACAGTGGGCACTCTGGAAGCTTAATTGTGAGCTCCTAAATGATCAGGAATTGATTAATCTCGTGCGCATGGCCCTAACCAATTCTCTTTCTGCTGGCTTGCCATTATTTGCTGCTTGGGAACTCTTTAAACAAGAGGTTCGTACAGTGGCTGTAGAAATTGGCTCCGTGAAATCATTCTATAGAAAGAATGAAGAAAAAATGCTTCTTAAGAGCCTATGTAGCCTTTATAAGATTGAATGCGAAATGCCAGACACTTACATTGTTGACATAGAAAATATTAAATGTGAGTTACAAAAGTATGACAAACTACGTTACAGAGGAGCGCGAATTCGATCTCGAAATAGGCGTGCTCTGCAGTCTGAGCAACCAACTCGTCAAGCTTTACTTGACGAGCGACGTCACGGTATTTCCAAAGTAATTCCGGAAATATCCTCCGAAGGTAGTCTTCTAACAAATACTAATGACATAATTTCTCAGTTCGAAACTTTCTACACTATGTTGTTTAGTGCCCCTCCGGACGATCACGATGCAAAAGTTTTAGAGAGTTTTGTATCTCTTGTAAAACCGTTACAGGATGATGACTGTGCAATCATCAGTGGTGCAGCCTTACGATCCAAGAAATTGAGCTAGCTATTGATCAGCTGCCTTTGGCGAAAAGACCCAGCCCTGATGGACTTTCAAGTGAATTTTACAAAGCATTCAAATCAATTATCAGCCCCATATTATTGGATATTTTTATTACAAGTTTAGAGGATGACGCCCTTCCGCAGTCTTTTTGCAGAACTCCCAGTTTTAATTCCCAAAAGTTCGGATAAAGAGAAACTGCGTTCTGTTGAAGGCTACCAACCAATCACATTGTCCGGCGTGAATTACAAAATTTTTGCGAAAGTTCTATCTAATAGAATGCAATTTGCGATGTCAATTCTAATTGGTTCCCATCAGACGTGTGGAATCAGGGGCCCATCAATTCAAACCAACATACATATCGCCCGTACACTTCTTCAATACTGTTATGGTTCCACTGAGCAGCTTGCAATGCTCCAGGTAGACCTTGCTAAAGGTTTTGATCGTGTCAGTCACTCCTATTTATTTTCTCTTCTGGAGCATGTCAATGTTGGCTCCATTGTGCTTAAAGGCGTTAGGCTTTGCTACACCTGTTGTACTACTTGTTTAGTTATTAATGTCCAACTCTCGAACCCATTTCTATTTGCTCATCAGTAAAACAAGGATGCCCGATGTGCCCACTACTATTCGCCCTTTACCTGGAACCATTATGCTTAATAGTAATTCAGTCGAGCCACATCCATGGCTTGGAGGAAGAAGCATGTGCTTGCTGCGGACGCGTCCGCGCCGGCTCCCGCTTTCTCGCCAATTTCGATGTGCCTTTTGCCCAGTTTTGTGCCTTTTCTACTCGGAATCGGATTCTTGAAGTTCTCTTCTACCTAGGGAGACCACATTTCGGCAAGTGCGTGACCTCTGGACTTTTTTACGAGTGATTTCAGCTCTCGCCGCCCCGCTTCGGGCTCTAAGCCTAACGGCGAGTACGGCCGCCGCCATTAACGCACTTCTCGACTCCGACCAAGCCGCCGCCGACCCCAGACGTCCCCGCGCCCACCCCGGCTGTGGTGGCCTCCAGCGATCACAACAAGCGAGCCTTCCACCCAACAACGACCCTACAGCGATGGCATACGAAGTCAATGGCCAAGACATGCGCCCGGAAGACTTCACCGCAGACGCAGGGTGGACTATCGTGGCGCCGCGCCCGTCAGTAATCAAGACTGCGTTGAGCCAGCCCAACCTCGTTAACCACCAACGAAAGGGAGGAAATACCAACGCCAGTGTCTCAACAGCCAGAAACTCCTTGATCAAAGCAAGCAGGATGCCCGCGCTGCTCCAAGATGACATCAAGATCGTGATTCGCATACGTGGCGGTATCAACATAGCCAAGGTAGGCCAACTTACGGTCACTAAAGCAATTTGCATGGCTGCTTGCATCGAATCTACCGAGCGAAGCGAGGACACGATATGCCCCAATTTGAAGCAAAACATCATGGTGGTCAGCACACCGTCCGAAGCGAACGCAGCAAAATACCTCAGGATCCGCAGCATTTCCATAGGAGAGCAAACGTTTGAAACTACTGCATATAGGACGGCGCCGCACGAAACATGCAAAGGCGTTATAAGAGGGGTTCCGCTCGATGAGACGCAGGACTCCATAAACCGCAAGATCGTCAACCCACGCAACCCGCTCGCTCTGGCGGCAAAGAGAATCAAGGAAACTGGCACGGTCATCATCGCCTTCGACGGCTTTCGAGTCCCGAACTATGTCAGATACGACAACGCCCTGATCAAGTGTTCCCTTTACCGAAAGCAGATCGCCATGTGCCATGTGTGCGGCAGACTCGGCCATCGTGCCGACGTATGCCCCTCGCCCGACGACACAATTTGCAAAGGCTGTGGACTAGCTAACCCTAACGCAGATCATGTGTGCACCTCGATAAAATGTGCGCTCTGCGAGGGAAATCATGTCACGGCAAGCAAGGAATGCAAGAACCGCTTCCAACTCCCCTACGTCGTCCGAAGACGGCGAGTTGAAAGAAAAATCGCATCAAACGCAAGCAAAAGCACCACGAGATCAGGGCCAATCGCCCTGAGTCAGCACGACTTCCCGCCGCTCAAGGACGCCGAGAGTAGCGCCATCGGCGACAACGTGGCCGCCAACGCAGATGCTCGCTTGTCCGGCGAGCGGGGCCGCTCGAGATCGAGGAACCGCGGTCGATTGTCGTCACGATCGCGAGGACGCTCCAGGAACCCGAGCCAGCGATCCTCGTCAAGGATACGATTCGCCCCCAGCCCACGAGTTGGCGGTGATGACCGGTTGACGTGGGCCCAACGAGTTCAGCAGCACCAACAACAGGAGCGACAAGAACAGCAGCACCAACAGCAGGCCGCCAGCCAGGTGAGTCCGATGGCACGGCCAGAGCAAGTAGAAATAGCAAATACGATTAAAAGACTAGAACACGAAAACAAAGAGTTAAGGCAAACCATCACACAACTTGTCGAGGAAATCAGACAACTCAAAACGCCACCACCCCGCGACTCTAATCAAACCGAAGTCACATCAGAACCCATGGTAGTGGAAGTACCGGTCGTGGAATCCACGCGCAAACCGCATAAGAGAAAAGCCGTGACAAACACACATCCATCGAGCACGGACAGCGACATTAGGGAAATCAGGGAACTGCTCAGCGGGCTTGCAACTACCGTCGCGTCACTAAAGGAAGGGCAAGACAAAGTTGCGACGACAATAGGGACCCTCAAGGAAGGTTACGACAGGATAACGCTACAGATCAACCACATGATGGAGACGATCAACATCCATGGCGCAAGGCTCAACGCGCTAGAAATGGCAGACCACCCGGCTGTGACGTCACAGCCTACTACCACCAAGCTACCTCGAGCATTGTCGCTCGATAGACATAGCAACAACGTGGCCTCACAAAGGCCACCCAACGCCAACAACAAAGATGGCTGTCCAAACTGAAACGTTTCGCCTTTGGCAATGGAATTGTAGGGGCTACGTCCGTAAAAAGGCCCCCCTGCAACAATACATTCGAGCCAAAAAAGACAAACCCCAAGTCATTCTCCTACAAGAGACAAATACCGCTACACCCTCGCTACCCGGCTATGACGTGACCGCAACGACACCGCAACACAAATGTAGAGGTATCGCCACGTTGGTCAGCAACAAGCTAGCCCACACGACACACAACATTAATCACGACCGCAGCAATTGCGAATTCATTCTCACGGAAGTCTTCCCTAGAGCCAAGAACGCCAAGAGCATATTCATCCTCAACGTTTACAGCAGCCCCAAGCACAGAGCACAAAAATTTAAGCAAATACTCCAGCTCGCCCGCAACCGTGCCGGCGACAACCCCGTGATCGTGGCCGGGGACTTCAACGCCCCTAACACGGCCTGGGGATACGTCGCCAGCAGAGCCAAAGGCAAGGACTTGCTAAACGACGCCGATGAACTAGACCTAACGCTCATCACGAACGCCGAGTACCCCACAAGAACGGGTAACTCGGTCAACCGCGACACAACGCCAGATCTCACTTTCGTCCGCAACGTTCCACACTATCAGTGGAACAACCTCTTCGAGGATCTGGGCAGCGATCATCACATTGTTGAGACAACAATTGACACCCCATCCAGAGGACCCAGAAAAATGACGTACGTCGATTGGGACAAGTTCCGCGAGTTCAGACACGAACGCCGAACAGGCAACGAAACAATGGAACAATGGACGTCGCAACTAAAGGCCGACATTAAGGCGGCCACGAAGGAAATAGAGACAGATCTTCCCGTTCAAAGCATGGACAGCCGACTGGCCCACATGCTCGAAGCCAAACAATCGCTCACCAGGAGATGGAAAGAACAAAGACACAATCGACGGCTCAGGAAAAGAATTTCTTCCCTCAACCGGCTGATTGCAGAATATTGCACGCAACTATCTAACCAGCAATGGAACGAGGTGTGCGACGCCGCGGACGGCCGCATCAACAGCGGGACGACGTGGCACCTGCTCAAACATCTTTTAGATAGAACCAAAACCAAAGCGGACCAGGGTCGTACGCTGAACAAGATCATGCACGAGGAACTCAAAATTACTACGGAAAATGAGCTCATTGACCGTCTTGCCGACAAGTACCTCCCGCTGGCCAAAAATGCTAGAGGCACGACCGCCGATGCATATCGCGGCAAAGCCAACCCTGAGCTTGATCGGGACTTCTCAACCGAAGAGGTGCGCACGGCGCTTCAGAACCTAAACAGCAAGTCAGCGCCGGGGCCGGATGGCGTAACTAACAAGGCACTTAGAAACCTCGACGAAATCTCAATCGAAACCCTCACAGAGGAAATCAACAAAATCTGGAGGAATGGAGCACTACCAGAAGACTGGAAAACGGCCCTTATCGTGCTCATCCCAAAGCCTGGCAAGGCGCCCAACATCAATAACCTCAGACCTATCTCGCTGACGTCTTGCGTCGGCAAGGTAGCCGAGCACGCGGTCCTAAACAGGCTCTCGAAACATCTCGAAGATAGAGATGTCTACCCCGCAGCAATGATCGGCTTTAGACCCGGGCTATCCACCCAAGACGCTATGAAGCTCCTCAAGCATCAGATCATTGACGCAGACACGAGAGACGCGAGAGTAAATCCTAGGGCTAGACCTCGAAAAGGCATTCGATAATTTATCACACGACTACATACTCGACACGATCTCCAACCTCGACCTCGGCACGAGACTCTACGCTTATACAAAATCGTTCCTGAGCGACAGAACGGCCACCCTCCGTCTAGGGGAAATCAAGTCCCAGAAATACAAACTCGGAGGCAGGGGCACCCCGCAAGGTTCTGTCATCTCTCCGACGCTTTTTAACCTTGCGCTAGCTGGCCTAGGCAAGAAACTGGATCAAATCGAGAACGTCAAATACACGATATACGCCGATGACGTAACGCTCTGGGTCCCCGGAGGTAGCCTGGGATCAATTGAAAGCGCTCTGCAGGAAGCGATAGACGTGATCGAGGAATACCTCGCTCCCACCGGCCTGCGATGTTCGCCTGCGAAGTCGGAGCTCCTCGTCTACAAACCATCGAGGAGCGGTCCCAAACCAAAGAACGAAATCAGAGACACACACGTCATTACTCTCAGAACAAAAGACGGAGGAACCATTCCACACGTCAGCAAAATCAGAGTCCTTGGGATGTTCATTGAGAGCAACGGCTCTAACGCCGCTACAGTGGAGAAGATCGTGACAAAGTCGAATAATGCATTGAACCTCATACGACGCGTAGCCAACAGACAACACGGCCTTAAGGAAGAAAATCTTCTCAAGCTAACACACGCCTTTGCGCTATGCCACTTCACCTACGAGGCGGCCATGCACAGATGGAAGGTAGCGGAGAAGGACAAACTCAACGTACAACTGAGGAAGCTAGTCAAACTAGCGCTGAGAATCCCCAAGAACACCGAGACAGAGCTCCTGCTGCAACTGGGGGTACACAACACACTTGAAGAAATCGCCGAAGCTCAAGAACGGGCTCAATGGACAAGACTCTCTGGAACCAAACCGGGTAGAGACATCCTAGCCAAACTAGGTCATGACACCACAGTAATCGAGAATCTACATCAAAGCGTTCCGACGGACATACGCAACTTTTACACGGTTCGCCCACTGCCGCGGAACATGAACCCGGCGCACCATCAACCCAGAAGGCTGGCACGCGGATCGTTCATCCTGCGCGAAATACGTGATAAGAAGATCCTAGCCTGTTTCGTTGACGCGGCACAGTACCCAACCAGGAAAGCCTTCGTTGCCACCACGATCAATAAGCAAGGTCAAGTGAGAAACGCTCTCACAGTCAAGACCCACAAGTCCGAGCGAGATAGCAGAACAGGTTGCCATTGCACTCGCGCTCACAGACCCGACTACCACCCACGTCTACAGCGATTCACGCTCGGCCGTCAAAGCCTTTCAGAAAGGAGCAGTTGCAAGACAAGCACTACAAATAATCAATAGATCCGCAACGCTGCAGCATCACACCATCTGCTGGTTCCCGGCACACCTCGGAGAGATCGAGGACGCCCCTCGCAATCTCAATGAGATGGCTCACAGGAGCGCGCGAGACCTCACCTTCCGCGACGCCCCCTATTCTGGTCGTGACCATCCCAGCGAGAATCGGGACCCTCCCTCCACATATAACGAGATCATAAAGCACTTTTATCTAGACCGCAGAATATACAGCACACCTCACAATAAGCTCACCAGGCCTCAAGCCCTGACGTTCAGAATGGTTCAAACAAACACGTACCCCACGCAGAACAGACTCCACCACTACATGCCTGACCTATACAAAACATCATATTGCGAAAATTGCCATAGAACACTAGACGTACATCACTTGCTCTGGCCGTGTGGTCGGACCCACGCAAACAAGGATCAAGACTCCGCCAGGCTACAAGACGCATTACGCAGCACGGACCTGGCGGAGCAGCTCTGGGCCGTCCAGCGAGCCCACGATGCGGCCAGGGAGTTACAACTCCCGGTCCCAACGTGGGAGTAGCCCGCTCTATGGGACCTTGCGCCCCGTAGCTCGCAGGACCTTTCTATAAAGTTACTCCATCCATCCATCCATCCATGGCTTCAATATACTGGGTAATGAAGTAAAAGTCTTAGCTTGTGCAGACGATCTAGCGTTCTTCTGCACGGATAAGTCCAGTGTTGAAAAGGTAGTATCGATAATAGCAGAATTTGGAAGCGTATCAGGAGCGTGAATGAACTCCTCAAAAAGTTTAGGCTTATGGTTTGGCTCATGGTGCTATACACCAGAACAGTTTGCAGGCGTTAAGTGGACTGATGTCCCGCCAAAGTATCTTGGCGTGCCGCTAGACGCATATAAATTAAGCGCACACTATTGGAAAGAACGGGTTTCGGCCCTGCAAAGTTACGCCCAGACATTCGTTCCACGGCGACTTTCTATTTTTGGGAAAGCCGAAGTCTGCAATAAGTTCTTGGCAACAAAAATTTTCTATGTATTGCAAGTTATTCATTGTGCTAGGCTATACATCCAACGCTTTCACCGTATCTTTGCAACCTTCGTATGGTCTTCAACTTTTGAGCCTATGAGGCAAGACAATATTTTTAGGCCTGTAGGTGAAGGTGGGCTGGGCTTAGTACATCTTTATGTGCGCAAATAGTGTCCCGTTTCTTCTTTTTTCGCGATACTTCGCATCATATAATTCGGTCATACATGCAAGTTGCACTTGTTAATGCGTTACCTGATTTAGTTGTTTCTTCAAATTTTTCTTCACGCTTATGCTTGTGAGGGTTCATGCAAGAAGTTTACTTGGCGGTTCGTTTCCTGACAGTGCGGTTTTCCACTGAATATTTGTATTCTGCGTCGCGCAAGACGTTGTACAAAGACTTACTGTCCATGCTATTTCCGCCTCCACTTTAGTGATCAATATACATTAAATGGCCAGGCCACGATGTACTAAAGCGAGTTCGCAAAATATATTTATCCCCTTGCTGCAAAACATTATTTCATAAAGTTCATAGTGAAACCATACCGGTTAATATATGGCTACAAAAAAAAGGGTATCTTTGTCTCTTCTGTTAACTGTCGCCTTTGTGATGTACCAGAGACAATTCAACATTGTTTCATTAGCTGCACCAACGGCATACTATTTTGGGATGACCTCCAACGGACTTTAAAGAAAGACTTTGAGATTAACGCTCATACTGTGCGATACCTGCTGCCAACCTCTGATAATAGTGCACCTTTCGATATGTTTTTTGTCATGGGAATGCACAGTTCGCGGAAAACGCGAATGATGGACCGAAACGCCGAAACGGTGGTACCTACAAGGGTACATTTTATCCAAATGACCCTACACCTAAAACATGTTTATGATGGACTCGGTGTACAACTGGACTGGTACCCTATTTTGGTGAGGTGCTTATCCTTGCCACCCTTCTAAAGTGAAACGGACGTTTCTACTCACAGTATGAACGCTGCCTTTTCTGTGTGTGACTTTCATTGCGCCCTCCATTCTCCGACTATGCAGAACTGTTGAACGTCTGGTTGAATGCTACTATAATAAATACCATGAAAGAAAGAAAAAAATAACTCGTGGCTGAGTGGAAACGTCTCCGCCTCACACTCTGGAGACCCTGGTTCGATTCCCACCCAGCCCATCTTGCAAGTTGCTTTTATTTATTAATTGCCTTCCGGGATTTATCACTCACGGCCAACGCCGCCGACACCGGCTTTTCTGTGGCACGAGCCCGTTAACGCTATCGCGTTAATAGTGGATAGCTTGGGATGCGATCTGCGACGTGGCCAAAGTGCGCGCCCGTGTGGCCCTCATCTTCAAAGCGATCTGCGATTTTTGCAGAGTGCGCGTAGTGCCGGTAGTTTCGTACGCGCTGTGCCTTCGACGTTTCGTTCGCGCTGAGGCGAGACAGGCATGAAGGTCAGTTCGCTTGCTACTGCCTCGATTCGTCACTGCAGAATTTTCGCGGCGAGTTTCCGCGCTCATCGAGCGATACGTGTTCATGTTTACCTGTGCGCGCGTGACACCGTGCTGGTTAATTTAGCTAAAACGTGTTGGCGCGCTAGTTTGTTTGAGCCCATGATAGAATGCGTAAGCGCGACTGAACAAGGACGTAGACAGAAGGGAACACAAAGACAGCGCTGTCTCTGTGCGTCTGTTTCTTTCTACGTTCTCGTTGAGTCACGCCTACATATTCTATCATTGTTTAGTTAGAAAGCGAATGTTTACAATTTTATACGGCCGATAAAATTACTATCCTTACTTGGTACAGCTATCTACTAATTTGCTGTTGCAATCGGTGCTTTGCCTTTTGGCGGAACTGCGAATTTTTCTTTACAGCGAAGCTGTTTATGCGGACCCTGCGCCGTCGCTGTGGGACTTCGCTAAAACTATCACTATCAGCAATGGCTCAAGCGTCGTCGCCTTCTGTCGCTAGCTCCATTACCGCTCATCATACCAGCGTACAATTTTACTTCTGTCCTGTCGTCGTAATGGGGAGGCCGTGTTTACGGGGTTATAATCCTTTGCTTGAGGGGGTGTGAGGTGACGGACAGATTTAATTTTGAAGCAATTTAGTTTTGAAGAATGGCCAGTGGCAATGCCGGGCGGATGCTGCTAACCATGCCACCGAGCACGCTCGAGACCTCGAACGCGAGCGACAAGGGCGGACCGCGGGCATACCGTCACTGACGTATTTCTTTCTGTCACAGCCAAACGTGTGTGTGTAACCTCGTTAAGGAACACAAAGACGTCAATCAAACCAATCCAACCAATCGTCAAAACGGTTGCCGCGCCCGCACTTCCAGTAGTGGGCCTTGCGCCCAATATACGGAGCTTTGAATTAGTGGTTCCGCACATTCCATCCCAGCTACAACTCTGGGAAGACCACGAGTAGTGCGAACTCTTGAGGAAGAATCTGTCTACCGCGAGCGTCAGCGGGAACTGGTTGGTGAACGGGCTCGTCGTCGTAGGGCCTGCCTCACGCGCAAAAAATAAAAACACTGAGAGAACCGCCGAAAAAAACATGCTCACCAGGCTAAGCACGCAGAAGCGAAAATGAGGTGAAAGAATACTGAAACAGACTTACAATATAGACAACTTGCGAAGTTTGACTTGCATGGGGTAACACTCGGTTTAACCAACACAGTTTCGCTGGATGGATGGATGGATGGATGGACGGACGGACGGGTCGGGTCGGGTGGGTGGATGGATGGATGGATGGATGGATG